>NC_139227.1:24622048-24974548 GCF_055691185.1 Crinia signifera
CTGGAAGTGCCATGCCAGCACCTGGGAACGTGATAACCGCAGCTGCTGGTGAACAGGGGGGGAGGGGGGAGTGTTAGGAATGGTACAAATAATTACTGAGTGCCTGTATAACCAACCCTGCTCCCTCCCTGTCTCCCAGCTCCCCTTTCTCTGCCCAGCACTCTCTCTCACCCACCCTGTCTTCTCAACTCTCCCCTCCCTCCTCAACCCCCTATCTTGCCCTCCCTGTGCCCCCACCAGTGCCCCTGTGTGTACGCTTCCCCCCGTGCCCCTGTGTGAACGCTGTCCCCCCCAGTGCCTCCTGTGTGTACGCTGCCCCCCATGTGTACACTGTGCCCCCTGTGTGTACGCTCCCCCCACCAGTGCCCCCTGTGTGTACGCTCCCCCCACCAGTGCCCCCTGTGTGTACGCGGTTCCCCCCAGTGCCCCCTGTTTACGCTGTCCCCCCCAGTGCCCCCCGTGTGTATGCTGTCCCCCCCTAATGCCCCCCATGTGTATGCTGTCGCCCCCCCCAGTGCCCCAGTGTGTACGCTGTGCCCCAGTGTGTACGCTGTGCCCCAGTGTGTACGCTGTGCCCCAGTGTGTACGCAGTGCCCCCGTGTGTACGCTGTGCCCCCCGTGTGTACGCTGTCCCCCCAGTGGCCCAGTGTGTACGCTGTCCCCCCAGTGCCCCCGTGTGTACGCTGTGCCCCGTGTGTACGCTGTCCCCCACCAGTGTCCCCCATGTGTACGCTGTCCCCCACAAGTGTCCCCCGTGTGTACGCTGTCCCCCGTGTGTACGCTGTCCCCCTCCAGTGTCCCCCGTGTGTACAATGGTAAAAACAAAAGAGTAGTGCCTGCGCTGGCTATTCCAAATAATTGTACCAGATGTTTCTCAAAAAATTATAAACAATTTATTAAACATATGGTACTTGTTTCCTAGCACGGCCACACCGATTAAGATCGGGGTGGTCGTGTCGGAAAAATCGGGTCGATCGCATCGCATGCTGGGACCCGATTTTACATTGGATTCAATGTAAAATATTCCCAACCCCCCCAAATTTAACGGCGTACACCCCACCCCACGATAGACGCCAACCCGAAGCGTGGCGAGCGCAGCGGTGCGCGTCCTCCGACCTTTTCATTCCCCTACTATCCACGTCGGCGTGGAGTTGAGAATAGAATAGTGTGGCGAGCGAACGCGTATACCTGTGAAGTTATACGCGTCCCCTCGCGGGGCTCGCTGTGCTTGCCACGCTTCGGGCTCGGTGGCTCGCTGCGCTCGCCACACTATTCTATTCTCAACTCCACGCCGACGTGGATAGTAGGGGAATGAAAAGGTCGGAGGACGCGCACCGCCGCCCCTCGAGGGCTCGCTGCGCTCGCCACGCTTCGGGTTAGCGTCTATCGTGGGGTGACGACGGGGACATCTATAATGTGAAATGGGTCATATTGGCCCATTTCACATTTTTCAAATTTTTTCACGATTTCAATGTTAAAAAATATTTTAACATTGAAGCCTATGGAAAAATCGGGGGCATCGCGTCGGGACCAATGTTAATGGTCCCGACCGACGCGATGCCCCCGATATTTTACCTTTCCCGACACGATTTCAATGTTAAAATATTTTTTAACATTGAAGCCTATGGGGAAATCGGGGGCATCGCGTCGGTCGCGTCGGGACCAATGTTAATGGTCCCGACCGACGCGATGCCCCCGATATTGTGTCCTAGCCGGCAAAATGGACCTGATTTCAAAGGAAATCGGGTCCATCGTATGGATCGTGTACCTTAACTTAAAGGTACACGATCCATAAGATTGTGGCCGTGCTAGGAAACAAGTACCAAACATATAAAACAAGTATTATTTTAAAAATCACACTTTGCATGCAGATGCCCGGACATATAGTCTGGGGACTGGGATTGTATTTATATCACTGGATTAGTGATTGTAAACAATAGGTGGCTGAGAAGTTTGATTTTAAGGTGCTGACATAATTATATTACCATCCTGGTCGGTCTGGATGATGTTGGATAGTCCAGACAATGGATCACTTGCTCCTGAAGAAGCCGGAGGTCATATCCGGGGAAACGCGTTGAGCTTTTCAAATACCCTCATCTGTGCTGCTGAGATTTGGCGACTGACACTTTTCTACCTCCCTAACGGGATCCATCTTCAATACTGGTCCAAGATACATCCAAAAACCACGGTACACAGACCATCCCACGTACAGACGTCCACCTTGGAGAAATCTGGAGTTCCATCTTTGGGATATCTGCTTGATCCCTAATCCTTCCAGCTCCCTAAAGGACGCAATACATCAAGTGGAGATTTTGGAGTCCCTGCCCATACAGGACATACTCTGGACTGTGATCCATTGTCTGGACTATCCAACATCATCCAGACCGACCAGGATGGTAATATAATTATGTCAGCACCTTAAAATCAAACTTCTCAGCCACCTATTGTTTACAATCACTAATCCAGTGATATAAATACAATCCCAGTTATATGTTTAATAAATTGTTTATAATTTTTTGAGAAACGTCTGGTACAATTATTTGGAATAGCCAGCGCAGGCACTACTCTTTTGTTTTTACCATTGTACCTTTTAGGGCCTGACCGCCCTGTGCCAGCCGCTGTTGATTTGCGCACCACACATACCTTCTCTTTATAGTTCCCCCCGTGTGTACGCTGTCCCCTCCCAGTGCCCACCGTGTGTACGCTGCCCCCCCCAGTGCCCACCATGTGTACGATGTCCCCCCCAGTACCCCCAGTGTGTACGCTGTCCCACACCCTGTGCCCCCGTGTGTACGCTGTGCCCCCCGTGTGTACGCTGTGCCCCCCGTGTGTACGCTGTGCCCCCCCCCCGTGTGTACGCTGTGCCCCCACCTGTGTGTACGCTGTGCCCCCCCCCGTGTGTACGCTGTGCCCCCCCCATGTGTACGCTGTGCCCCCCCGTGTGTACGCTGTGCCCCCCCCCCGTGTGTACGCTGTGCCCCCCCCGTGTGTACGCTGTGCCCCCCGTGTGTACGCTGTGCCCCCCCCCGTGTGTACGCTGTGCCCCCCTTGTGTACGCTGTGCCCCCCCCCGTGTGTACGCTGTGCCCCCCCGTGTGTACGCTGTGCCCCCCCCGTGTGTACGCTGTGCCCCCCCCCGTGTGTACGCTGTGCCCCCCCCGTGTGTACGCTGTGCCCCCCCCCCCCCGTGTGTACGCTGTGCCCCCCCGTGTGTACGCTGTGCCCCCCCCCGTGTGTACGCTGTGCCCTTTAATATTATTATTTTATTTCCTGCCCAGACGCTGACCACCCCATGGTACCACCGGGACTGAGGCGCTTCCACAGCCTGCGGACCAAATTCAGGCGCTTCCTTGAGTTGCCTCCGCCACTACGAAGGCATAAAGAAGCCACCCTGGTCATCAGAGGAGCAGCTGCACCAAGGTAAATCCATCCTCCCACTGTCCCTGTGTGTACCCTGTCCCCCACCCCACTGTCCCTGTGTGTACCCAGTGCCCCCGTGTGTACGCTGTCCCCCCCAGTGCCCCCGTGTGTACGCTGTCCACCCCCCAGTGCCCCCGTGTGTGTGCTGTCCCCCCCAGTGCCCCCTTGTGTGCGCTGTCCCCCCCCAGTGCACCCGTGTGTGCTCTGCTGCCCCCCCAGTGCCCCATGTGTGCTCTGTCCCACCCCCCAGTGCCCTGTGTGTGCTCTGTCCCACCCCCCAGTGCCCCTGTGTGTGCTCTGTCCCACCCCCCAGTGCCCCTGTGTGTGCTCTGTCCCACCCCCCAGTGCCCCGTGTGTGCGCTGTCCCCCCCAGTGCCCCCGTGTGTGCGCTGCCCCCCCAGTGCCCCCGTGTGTGCGCTGTCCCCCCCAGTGCCCGCGTGTGTGCGCTCTGCCCCCCCAGTGCCCCCGTGTGTGCGCTCTGCCCCCCCAGTGCCCCCGTGTGTGCTCTGCCCCCCCAGTGCCCCCGTGTGTGCTCTGCCCCCCCCAGTGCCCCGTGTGTGCTCATTCACCCCCCAGTGCCCCATGTGTGCTCATTCACCCCCCAGTGCCCCATGTGTGCTCTGTCCCACCCCCCAGTGCCCCCGTGTGTGCTCTGTCCCACCCCCCAGTGCCCCCGTGTGTGCTCTGTCCCACCCCCCAGTGCCCCCGTATGTGCTCTGTCCCACCCCCCAGTGCCCCCGTGTGTGCTCTGTCCCACCCCCCAGTGCCCCCATGTGTGCTCTTGAATTAACAAAAAATAAATTTAAAAAAAGCAATGAAATTCCATTGACAAAAAACCTCACGGTTTCACATGTCCCATTAAGGCTTCTTACACATGATCTGGCATTTCAGAAACCTGTTGTAACTCTTCCACTCAAACGCCAAAAAGCAATGAAATTACGATCATTAAGGCTGACGCCTTAATGGACGTGTTCCTTGCGCAATACAGATATGGTACGCCATCACAGCCTGTGTGTAAGTGCAGATTCAGCACTCTCACAGAGTGAGATTGCTGTCACTCACACAATGGTGGAGCTGCTAATTCACAGATTTGTGTGCTCATTGGAATACACACATGCAGTCTATGCAACTGAAGGTCTGAGCAGTTATGTGGCGCACTCATCCTAACAAGTACCTGCAATCATCTAAAACACTCTAGCCCACTGAATTACTATAGTGTTCATTTTAGCACCCGCCATCTTTGAAAACCCATGCAGTTCCTCTTCCCTGCCTGGGGTGTAGCTGTCTGCTGTAGTGCTTCTAGCACAGTGTGATCTGTATATCAGCACTGCAAACCAGACCTGTGCTAGAAACACTACATCAGACAGCAACACCCCGGACAGGGTGGAGGAACTTCATGGGTTTTCAAAGATAGCGGGTGCTAGAATAAACAAAATTACTAGAACTATCCCACTGAGGGTCAAACATCTTTCACACTCACTACCTATATCCATTTCATTTAGTATTCACGTTACCAGAAACATCTTTCATAATTGCAAAAACTATAATACTCCCAACTACTATGCATCTACACTTTCTTCTCCTATACACCTTTATGTTGCTCTGTCTTCCCTGACACCTACTGCTGTGTGTATTCCCTCATCTGCACCAATGTGTCTTTCCCCATCTGTGCTGCTCTGTCTTTCCACACAGATGCCACTGTTTCCTTCTATCTGTGCCACTGGCTTCCCCTCCATTAGTGATACTCTGTCTCCCCCTCCATCCATGCTGCTCTGCCTGCCTCATCCATGACAGTTTCCTTCCATCTGTACTGCTGTCTCCCCTCTCCATTGGTACTGCTCTGTATTCCCTTTATCCCCTTTGCTCCGAACCCCCTCCCCCATCAGTGCTGTCTTTCCTCCAACCTGTTTCCCACCTAATCGCATCACTCTGTCTTACCTTCCCCAATCTGTGCCACCCATCTGCTTTGTTAGTCCCCCATCAGTGCTGCTTAGCCTTCCTACCACCTACACATTTGTATTCCTCCCCATCTGCACCACACTGCCTCCTACCCCAATTGACACCACTTTTACCCCATCCTCTCTGCTCTGTTTACTGCTCAGACCTTCAGTTGCATAGACTGCATGTGTGTATTCCAATGAGCACACAAATCTGTGAATTAGCAGCTCCACCATTGTGTGAGTGACAGCAATCTCACTCTGTGAGAGTGCTGAATCTGCACTTACACACAGGCTGTGATGGCGTACCATATCTGTATTGCGCAAGGAACACGTCCATTAAGGCGTCAGCCTTAATGATCGTAATTTCATTGCTTTTTGGCGTTTGAGTGGAAGAGTTACAACAGGTTTCTGAAATGCCAGATCATGTGTAAGAAGCCTTAATGGGACATGTGAAACCGTGAGGTTTTTTGTCAATGGAATAATTATATAGGTGTGTGGTGTAGACCCCCTGTATGTTGTGACTGTAAATCTAGCAGAACTGGGTAATGGAAATTCGGGTAGTCCCGTTTGATTCTTCTAAGATCAGCTCACCCTTTGACAGCGCATCCATAGTGAAATAGGTGGGACTGCGTGTAACAATGACATTGTTCTTAAGGAATTGCTTTATCATAGCCCCGCACCCACCCGCAGGAGGGGCTGGTTCACAATATTGGGTTCATGATGACATGCTTTGGTGTACCTCACATACCACAGTGGTGTTTCTCTATGATAAATATGCCCCCAAACATCAATCTACAGGTGAGGGTCGAGTCCCAAAATGAGCTACATGACATGGGTAAAAATAAGTGGGCGGGGTTACAAGCGAAGATCCCTGTCCAATAGTGACCATATTCTTCATAGTGAAAAGGGACCATCAGGAACAGAATCCAGGGCCGCAATCATCCGCAGTGCTTGAAATAACACAGTATCAATTTAGACGTTATGTGCAAAATGTTAAGCTCACAAAATAACTACCTGACTAGACGTTTCTAAAAGTAATGTTTCAACATAAATTAAAATAATATCATTTTGACGATAGTGTTCATTTAAATTGAGACTATCATTTTTTTTTTATTATTCTTTTTTTTTAACGTTCTAATATGTCAGGTTTGGAACAACCTCCGGATCCTGGATGTACTGTACTTTCAGCAACTGTTTGAGTGCTTGAAATAAAAATGACTTGACATTCTACATGTTATCCTACGGTTTCCTGGCAGCGAAAATATTAAGAATTATTGTAGCCATTTAAGAATGATACCCTAATATCCTAAAATAAATTTTGCTTTATGACATTGTTAAATGGAATTTTATCTAGTGCTAGTAGTTCACTCGCTGAATTTATTCAGTGGTCCGTGTCTGCTATATGACAACACCCTCGTAACGACGGGCTATTTTTCCTGGAGAATTTCCCTTCTACCTGATGTCACGTCGTAGATCCGAGTAAATATTCTTGAAAAGTGAATAAAATTTTATTTCACTTTAACAAGAGAATATAAAAGTAAAAAAAAAAGAGGTCATTGTAGTAATAGACTAATCTCAATTATCAGGGCAGTCTCCGAAACCCTCAACTCCCACCTAATCTCATTGGGTGCACACGCACCGCACCGTGCGATTTTCTACACGGCCAAATGAAATTATAAAGCAGTGTTAAATTTATTAATCATTTAATTAGCTAAATGTTCCTGCAACTACTGGAGAGATGAATGGCGTGTCATTTTCTAATGCAATTTGCCTTGCAGCCAGGCTGGGTCAAAAAGGAAGCTACTGGCATCAAGATGTATATTTTTTGAATATTATTACTATATATATATATATATATATATATATATATATATATATATATATATATATACTTGCAGTTAAATGGGGTCCTTTGGCGATGGGCTGCAAGCTTAAATGTATTGATCAATTCATGAACTAAAACCCCATTATTTGTTTGCTTAATTGTATACTAAGGTGAGTTAGTTCATTATGGTGAGCGT
The DNA here is from genome assembly GCF_055691185.1 of Crinia signifera. Taxonomy (NCBI): domain Eukaryota; kingdom Metazoa; phylum Chordata; class Amphibia; order Anura; family Myobatrachidae; genus Crinia; species Crinia signifera. Next base: position 24,629,429 of record NC_139227.1, read on the forward strand.
GGAGTCCTTGTATTTATTTATTTTTTTTTTTTTTATTTTTTTTTTTTTTTTTTTATTATATAATCTTTATTTACTTTCTTCTTGCATATAAGAAACAACATTTTTAACAGGACAGTGACCCACATCGGGTACAAAAATACATTACTGAACATAGTTTAAGTTACCACAGCCTTGTATACATAGTTATTATAATACATTGGACACCCCCCCCACCCCTACCTTCCCACCCTACCAAGGCCCCTCCCCCCCCCCTACCCCCGCTTGTTAGAGTGATATACCCTTTAACTTCCTTTATTGTCGGTAAGTTGTTCTTTATTTAGCTACCTTTAGCCCCGTCTAATGGTTTATGAGATATCCCACCCCCCCCCCCCCCCCCCCGCTCCTTCCTACCAACACACTCTTGGGTAGTACTGACATTACTAAGCCGGATCTTACTATATAGTAGTTTATTCTCTTATCTATCCATAAGTGCAAAAATTAATTTATATATATATCTTCTTATCCCTGATCTTGTCTAATTCTAACCGCCCATATATTGAATCGTGAATAATTTTAGGGTGATATAGTGCTTATTTATTTTTCAGCAGACGCTGGAACAAAGACTGGTGCTATAGTTAATGTGTAATTTACTATTAATATTATACTAGCTGTGAGGTGTATCATTCTTGGCCACGTGGTTGCATCATTTAATAATAAGTTTAACCCCGTGCCCCCGCTAAGTTTATTTAAAAAATTAATATCGTGATACGGGTGTATGGCCCTCTTAAAAGGGTTCTACTGTGTTACTTATTTTCTACCTAATCTATAATATTGTGATAGTGACTTATTAGCGAGTTATTTATTTGTAAATTATAAATTTATAGGAACGTAATCAACCCATCTGTGCCATTCTTTCAAGTATTTATACATAGTATTCCGGCTTTTAGCTAAAGATTTTTCCTGTTTAGCAGTGTATGTCACTAAAGCTTTCCAGCTGTCTATTTTTGGTCCTTCCTTAGCCATCCAACTTCTTGCGATTATCACCTTTGCTAAGGCACAAAGATTTGTCACATATTGGGGAACCCCAGGATCCAACTGGCCGTGCTCAAGGATGTTCAGCAGGCAACCTCTGGCCGATAGTACCTCCCGAGGGACACCTGTGTCCACCATGGTTTGTACTACATCAGTCCAAAACGTGACTAATACTGGACACTGCCATATCAGATGTAAAAAGGTACCCTCTTCCCGTTTGCATTTCGGGCAACTCGACGTACTGGACCCATTAAATTTCAGCATACGAGATGTTGTCATGTAGGCTCTGTGCAAGATAAAATACTGCACTTGTTGCACCCTCAGTGCATTTGTAGCTCTGGCAATATTTGAGACTGCACAGCGCCATTCATCCTCCGCTATTGGGCCAACATCCTGGGCCCACTTGTGCCGCAATGGCTCCAAGATATTTTGTCCATTCTCCTGCCTTATCAATCTATAACATCTACTCAGCAATTTTTTAGGCCCACCCACTCTTATTGCTCTCCTAATTGGGTTTTCCACTAGACAAGGGGGACCATCTTGAAAGCGGGCGGCCAATGCCGTTTTTAGCTGAATATACCGATAGAGGTAACCCTTAGGTAAATCAAATTCTGTTTTTAGTTCTGCAAACGTTTTGATTCGACCGGGGAGATATATTTGGCCCAATGTTGTTACACCGTATTTATTCCAGACCTCACTAACCTGAGACACATTTGGCTCTCTAATAATTGTTGGGTCATCAATTGGATGGATTGGGTCAAAAGATTGGATTTTAAGCTTTTTATTAACTTCCTGCCAGATTTTTATGGCTTGCTTAAGCAGGGGTGGATCCTTAGGGATAATATTTGTTTGTAGTATTCTATTTATGGGGCTATTTCTTGAAGAGGTTATTTCCACTAATGCGTGGGCAGTATCACTATCCTCCGTTTCTTCAAACCAGGGTCGTAGTAGGGCTAATTGAGCCGCTAAGTAATACGCATAGAAATCTGGAAGACCCAGTCCACCTGCCCCTTTATTTAACATAAGTTTATTCAATTGTACCTTAGGCCGCGTGTTGTGCCAGATAAAGGAGGAGATATTACTGTTAAGTTTGCGGAAGAGCTTTTTAGGAAGAGGAGTTGGTGATTGTTGCAGCAGGTACAACAGCTGGGGAAGGACCACCATTTTAATTAGGTTGATCCTACCCGTCACTGACAACGGAAGTTTCCCCCATGACTTAAATTTGGTTTCTATTTTATTCAACATTGGAGAGATGTTCTGCTGGGTATAGTCCTCCGAGTTACGGGTTATTTGTACCCCTAGATATTTAAATTTGGATGTCCATACTAATGGAGACGGAGCTGGAAGCGTCTGAGGCTGCGTGTCGCCAAGGTACAGGATATGGGATTTATTCCAGTTTATTTTCAAACTGGAAAGTTTCCCAAAATCAGCAATCACCTCGATGGTCCTCGGGAGCGAAATCCTATAATCAAACATATAGATCAATACGTCATCGGCGTACAATGAGACCACATCTGTACCCTTGGCGACCCGCAGGCCACGTATGTCCCTATGTGATCTTAGCGCGCAGGCCAGGGGCTCAATTGCTAACGCAAATAAAAGGGGGGAAAGGGGACACCCCTGCCTGGTGCCTCTAGAGAGCCCAAAAGATAGTGAGGTCCATCCGTTTAAAGATACTCTGGCTGTGGGTCGGTTATAAAGTAGTTGTATCCACTTAACAAAGTTGGCCCCTAGCCCAAATGCCTTAATGGTGGACCATAAATATGGCCATTCCACCATATCAAACGCTTTGGTAGCATCCAAAGATACTACCGCTGGTTGGCCATCTGGTTCTAGGGGCAACTGCAAATGGGTGAATAACCTACGCAGATTAGTAGAGGTTGATTTACCCGGCATAAAGCCGGACTGGTTGGGGTGTACTATTTTACAGATATATTTTTTAAGTCTATTGGCCAAGATTTTCGCCAAGATTTTCGCCTCATTTGATAATAGGGAGATGGGGCGGTATGAGTCTAATTTCAATGGGTCCTTTCCCTGCTTCAAAATGAGTATTATCTTTGCTTCCACCATAGAGGGAGGAATTCCCCCTTCTTCGAAGCAACGCAAAAGAGTATGGTGGAATTGAGGGGCAATAATATCAGAATGTTTTTTAAAGACCTCTGCTGGAATCCCGTCCAGCCCAGGGGCCTTATTACAGGGCAATTCTTTTATGGCCTGGCAGACCTCGCTCAGTAGTAATGGTTTGTCCATATCCTGGCTTTCAGCATCTGACAGGGTAGGTAGTTTACAGTTTTCTAAGTAAAGAGAAATTTCCTCTGGAGTACATTGACTCTCGGAGGTATATATAGTCTGGAGATATTTGCAGAACATCCCCCCAATTTGCGGGGTGTCGTAGATCTGCTGACCTTGTGAATCCGCTATAGGTCCAATGCAAAGCGGGGGGTCCCTCTGCTTTAGCCAAATAGGCAAGGTAGCGACCTGTTTTATCCGCTGATTGGTATGCCCTAGCGGACTGATGCAGCATCAGTTTTGTGTTTTCGACATGTATGGCCTCCAGCCAGGTTTTTTGTGCCTGTTGCCAGCTGTTTTTTGCTAATTCGTTTTTGTTCAGGAGGTATTCAGCTTCCAACTCCAAACAAGCATCCTCCATTTTCTGCAATTGTTGCTTATTGGCACGTGTAATTTCTGATATTTGCTTCCTATATACCCCTCTCATATAAGCCTTAAACGCATCCCACTCAGTGGCCGCCGCTGCGGAGCCCCGGTTCGTATCCCAAAATTCACCCCATAGCTTAGTCGTCTCTTCCACTTGCCCCAAATAAAGCAACCATGCTGGGTTGAGTTTCCAAAACCCCTGCCCCCTCGCAAGTCTATCCGAAAACTCCATTATTACAGGGGAGTGATCGGATATACCCCGAGGTTTATATTCTATAGTTTTTACACGGGTATTGAAGGAGTGTGATGTTAGTATCAAGTCTATTCTAGAAAAGGTCTGGTAGGTTGGCGAATAGCACGAAAATTGAAGAAGTGTGGGATTGCGTTCCCGCCAAATATCCCTCCATCCTATATCCCGCATGAACCCGGCAAATGGGGTACAGGCCGTTGGAACAGTGGAAGAGCCTCCCCTCCATCTGTCCAACACAGGGTCAGAGATGTTGTTGAAATCCCCGGCACACACCACCTCTACAGATGGGTTGTGCGCCGCGAATGCCACCGCCTTCGCCAGGATTTCATACGAGAACGGAGGGGGGATATATACTGCGAGCAGTATCAAAGGGAGTGAATTGACAGTACAATCCAGAAAAACAAACCTGCCTCCTGGATCTATTTCCACCCTGTTGTTAACAAAGGCCAACGATTTCCTTATAAGTACCGCCACCCCTCTGGAGGAGGTCGTAAACGAAGACTGGTATAACCAGCCAACCCAGCGTTGTTTCAGGGAGAGCAATTTACCACCTACCAGATGGGTTTCTGAGAGACAGACAATGTCCGCCCCGTATGAGCGCAACTGGTTCAATACCAAAGAGCGCTTTATCTTGTTATTTAATCCCCTTACATTCCATGCTAAGAGCTTAATCATTTGTTATATTTTTTTTTTTTTTGTATGAGTAGGTACACCGTTTTACAATGCTGACACCTGCAAATTTATATCCAACACACCCCTTTCTATGTGGCCAACAGGAAGGGAAGTGGGACAATCCCAGACCGTGACAGGGGTATCTAACACCAACACAAAAAAAGTACATTCTTATTCTATTATTTTCCAAGCGGATCCAACCCACCCCCCACCCCTCCCCCCACCCTGTATACCCAATCCCAATAGGCATACCTGCTCCCCACCCCCCCAAAGCAAAAAAACGAAAAAATATAGACAACCATTTCATAAAAGAAGAAACACTTTTGAAATATTTGAAATAGTTAATGGAAGTCCCCAAAAATAGAAAAACCATCGTCGTGAGGGCTGACGAAAAAAAAAAAGATGAAAAAGGGCCACCCCTGAACGGGGGTGAGCGCACCCCCCAGCAGGGTGCAAATATCATGTTTATTAAGTGTCACTACACAGGCGCCTTGCGCCTAGAACCCAACGGTTTTGTTTCCAGCCACTGGGCTGCCTCATGAGGAGTGGCAAAAAAGTGGGTCATGTTGTTATCGACCACCCTTAGTTTAGATGGAAAGATCATGGAGTAGCTGATGTCCAAATCACGAAGTTTCCTCTTAATCTCTCCATACTTGGCTCTCTCCTTCTGGATTTCCAACGCAAAATCTGGATACACCGCAATTTTGTTACCATTATACAGCAAAGGGCCATTTGCCCTAATTGAGCGCATCACAATGTCTCTGTCCGCATAGTTTAAAAATTTTACAATAAATGTACGCGGTGGGGCACCCGGAGGAGGAGGCCGAGGCGGTACTCTGTGTGCACGTTCTGCAGCAAACTGTGCAGTAAATGCTGCTTTTCCTATGGTGTCCGTCAGCCATTTTTCGACAAATTTTTGGGGGTCTTGCCCCTCCGCGTGCTCTGGCAGGCCCACAAACCTCAGGTTATTACGCCTGAGCCTCCCCTCCATCTCTATCATCTTGGACCTGAGATCGGCAGTCTGTTGGGTACACTGATGCATCTTATTAAGCCATTGGTTATTAATGTCTTCCAAGGATGAAATACGTTTCTCCGCTTCGTCCATACGGACTGTAATTGCACTAATGTCTGATTTTAGAGACAGGACTTCCGTTTGTAGATCTTTAATTTGCCCGGAGAGATGTTGTTCGGAATTAGTGATTGCGTCTAGAACCTGCTGAAGCGTTGGGACATTTATTTCTACAGGAGCCATGACTTTAACGGGGGTGGCATGGGGAGTTAGACTTTTAGGCTTCGTCGGCGTGGGCTGAGGTGTTGAGGATGGGGTCTGGCTGGTATTGCTTGCCTGTAACCTGGCAAATTTCTCCAGCCGTGCTGCGGCAGTGGCATTGCCAGTTTTGCCCATGTCTCTTCCCCCTAATGGACCTGCTACCTCTATATAACCGCAAGAGTTGATATGCGGTCTCCACGTATCCGTTAGGGACAGCTCTCACCTGGCCCGTTATGATAAACTATATAGTGGGTTATGTTCTGATTTAATTGGCACTGGTACACTGGTCCGCTCTCACCAGGACCTTCGGTACCTATAAGTGCAGTGATCCAAGTAGTATGCCCAACAGGGGGAGCCTGTACTCAGGCCTACCACCAGCAAAGTATTTAGTTATAATACCGCTACACCGCTTTTTAGCACCCGATGAATAGGAAGGCGACGGGCATACAGGAGTTTTTACTGCGGCCCTGCTGGTTCCTAATTGTAGTATGACCTGCTCGCCTTTCCGTTCTCTGTTGCTCAAACACAAATGTCAGCCTTGTTTCACAAGCTGTGACCAGCAATGTCTCTTATAATAAGCAACAGCTATTCAGCAGTTAGGGGCAGCTCACACCTGACCCCTTCAGGTTTGTGCAGTGCAAGTAACGGAGTTATCAGAGAAAGTTCAGAGCATGCACCTTGCATTTATACTGAGGTAACAAAGTATGGTGCAGCTTTGTGCAAATAATCAAAGAATGTCACTATTTTACAGACAGGCACCAAAGCTGAATAACACACTGAAAGTTCACAAGCACTAATAGGGCATTTTTGTGCTATGGCACCAGCAGATCACAACCAGCAGAAAGATAAGAAAATTTAGTATACTGCACCCAACGCCCATGGAGGGATTGATCAGCCTGTGGTATCTCTTGGAGGATTTCTTTCACTTGCCATTACAATCCATTTTGGTCTCCAGGCATCGCTTCAGTAGCACACGTCCCCAGCTCTGTTTGTGTAGCTGCAGCGGTTCTAGAGCCTTAGACTCCGGCCCCCCGTGGTCCCTGTCCAAGGTTTGTAGAAATGCAAGATTGTGTAGGGACACAAACACGAGCACCCGGACCGGGCTGCTAGACCCGACACAGCGCTTCCGGACGCCGCAGCATGTGGCGTCACTCTGGCTGACAACGCTCAGCTCTATGGTTCTGCCGCCGGGGAGAAATTACAGCTTTCAGCGCCTGTGTAGATAGCGAGGCATTCCCTGCTGGGGAGCTCGCACACCACGCTTCTCACTCCCGCTCCGTCGTGGCCCCGCCCCCGAGTCCTTGTATTTATTAGAGCATGTGGTCACAGGCCACTTCACCCCAACCTGCGAATGGCGAGTGCTGCTTTCACCCCATTTGCAGAGATGGCGAGTGTTGTGGTACTCTGTATGTATGTATATATATATATATATTTATATTTATATGTATATATATATATATATATATAGTGATCCTAGCCTTCAACCATATCTCTGAGACAAGCACTTCAATACTATTTTTTGTTCCTTATACTGTTCAAATTATTTTAATGTCAACATTTTTTTTCACATTTTATGTAAAAAAAGTATTTTGTTTTTTTAAAGAAAGCTTGGTACTTGTGTAGTTTCAAGGCGCCAGCATGGCACCGTGCGTCTGTGTCCAGCTGCGGGGCTGTAAACTCCATGCCAACGTGGATAGTTCGTACCCCCACTATCCACGTTGGCATGGAGTTGATTTTAGATAGCGTGGCGAGTGTAGCGAGCCACCGAGCCCGTAGCGTGGGCGAGCGCAGCGAGGGGACACAGACGCATGGCGCCGTGAAAGTACACAAGTACCGAAAAGTTTTTATATTTCTTTTTGTGTATAAATAAATATTTCCATTTTTTTATACTATTTAACATTAACTTTTTTTTATAAAAATTATCTTATTTCCAGTTCTAGATTGCTATCATAAAAAACAATTAGTCGCCGCTACTTTATAGACTGTTCACATTTCTTTTTGAGTATCCTACCACCACTCGTTTACTTAAAGACTGGCGGACACCCTCTATAAATAAGGGGATATTGTTTTGTTTAATATTATCCAATCAGGGCACACAGATGGTGCCCCTCATCCAATCTTTACACACACACACACACACATATATATATATATATATATATATACTGTATATATATATAGGAAGAAGGGGGTTTCAGAGGGCGCTATTCAATAGTCAACAAATACAGATCGGAATTTACCGTTTAATATAAAAATAGAAATAAAAAACCCATAATAGGGTATCACAAATACATATGGTGTACAAATACAAATAAATGCTGCTCAATTCAGAAAAAGATAGCGCATATGCTGTACAAATAAGTGCTGCTCAATTCAGAAGAAGATAGCCCAATCTAAGAGGGGGTGGGAACCAAATAGGTGACATGATTCGTCTGAGAAAGAGGCCTAAGCGCATTCGAGCAGACCCCCACTATCAGCAGAGGGGCCGAATTTGCTGCTCTACGAGAAGGTCCGAATCGGACCCAAAGTTTGTAGTCTCCTAACTTCTTTTCTATTACTACACTTCTGTAAAACATTTCCCAACATCTGACTCTTGCCCTGGCTCTAAGGCGAGTATGGGGGTTGTGGCGAAGGAACCTGATGATTGGTGAAATTGAACAGATTTTTCAAATGTTAACGATTAAGTTTCGTTATTGTTTTCCTGTGAGATCAATACGCAGAGCTGGAATTGTGATCATACAGGTTAGGTAACAGTGTGACAATCTAATTGTTCCTGCCACAAGATCTCTCATCTGATAGCTCCTCAGCAGCGACTCATCTCTCACTTTCATGGGAACTTCAGTCTATAAAACCACTTTTTTCCACTCTCACCCACCGTCCTTTCTTGTAATAAGGCCCAGCCTGCTCCGGTAACCAGCGTGGTGTGGTGTGTGCACAGATAGCAAGGATAAAGTCTACTCGTATGAGCTGGATTTTATTATTGTGATATGAATAGAAAAGAAGGCAAAAACTGAAAATATAACTTGACACTAAAATGCGCACATTGGGTCTCAGTCTAGTATGTGGGCTATGAAGGACCACTACGAAGGCAGGGGTAATCAATGGATAGCACAAATGGGTTCCTGGATAATTTAATATATATTTTTTATGCTATTGGTACTAGTAGTAGTAGCACCCACTCCTTTCCAAGCAGAGATTATATAACTTTGCCCAGTAGGCATGCTCAAGCCAGGGTTGCCTAACCTCCCGGAAATCGGCTCCCCCTCCTGGCCCCCCGGAAAGGGGGGCAACCCTCCCGCATAAACCCCAAAAATGACGCAATCACTGTAGGCTAAAATGACGCAATCACTGTAGGCACGCCCCCAACAGGAAAGCTAGTCTGTGGCTCCGCCCCCAATCTGCCTTTTTTTAACTCCCGGAGATGGCCCCGCCCCCCTGCATAACAGAGCTGGCTGCCCTCTCCCGGAAGGTAGAGGCCAGCAAGTATTTATGGCTCAAGTGCCTTGAGTCCTGTTGGAGAAAGTGCGCTATATAAATTAAACTTACTTACCTACCTCTATTACCTACCTACCCCACTACATCCTCTGTTACATTTTGTAACTTGCTGGACCTATCACAGCAGTGTGATTTCAGCAGACCCTATCAGCTCAGGTTTTAACTAACATTCTGTGTTTCAGGCTAGAGAGGGCACACAATGGGATTTAGGGAGCTAGTGGTAGCCACAAAATAGGAAAGGACAGGGGACCAGGGGCCAGATGCACTAAGCTTCAAAAGTGATCAAATGGAGAGTGATAAACAGCCAGCCAATCAGCTACTGCCTCAAATTTTTCAAACACGGTCTGTGACATGGCAGGTAGGAGCTGATTGGCTGTCTGTTTATCACTCTCCATTTGATCACTTTTGAAGCTTAGTGCATCTGGCCCCAGATGCGCAAAGATGGCAAGGTTAGTGCTGGGTGGAGTAAAGGAGGGATGACTTTGAAATAAGCCCACGTCCAGGCTTTTGGTTGCCCTGCTTTTATGGGAGCCGCTGGCTGTGGACATGCTTGGGCACATACAGTAATCCTGTCAACATCCCGGCAGAGGGGTCAGTCCAGTCTTGTCAATGTCATTGAATATCGCCAGGTATGACATATCTGTATCTGCCCTGGTGCTTACTGATTAGTAGTAGTAGTATTAGGACTCTGCTTTGATCCCAGCGGGCTGGATGGCGGGAGATGCGGTGGCGGGAGATACAGCGATGGTGGCGGTGGGAGATTTGATGTGGGGGGGGGGGGCTGGGAGAGCGAGGGAAAAGCTCGCCGCGATCCGGGGGGGGGGGGCTACTCCCGAGTGGCCACCCTCCAGTGGCCGGCGCCCCAGGGAAATGCCTAAAGCTGCCTAGTGGCGCCGCCCTGGTCCTACCAGGCCTGGGTCTGACGCATGGATCCTGCTATATATTCTGTTACACTGTGTGGTTCATGATCCCTGAGCTACTCTGCTCATGGGGTAAGGGTATCCTTGGTGACTCATATGGCTATGGTTTATGCAGGGCCGGCGCCACCACTAGGAACTGAAGGGTGGCATGAAGTGAGATCAACCTCGCACCAGCACGCCCTGACTCACCAATGTCGCCACATTACCTCCATCCTAGTGGAGCTGGTGCAGCAACACCCCCCCCCCCCCCTTGCTGGAGCAGGTGTGCTGCACCCCCCCAATCTCTGTGGAGCAGATAAACCCAGTGCACGGTGGGTTGGCCACACACCCCTCCAAGGTGAGCGGCACCCGCACCCCCCCCCCCCCCATTTTACCTGGGGCTTTGAAAGGGTTTGCACTGGCACTGGGTTTATGGTTCTTGTATATAGTTACACTACTGTGATGGTGGGGTGGGTGGGTGGGTTTTTTCCTCACGGGATGTACCAAGCAGTTGCGGTACATCTGGCCACACGTCACAATCATACGACATAATCGGGCTGAGAAATCGGCCCAAATCGGATGTGTTTGATGTCCCCCTCCTGGCCGATGCATGGTCCCGTGTACATTGGACCTGAGCCGGAGGTCGAACCTGCTGCCCGTTCGACCTCCGTCTCTGCCCCCCTTCCGGCGGTGGGGAGTTGGATCACATATGATACATTGCATGTGAAAGGACAGCATGCGATCCTGCCAACCCGGGAAGGTCCCGGGCGGCTTAATGGGGTCTGATGGCCCATACACTACTGTGATACATTGCAGTAGAGTATGGGCACCTTCATTTATCCTTAATACTCCACTAACGCAATGTTTGTTTGCATCTTTGGGGGCAGTATGTGTATATATGGGGGCAGTGTATGTGTGTGTGTCTATGGGGGGGGGCAGTGTGTGTGTATGAGGGCAGTGTGTGTGTATATGGGGGCAGTGTTTGTCTAAGGGGGCAGTGTGTGTGTGTATATGGGGGCAGTGTGTATGTTTGTGTCTATTAGGGCAGTGTGTGTGTGTGTGTGTGTTGTATATGGGGGCAGTGTCTGTTTGTCTAAGGGGGCTGTGTGTGTGTATATGGGGGCAGTGTGTGTGTATGTATATGGGGGCAGTGTGTGTGTGTGTGTATATGGGGGCAGTGTGTGTGTGTATATGGGGGCAGTGTGTGTGTATATGGGGGCAGTGTGTGATTGCATACAGTTGAGGGGGTCAAACTGATATCTTGCTTAGGGCCCCACAAAGAATAAATCTGTTTCTGGTAAAATAATATTATTAGTTTATTATCATTTATTCATTATTTAATATTTATTTATTATTATTATTATTATTATTATTATTATTGCTATTATTATTATTTTTTACCATTTTCTTATTCTTATTATGATGCGTAAACACCTTTATCGCTAATGTTTCAGGAATTAGGCCTGATAAGGCATCGCCACACTTATTCCTATAGATAGCTACCTCCGCTGTGAAGATCACCTTGCAATATGAAAATAACCCTACAGCGCTGTACAATACAACCGGCGAATGCATCATAAAATATTTGTCCTTTGCTAAATGCAAAAAAAGAGAATATCTAATTCATCATGCTGTCTGCTCAGGCCAAACATATGCTTAAGCGCACAAAACAGTGACTTGCATTGCCGCTCCTTAATGACCGGTGATGTCGGGCAGGGGAAGGTGTTTTTTCCCCATCCTCTTAAGGTCAAAACCTATTTTGTTCTGTCGTCCTTTTGTTTCCTATGTATTTATTAGCACATTAGTACAGACACCTGTGATATCTCCGAGTTGTTTATCTTCAAAATAATACAGTACAAGCTTACAGAATATCGGAACTTATAGTCATAGTTGCCTGCCCTCCTGCATTCCGCAGGAAACTCCCTGAAATAGCAGCAATCTCCCTCTCTCCCTTATTAGTCTAGCAATCTCCCCCATGTCACCTAGCCCACATTACACTGTTACATCATAGTTGCCTGCCCTCCTGCATTCCGCAGGAGACTCCCTGAAATAGCAGCAATCTCCCTCTCTCCCTTATTAGTCTAGCAATCTCCCCCATGTCACCTATTCAACATTACACTGTTACATCATAGTTACCTCCCCATCTGCATTCCGCAGGAGACTCCCTGACATAGCAGCAATCTCCCTCTCTCCCTCATTAGTCTAGCAATCTCCCTCATTTCACGTAGCCCACATTACGCTGTTACATCATAGTTACCTCCCCATCTGTATTCTGCTGGAGACTCCCTGACATAGCAGCAATCTCCCTCTCTCCCTCATTAGTCTAGCAATCTCCCTCATGTCACCTAGCCCACATTACACTGTTACATTTTGGGCAAAAAGGAATGAGAGACAGATACATTTACATTGAATCATCAGCACCATTTCCCAGCATACTCACTGCTTTGGGGCTCATCTACATTTGGATATAAATCATTTTAAAAGATTCCTCTCAGATGTAGCAGTGCACACCCACGCTTCTAAACGTTCACACTCTCTTTTCACAATCTCCATATATGGAACTAGACACGCCCTTTGGGTGGAGCATGACACGCCCCCTCAATGGGGCGTTGTACAAAATTCTGTTACCAACTATAATCTCCCTGAAACTAGTTTTCAAAAGTAGGCAAGTATGCGTATAGTAATGCAGTGGATAGAAAGCTATGTGTGAGTGGCAAGTCGGAACTATATAACACAATACAGATGTGTCCTCATATACCGTTGCTGTGATCGCGCCAAACAGCCCGCCTCGGTGTGCCATGTTCCATGAGACTCTGCTAGCATTGGGCGTGAATCTTACTCATGATGCAGCAGTAGACTGCTCTACATAATATGATATAACACATGTATATGTGTGCAACTGAGTCTCTGATTCTGTATATTAAGTGCTACAATGTAGCAGCTGCAGCTTTTTTTTACCAATACACGTTCTGTTCTGTTCCATATACATATACCATTCCATATACAGACTTAGTCACACACAGATATAATAATAATCATAACAGGACTGAAGGCTATACAAGTGTCCTTGTGCATCTTAGTCACATGACTCTGTGAATAAGACACATTGATGTTAGAGTGGACCTGGCGCCTAACTTTGGGAGGAGAAGCAAATGGCCAAAGATGGGCAGGGTCAGGCTAAATTCGTCATTAGCCACCAACAAAGCATACGAATCAGCCTATGAGTGGACTAAGTTTTATAGGGGTGGGGCTATGATGACACAATCCTCATACAATTGCATCATTAGGCCCCACCCCATCTGCATGTACCCATCTTTCACCTTATTTATTTCCCTATTCTGCCCACTTCACTAATAAGTGGGCATAATGATGGAGAGGCGCTAACTCTTCTGGGGGTGCTGAAAGATACCCCAAAAATCATGTGTCTTATGCAGGAGAGTGGGCAGGCATCTAATGCTGTCACACAGAGGTTTATGGGGCAGATTTAACAATGAGTGAAATTCTTGTTATCACTCAAATATTATACGTTGCTCCAGCCAATCAGCTCCTGTCATTTTGTTTTCAGAATGGGAGTTTTTGCCCAGTGTGTATGCCAAATGATGTAATAAAAATCACTGGCCAATAAATTGACCCGAACATACACACTGAGCAATTATCACCCATCCCAGGGATTTTCACAGGGTTTCAAAATTGCCCAGTGTGTATGCACCTTAAGACTTTTTTTTTTGTAGGGCACCCTTCAGGATATCACTTCTCTTTCCAGTGCAGATTGTGTCGTTGGGCTATGATGATGTGAGTTGTGTCGTTATGACTTCACTGGTCAGTAGGGTGACCAACTCATCCCTTTAATTCGGGACACATATTAAATACACAGGTTCTGTGGCAGTTTAAAACCAGGTGAAATGGAGCCTTGAGGTGTGGCAGTTTAAAACCAGGTGAAAGCCAGCCACAGAACCTGTGTAATTAATATGTGTCCCAGATTAAAGGGATGAGTTGGTCACCCTACTGGTCAGTGACATGGGCCGCAAGACTTCTTACTGGCTTCAGATGTAGACAAACACGATCTAAGCTGAACGCTCCCCCTGATTAGCCACGAACAAGCCGCATTCTCTCAGATATCTGTTTAATCACAGTGGTGGAATTAAAAAATGGACCTGGCTAATACTCCCCTGTTATTACAATAACGGCTACTCCATCCCCAAAACATTTTCTTTTTAAGGAACATCCAGGCTAGGGTTGGGGGTGACGAGCTACTTAATTTCACAGTCACAAGATGTCACAGATGTTTGAACCTGCATTCCTGGCACGCACTCCAGTATGAATGCATTACAGGCCGAGATTTTAACCTCAGAGTCAATTTCTTGTCTATACTGCTCAATGCATTAAGCGAGCCAAACCTAATGTCATTTGAGGTAATTTTTTTCAGATAATTATTTTGTCATTGGTTATATCTAATAATCTATATGGGTTATTACACAGCCAACAGTCATTTGTAGTTTTCCCATTTGGGTTTCTAACCAAGTCTGTATAAAGTATGATGTGTGTTTCAGCGTTCCATTAACCCCCTGCAGCTGGCTCAAAGTGCAGTTCCTGTGGAAATAGGTTAATTCGCTGAATGCAGACGTGATTGTCGTGAGATGGCTTCCGAACGCCAACGTGCGCTCTGAAACGAGCAGCCATTTTTTTTTCTCCCTCTGACTGCCTGCCCTTGCAGCCTCCCACATGACTTTGAGGTCCTCATTATGGTGGGTTTAAATGACGGATGTTCAGTCAGGCAAAGAGAGGGGGAGGTCAGTAAGCAGAGACATTGTTATCTGGCCCTTCTATCAGGGCAAGTGACAGGATTCCAGAGGATGAATACAGGATCTCCCGCCTGAGACCTCAGGCTGACACTGAAAGTGACTCCCCTGACTCTAACCTTGAGAGGAAAAAAAAGTTCCTACTTTATTAAAATGAATTTTCGAAAGGGCCGCTCTGACAGCTGCATAATTAAATATTGGAGTGTCAGAGATAATTTATTCTGATCACATTTGGTGGTCAAAGCCTTTTCGCTATAGGGTCAGCACGCATTGTGAGACAGGAGGGATGCTGGCAATATTAGCTGTTCTACACACAATGAATATATCTGTCCTCGTTTGTGTGTATTGTAATGTGTTAGCCAGGGAGCGGCACATATACAGTGATGCTGATCACATGATTGTATACCACTTACATTTATTTATACGTTGTAAGGGATACAGTGAATTACAGCCGACTGAACGAGTTTGTTAATGCTGCATTTACACCTATTGAAAAGATTTTGATAAATGTCAAATACAGCCGGAGAACCGGACGCTGTTTTTGGCAGCTGTATTACCCGAGCTGTGATGCTCTAAACCAGAAATGCAGTAAAAACCCAGTTATTTGTGTTTTTACCACTTTTCTGTATCTCTAACCCCCCCTCCGCAGTGTCAGCGCTATGGGCTTCTTACTGCAGCGCTGTGTGAGGGATCCGTCACGGATCCCTCCCAGCATGCCCTGCGGCCGGCTCCGGCGCTCTGTGCATGCGCAGATGGACTCCCGGATCTCAGACCCGGAAGTCCAGCACCGTGGCAGCATCGCAAGGAACAGATCTTATCGCAAGAGCCGTCCCTTGCGTTAATATCCTCATATGTTAGAGCATATGCGATTATTAACAATGCGGTACCCGGCGATGGGGGGGCCATACAGCAGATGTTAGAACATCCCGCCCAGAATCTTTAGGTTTGCTTTAATAACTTTATATTGTGTGTGAACTGGGGGACTAGTGATAAGCTGTCAGTGGTTGCAGCTTGTCATTGGTTTTACTGCCTACACATGGCTGGAGTTGTTAGAGGAACCACACAGAACAGCTCCAGGCCAGTGATTGGACAATGGAAACAGATACATTAGTTCACGACCATCAATGTTTTCAGCTTGATTGCAATGTTTTTTTGCAACATATTGTAAGGGCACCTGTACCAATGAGTCTTAGGAGACACCTCTCCACCAGTTATTAATGTAATGCCCCATAATAGTACCCAATTTAAAATGATGCCCCATAGAAGTGCCCTAGCTAATATTATGCCCCATAGTAGTGCACTAGCTAATATTATGCCCCATAGTAGTGCACTAGCTAATATTATGCCCCATTGTAGTGCCCTAGCTAATATTATGCCCCATAGTAGTGCCCTAGCTAATATTATGCTCCATAGTAGGGCACTAGCTAATATTATGCCCCATAGTAGTGCACTATCTAATATTATGCCCCAATGTAGTGCCCTAGCTAATATTATGCCCCATAGTAGTGCCCTAGCTAATATTATGCTCCATAGTAGTGCACTAGCTAATATTATGCCCCATAGTAGTGCACTAGCTAATATTATGCCCCATAGTAGTGCACTAGCTAATATTATGCCCCATAATAGCTCCCTAGCTAATATTATGCCCCATAATAGCTCCCTAGCTAATATTATGCCCTATAGTAGTGCCCTAGCTAATATTATGCCCCATAATAGCTCCCTAGCTATTATTATGCCCCATAGTAGTGCACTAGCTAATATTATGCCCCATAATAGCTCCCTAGATAATATTATGCCCCATAATAGCTCCCTAGTTAATATTATGCCCCATAATAGCTCCCTAGCTAATATTATGCCCCATAGTAGTGCCCTAGCTAATATTATGCCCCATAATAGCTCCCTAGCTAATAATATGCCCCATAATAGCTCCCTAGCTAATATTATGCCTCATAATAGCTCCCTAGCTAATATTATGCCCCATAATAGCTCCCTAGCTATTATTATGCCCCATAGTAGTGCACTAGCTAATATTATGCCCCATAATAGCTCCCTAGATAATATTATGCCCCATAATAGCTCCCTAGTTAATATTATGCCCCATAATAGCTCCCTAGCTAATATTATGCCCCATAGTAGTGCCCTAGCTAATATTATGCCCCATAATAGCTCCCTAGCTAATAATATGCCCCATAATAGCTCCCTAGCTAATATTATGCCTCATAATAGCTCCCTAGCTAATATTATGCCCCATAATAGCTCCCTAGCTAATATTATGCCCGAGAGTAGTGCCCGTTAACATTATGCCTCATAGTAGTTCTCTAGTTTATTTTATGAGCCATCATATTATAGTTCCTTAGTTTACATGATGTCACATATAAGGGCTGGCAGTACATTACACAGGATGTATTCACAAATCACATTATAACATACAGTGTCCCTTGTTCATATTGTGCCACATTATAGTGCCCCAGTTCTTATTATGTAACATTATAGTGCCCTAAACTTTACAATTAGCAGATAAGATTATGACACCTTACAGTGTCCTCCAGTACATATTGTGCAACGTAATTGGTGCCCCCTTACCCTTATAACATCCACTACAAATACATTTCACTGCAATGTAATATAACACAATACAGTCCCACTGCTTAGCAGGCAAATATGTAAAATTCATATGCAACTTTGTAACCTAGGTCCAGGCCCCACTGAGGCCTTGGGCACCAAAGTAATGGAACCTCTTGCACCTTCTATAGTTTTACCTATGTTGAGGGCAGTATTTAATGGCGGATTCCAACTGTCAGGAACGTCCCAACAGTCGGAATCCTGGGCCGTTTTTGCTCTGCTACTATAACTCGACAGCCGGAATTTAATGATCTGGCTTGTCGAGTGTCGGAAAGTGGGCGGTGTCAAGAACGGCCGTGACTTTAACAATCCGGCCGAGTTGTTTTACAGTCGGATCTGTTTTGTTGGAATCTGCCTTCAATGCTGTCAGAAACGGCAGCATTGACTAGGCGGTGGACACTATTTCCTCCAGTGACAATAGCGGCTGTGCTTGAATACCCCCCATAAGTGTATGTTTAATCTACACTGGTTGCTGTGAAGGAAAACTTGATTACCTTTTGTGGTTCTGTTATTGCACCAGTTGGATCTAACAATAGGAATGTGGTGATAAAAGTGTAAAATACCCCCCGTCATGATTGGTTAAGGATGAATGTAACCTGCACTAAGTGAATATTAATCGTAAATATCTCTGTATGTCCAAAGAGATGGAGAGGACCGTTTCACCAGCTACAGCTTAGTAAATACCATTGTATGTCTTTAATCTCCTTTTGGCGCTGCACAACCCTTGTCAAGCCAAAAGATTTGATGGGTTACCATACAAATGTCTTCTGACCATATGGCCAGGGCTGCCAACAGGGGGGTGCCCTGGGTACAGCTGTCCTGGGCCACAGCCCCCCCCCCCCCCCGCACCGGCACCCAGCCTCCCTCATCCGGCGCCCAGGCACGCACACAGTGCAGCCTGCAGAGCGCGGAGCCTAGGACACAGAGGGGCTTGGCGCTCTGCAGGCTGAACTGTGCAGTGTGCGCTCCGGACCTGACAGTGGAAACTGAAGGAGCCGGAGGACGTTGCCGCGACATGATGGTAAGTAATGGGCACAGGGTAGGGGGAGGTGGGGTGCTGGCAGGTGGGGGCGCGTGCTCGGGGGTGTGTCCAGCCAGAGATATGGCACTGTGCCGCTGGGGATTGTAGGTCAGACCCGGGCCCAATATTTCTAGTGGCGGCCCTGCATATGGCAGTGTGACCAGTCCTTGTTGTGCAGAGTCGCCACTATCTGATAACCCAAAAAACACTATCTCTGGCTGAGTCAGTAAAAATATATTGTTAATACAATATATCAGAGTGGATTTAACATAAGAGGTGAAAGATGACCAAAGGCTATCAATTAGGACCAGTGACTTGGATAAAAAGTGTCACTGTGGATACATTGGAGGTCGCGTACATATTAAGCCTGGTAAATAGTCCCCTGTAGCTATATACAAAGACAAGGGGGGAAAATAAGCAGAATCAACTGTTTGAAGCGGAGCAATAATTGACTGAACTATTAGGATCTGTTAGCTCGTGTGCAACCGTTTAGCTGACATATCAAATTATTTGCTTGTACAAGGCTGAGTCACTTTTGCAAAGCTGAAGAGACGAATCGACTGCATATTAAAAATAATAATTACCAGTTTGTCAACTGAAGGAGCAGTAACGCAACCAGAGAGAAGGGAAGAGCGTGCGTCCGGGTTGCCGGTGACAGTGATAGACCTTTTTAGTTGGTATCATTTGTAAGTTGTTCGATTTTTTCTCGGAGAAACGGTTTAATGACACATGTAATCCTCCGCCACGTAAGTGTTTAATCTCCCCACAACATGATTTGTGCGCACAGCCCTTGGATTTGCCAGGCTGAGCGGATTGAGGGTTCCTTGATTGAAATTGGTAACAGTGACAGTTTTATAGAGAGTAAACTGTATACTATTGCGCTCGTAGAAAATAGCTTTCTTTATCTTTCCAAGTACAATCGGACACATCTTTACAGTACGTGTCTGCCGTCCAGCCAAACACAGCCAACGTACTGTACAGGAAAGTGCAATAATCCCAGCCTAATACACTCAGGATTAAGGCACCTGTGTTTTAGTAATATGGCAATTTAACAATGACTGAGTGCATGAGATATCAGCAGATGTTTTCTGCATCCAGCTAAATAGTGCAGGGTTAATGGGCACTAATTTATCAAGCTCTGCAAAGGTAGATCCCGATAACAAATGCCATCTGAAGATGGCATTATTCCCAATAGCATATATGCTACAGTATGGCTGGAGTGGGCATGGGGTGGGCTGTGCCCATATAAATCAGCTCTGTCATTTCAAGCGTTTAAGGAGGTTTTAATGAGCAAAGACATTGGTGGGACAGCCTCCTAGTGTTCCGTCTGTCCCAGCATGACTACAATGGTAAACTGCCCAATTAAGTCATCTGTTCCCACTGCTATATGGACAAGGGGACAAGTGACAGACAGAACATAGGGACTTCAATAGACACTGAATAGTTGGACAGACTTTAAGACACATATCGGGGAGGGGGTAGAGTGACAGGCATTGGTATTACAATATGCGACCAGACCCTTAATGCTGCCTATTGGATAATAAGGATTCTTTTTCTGCAGATGTATTACAGGACAGGGGCTCCACAACCTTTCTGGTTTAGTGACAAGATAAAAGTTAATTTTTGCCCCACCTAATTTGCTGAAATTCACCCTCTCGGGCCACACCACCTACCTAATATCTGTCTTGGCTGCCACCAGCAGACCCACAGACGGGTCACACATGCAACAGCATCACTTTTGTGCCCACGTTCACAGGAGCATACACAACCATGCAATCCTATGGATCACTGTGCAGACTTTTCAGGTTACATTTTTAGCGGAACCCATTTTTAAAAGGGGTGTGGTCAAGGGGTGATGTGAGGGAAGGATGAGGGAGGACATACGGGAGGGGGATTAGGTGAGGAACATAAGACGTGGGAGGTGATAATGGCACAGATCCGGTCCCAGAGGAGGGGCCAGCACATAGTAACTGTACACTGTAACATACACTGTAAAGACTGGAGCTGGGTGCATTGGAGTGGAGAGCCCTAGAGGGAGGCAGGAGGTGGCAATGGAGTCATCTGCTGCCGGGCTCCTGCTCCCAAGGGGTCACCTCTCCGCCACTGCCAGTTTAAACCCATTAATTGAAAGCCATCAAAATCGCTTCTGCGGCTAAGTTCTGAAATATACAGTATATGTGTTCTCTCTCTCTTTCTCTCTCTGTATATATATATATACAGTATATAATATATATTTCATAACAGACTATATACATTTTGAATAATGGTGTGTGTGTGGGGGGGGGGGGGGAGGGCACAAATATGCATCTTGCCTCCGGGCAACTGGGACAAACTTACGCCACTAGATGCAGCCCATATTCACTGTAGACATCAGCCGCATGGGTTGGGATCATTTTGTCTACAGCATGATGGTCGACATGGGAAAAGGTCGACATGGTTTTAGGTCGAAAGGTCATTAGTTAGACAATATCTAGGTCGACAGTCAAAAGGTTGACATGGGGGTTTTCACTGTTTTTGTTACCTGAATGTCAACACAGTCAACATGGACACAGTTAAAAGTGCACTGCATCACGCGCTGCTCTCACAATGCATCGGGCACACTATTTTATTCTCCTACCACGTCCTAGCGGATGGTAGGGCATGAAATACCGCCTGTTGGCACATGTCGGCTCAAAAAACAGTGAAAACCCCATGTCGACCTTTTGACTGTCGACCTAGACACTGTCGAACGAACGACCTTTCGACCTTTTCCCATGTCGACCTAGAGCAATGTCGACCTAGTCCCATGTCGACCTAATGACTGTCGACCATCATGCTGTAGACCAGATGACCGAATCCCAACCGCACTGAGCCACTTCACCCAGTACTTACTCTCACCTAATCACCTCCTCCCACTCCCGTGTCCAAGACTTCTCTCGCGCTGCCCCCCTGCACTGGAACAACCTCCCGCCACCCATCAGGCTTTCTGATTCCCTTACCTCCTTCAAGCGTTCCCTCAAAACCCACTTTTTTCGACTAGCCTATCCCTCCTCCTAACCTCTTTTCATCCTCCTATCCTGCCTCCGTTCCCCTCCGTTCCTACTTATCCTGTTGTTTTTCGTTCGTCCACCCACCTATTTTTAGTATGTTAACTCTAATGAGTAGGGTCCTCCTGCCTCACGTACTCACCCTTCCTCTTTACCTCACCTGTGCTCCTGTCCTGTTCTTCCCTTCCTCTACTTCATCTTCAGTCTCCTCGACAATTTTGACACCTACTTCTGAACTGATGCTGATTTTAGTTCTACCAGCTATACCCCTATTCATACTGTATTTTTCAACACACCCTGTACGTGGGATGCAGTTACGATCCCGGCGGTCGGGATCCCAGCGTTCAGAATCCCGGCGTTCAGAATCCCGACGCCGGAATCCCGACCGCCGAAATGCCGACACATTCTCCCTCCGTGGGTGTCCACGACACCCCTGGAGGGAGAATAAATTAGTATGCCGAGCGCAGCGAGGCACCGGGCCCGCTGCGTGGCGAGCGCAGCGAGCCCGCAAGGGGGGGCGATCCACGTCCCCCCCTTGTCGGCATTTCGGCTGTCGGGATTCTGGCATCGGGATTCTGAACGCCGGGATCCCGACCGCCGGGATTCAATACTGAATCCCTGTACGTTACCTTGTAATTTGTTTGCTATGTACGGCGCTGCGGACACTTTGCGGCGCCTTATAAATAAACGTACTACTACTACTACTACTTTGCCATCTCTCAAATATATTTCCTTATTTGAAAGTAAATTAATAATAAAACATGTAGAAGAACAGTACAAAATGTGATTGATTTCCAAATAGTTCAAATCATTCATTATTATTGTTGTTGTTATTATTATTATTATTAGAATAATTAGAATAAGATTTTTCAGTTTCTCACTATTTAGACCAGGGATGGGGAACCTTCGGCCCTCCAGCTGTTGTTAAACTACACCTCCCAGCATGCTCTGCAACAGTTTTAGCCTGGCCAAATAGCAAAACTGTTGCAGGGCATGCTGGGACGTGTAGTTCAACAACAGCTGGAGGACCGAATGTTCCCCCTCATTGTTTTACAGCCAAAGCATGTGGGTGTGGAGATGATGCTTTTCCCCTAATCTCTAAGTGATGAAAATGTTTCTCCCTATTGAAAATGACTGTAAGCTCTCACGAGCAGGGCCCTCCGCCCTCCCGTGCTTTTTCACTCTCGCTTATATCATCATCTCTTCACTGACAACAACGGCTCCTAACATTTGGGTTCAGACGTTCCGCTGCTGATTGGGGAATCCTGACTACTGATGCCGCAATGTTCATAACCGTATCCTGTGTTGTCTTGTTCTGTTAATTCAATTTTTTGTCTTTTTTTTGTTTTTGTGTTCATACTGTTCCTGACTGAAAGTCACTGCGGACCCTTTGTGGCACAATATAAATAATATATAATCATGTATTTCAATATCTATCAGCTTTATTTTCAGCCAGTTGTATGTTTTTTAGTAACATGACCGTATAATCCTAGGAGTCTATCTCTTTGTACCGGTGTTGATGGGTGGGACAGACGGAGTCGATGTATAATTTGGCTATCTCGGTCCAGGGGTTACTAATCTGTCAAACACAGAATTGGCTACTTATATTCACCCAGAACAAATTACATACCTCACTACCCCTCGGCACGGGGCAGCTAGACCATAATTCAATCTAAGTATCATTCCCTCTTCTATTTCCTTCATAACCAAGGTCATACTAATCAGCTCAATTATCACTTCTCTTGGACATTTTCATAATGTTTTCAGCTCGTTGCTCTTATGTAAGAACTCCGGAACGTTAATGCCCTGTATAACCGCCTACTTTTCATGTACAATTGAACCTATAACTGTTCTAGTGCAGACTGTCTCAGAGTCATTGATGATGATGATAACCGGTGAGGTGACTATAAAACTCTATGTGGCTAAAATGTGTCATTTATATATCACTAGCTACAGGAGAGGGGCATAGGCGGGCACAGCCCATTTTATTAGGGGCTGCATCACTGGATGGGCATGTCTATCGCCGCCTACTGGGCGTGTATATCACTGCATCAATACAAATTAAATCCGTGCCGGATGACTGGCCGACAGTCGAGATTCCGAAGGTCAGTACTCCGATATCTGAATCCCGACTGTTTAAATGCCCGACAGTCGAGATCCTGACTGACAGGACCCCCATAGAGGGAGAATAGAACCTCTCGCACCAGCAGTCGGGATTCTGATGTCGGGATACTGACCGTCGGGATCCTGATTGTCGGACCGCTATACCTCGCCCAAATTAAATAGTCGTGCCGACCTCTAGTGTCTGTCTCCTACAAGGCGGCGGCCATCTTTGGAGTGGTTGAAGCTGACAGACTGCAGCGCCGTCTGGAGGAGTGACCATAGAGCTGGTCATTAGGGGTGACGGACCCGTGCTTACGACTTTGGAAATGAGGAAGGTAACCCTATTTGCATGGATAAATGTAAATAAAAATGTATTTTCATGAGGAATGTGGTATATTAGGTCGACACTGGAAAATAGGTTGTCACGGAAAAGGTTGACATGAAAAGGTCGACATAAATTTTTCACTTTTTGTCAACATATGTACTATTACCTGGCCACACCGATTTTGCCGGCCAGGGTATCGCCACCCTTTAGGTGGGTGGTGATACCCTATAGAAGCCTATGGGCTTCTTTTTGCCGCCCGCCGCCTCGCCGACCCCCCCTCTCCCCCCTTTGGGCTTATCTTCTTGCAGGTCCTCCTTGACCCGGAAGGTAAGCCCTTCCTCCCCCTAGCAATGCAGCCGGACGTCCTTCCGGCTGCAGGGGGAGGAGGAGGCGCCGGGGACAGCCTGCTTAGCTGTCCCTAGCGTGAAGGCAGCAGGAGAGGGCAGGAGGAGACCGAGACACCCCGCACACCACAGTACAGGTATCGCGGGGGTCTCCGTTACCGCACCGCGATGCCAGCCGCATATGTTAGTACATATGTGCTGGCATCGCGGCGGGCGGACAGCGAAGGGCGGAGATGTATATTAATAGTACTGTACTGCTTAGCTTGCTATTATTATTATTCCATTTTTCACAGGTGTTTGACAGCGCCGTACAGAGTGGGGGGTGTTGTGTGAAATAGAGTGACCCTAAAAGAGGCACCTAGATACACACTTCCCGGCGCTCGGCAATTCCAATATTTTTAGTTTAAATATATCAAAAAATGGTGCATAGGGAAATCCAATGGAAGAGAAAAAAGGTGAATCAGTTTGACTGGGATGCACTCCTGTTCCACAGTAATAAAATATTATTTTTACCTATAAAAGGTGTATACTTTATTTGTTGACGTATTTGATTATTTTTAGAAGTTTTATTTATTAAACTTTATTAAGAGCTAGTAGGTCATCATTCTGTAATGGTGCTGGATAATACAGTTTGTCAATGATATGAGACCTTAAGGTAAGTAGTGAAAATATTAAAACAAGATATAGATTTAAAGAGAAAAAGAAATTTTAAAGATTAAAAATCACTCTGTGAATATTGTAGCTTGAGTATACTTGTCTAGTTACTGCTTAAATTCCACAGTGTGATAGTGGATTAATGCAGTGCCTGTGTAGGGTGTTTGATTAACACGGTGATATTCTCACTGTCTGTTGTCTAATCAAAGCAATGTATTGCCCTCTGCGTATATATTCCTCAAATGGGGTTGATTCTGCCCACGATAGTTCTATCTGAACCACTGCATATGGTGCAGATGTATAATCCGTGCGGACAGATTTGTCCTACACTTGTACTAGTGCTCACAATCTGTCAGGCAGAGAAGACCCATCTTGGCAGTTAACAGTGACTCACTGTGTGCAGTACACCACTGGCATTTGCTTTCATTGATGTATATGTGATTTATTAACTTGTTAACAGCGCATTACAAAATGCAGTAGCTATTTTAGCACAAAAACACAATGCTAGTGTAGATCCAACCTGAGGATTGCATAGTGTGTATGACATCCAGCGATCACACATTCGTACTGGCAGCCTACCAGTGATCTTGCCCAATAAAGAAATGCATGTATGTGAACACGTGATTCATTAAACTGTGCACAACATACCATCAGTACTGTTCCTACCTATGTATACGTGCCACATGAACTGTATGTAGTGCACCATAAAGCACATCAGCCATTTAAGCTCAGAAGCACAGGATCATTACAGATCCAATCGGAAGATTGCACAGTGTGTACGACCCACGTATATGTGCCACATGAATTGTATGTAGAGCACCTTATAGGATCAGCATAGATCCAATTGGAAGATCGCACAGTGTGCATGGCACTAATTGAGTGCACACCCTTTGACAATTACCAGTGACTCTGCCTGACAGATTGTGAGCACTAGTACTAGTGTAGGACAAACCTGTCCGTACGGATTATACATCTGCACCATATGCAGTGGTTCAGATAGAACTATCGTGGGCAGAATCAACCCCATTTGAGGAATATATACGCAGAGGGCAATACATTGCTTTGATTAGACAACAGACAGTGAGAATATCACCGTGTTAATCAAACACCCTACACAGGCACTGCATTAATCCACTATCACACTGTGGAATTTAAGCAGTAACTAGACAAGTATACTCAAGCTACAATATTCACAGAGTGATTTTTAATCTTTAAAATTTCTTTTTCTCTTTAAATCTATATCTTGTTTTAATATTTTCACTACTTACCTTAAGGTCTCATATCATTGACAAACTGTATTATCCAGCACCATTACAGAATGATGACCTACTAGCTCTTAATAAAGTTTAATAAATAAAACTTCTAAAAATAATCAAATACGTCAACAAATAAAGTATACACCTTTTATAGGTAAAAATAATATTTTATTACTGTGGAACAGGAGTGCATCCCAGTCAAACTGATTCACCTTTTTTCTCTTCCATTGTTATTGCTCATTTTTGAATCAGGGGATTAGCACCCTAACTTGCCAGGAAAGATATTTATAAAAATTTCCAGCGAATATAAGCACAATTATTCCACGATACCATACATTGCTTCAAAAGCACCTTATGGTGCGGGTCTCTCCACTTCTTCTCTTCTCGCATAGGGAAATCCTACAGCTGCAGCATACACTCCTGTGAGCCCGTCTAGGCGCACAGAAAGAGAAGAAATAGATGGGGGGAGTAGGAGTGAATTGCGCTGCTGATTAAGGATAATTACACACTAAATGACTGTATAAAGATGAATGCAGGACACACTGTAGCCTTTTTTATATATATATCTTTATCTAGAAAAAAACACATAAAATTACAAAAAAACATATACAATATTAAATATAAAATAGGAATCCTCCGTCTTGAAAAAGTTCCCAGCATACAACAGGGGACGAAACGCGTTGACACGTTACTACCTATTTACCTGAGAAGGTGATCCAGCCAGCTTTACCCCAGCAAAGCTTCACGGAGGCAGTGCCAGCCGCAAAACATCACCGGCAACCAGCCGCCTCACGTACTTCCAGCCAGCAGCACAAATCCTGTGCAAACATCACCGGCACTTAGCCGCTTCAAGCTCCTTCAAGCTCCGTACCTCCGGCTTCATTGGAGCGTGCATCCCCCCCCCTCCTCCCCTGGGTTTACCGCCGACTGTGCACTCATTCACCCCCAGCTGAAGTGCGGCTCATCTCCATCCTGAGCTGCCGGCCATCAGCTGCGCACAGCCCAACTACGCTATACAGAGGAGATCGGGGTCCACTGCAGGATGGCGCATCATCCACCAAATCACTCCTTACCGCCGCAGATTGAACGGTGATTTTCACCCCACACTGCGGGGAGGTTCTACCGGCGTACTGCCGAGAGGAGTATCTATTCCATCTGAGGGGCTCCATAGTTCCATCAATCGGGACCGCCTGCATAAAACATCTACCAACTACCTCTAAGGGACTCCACTATTTTGGTGAGCATACAATATATGTGACTGCTTAATACCGTATATATTTGACTGGCCAGTCCTACATAAAACCGGACTTATTTATTGCTGCAATCACTACCTGCAGAATATCGTCATCTCCAGGCCATATCTTATTATTATAATTCAACCTTGCTGAGCTTAAATATATTTGCTGTGAAGATATCCAAGCTAATTAGCTGTTTAAATTGGGATCCCAACTCACATTACATTCCTATTTTATATTTAATATTGTATATGTTTTTTGTAATTTTATGTGTTTTTTCTAGATAAAGATATATATATATATAAAAAAGGCTACAGTGTGTCCTGCATTCATCTTTATACAGTCATTTAGGGGGGTATTCAATGTGCTCCGAAAAAAACTATTTTACGTTTAACAATATGTTTTCGTTTATTTCGCATCAAGAATCCTTTTTCGCTATTTTTTTTTTTCGATGTATTCAAAGGTTTTTTTTCCGGAGACAGCAAGAAGTGAAAAAAGTGAAATGTATCGAAAAATGGGCGTGACTTTTTCGCTAAGCGAAACCTGTCTCTGGCACTTGGGAATCAACTGCAATGGCATCAAGGCAGACATCAAACTGCAAAGGGCTGTTTGCGGAGGCAGCAGGAGACGTAAGGACCTGCAAGGGGAAACATTAATGGGAACATAGAGAGCTGGTCAGTAGTGGCCCTGTTATAGACAGACATGGCACCGAGTTACACCTGGCACACAGCGCATGCGCCCTTGGTTTGTTTTGGGTTTAAACTAGGGAATGGGTCTTCAACCTGTGGCCCTCCATCAGGAGTGCCACAAATTGAAGACCAGTGGTGCAGGGGCACATGAATCAGCTACTTACCATTTTCCCACAGCAGCTGAGAACTGGGGCCTGTCTCTGGCACTTGGGAATCAACTGCAATGGCATCAATGCTGGGAAGTGAATTGTAATAAAACAACTAATATTTCACACAAATAACAAAAAAACAAAATAAGGGCAAACAATCCTGCATATATTTTATTCTGGAGATCAAACGAGCCATTACTTAACAAAATACAGAGTTGAATCTATGAATTCATCACCCGTGACATGGTGAAAAGAAAATTGAGAAGAAGAGCATACACGCGGAAACATTCATATCGGTATCATATCATTGAATATGTCTGAGTGAAAAGTCGAAAAAAAAATAAAAAAAAAAGTGAAAAAGTGGAAATATCGCTAACGAATCAAACGAAAATGCATCGTGAAAAAAAACATTTCACATACTCGAAAAATGACTAGATTGAATAGCTGGGGACTCTTCCATGTGAAAAAGTGAAAAAAAAAACGAGAAACAATCCATTTCGATAAAGATTGAATACCCCCTTAGTGTGTAATTATCCTTAATCAGCAGCGCAATTCACTCCTACTCCCCCCATCTAGCGCCGTACAGAGGGCATACAATAGAACAGTACAGGGAGACAGAACTTAACAGTACAGTAAAATAAATAAAAATCGAGTTAAGGTAACAAAGAGCCCCACAATTCAATACAGACTACAGCGTAAATGTTTTGGCAAGAGGGTAGAGCAGGGGTGGCCAGATTTTTGTGTCCCGGGATCTACTTTTAGTTCACATATTTAGCGGAGATCTACCATTGTCAATGGGCCCGATTCGGAGGTGTCCATATACTGATATTTTGTTTTGCTATTTTCGGCATGCATGAAATCTAACTGTACGATGGTGGGCACAGTTGCGCATGGCATTGCTGCCAGTAGAGATGGTAACTGTATATTTCTGCAGATATGAATACATAAGAATCAACAACTGCACATACATACATACATACACAAAAATACATACATATATATATATATACACATACATACATATATATATACAGTATATACATACATACATAGCATCCACCTCTGAACCAGGCTCACAGGCCCAATGCTTCCCACAATAGATTTTGTTTTGCTGACCGCTCTTACACACATAGGGACATATTCCGCTTGCCTCGCTCGGGCACCAATTCATTTGCAGAGTGTATCTTGGCCAACTGCGCATGCGTACCAATCGCAAGACGCATGTGTAGATTTGGGCAACCGTGCACACTCGCGACCTTACGAGTAGAAATACGCTAGCAAACAAACTCGTGCAGAGTAGTCGTAATGTGGGCGTATGGATTGGCGAGGGCACAACTGGGCGGTAACCGGGGCGTACACTGGGGTGGTGACTACATGTGCTGGTCGATGGGTTCGCTCCACTGTGAGAGCGCTAGGACTGATTGAGCTTAAAATCATTTGCTCTGTAAAAGTAAGTCTCACGCCTCGCAGGCCAGCCGATTCGGTACTTATGAGTTATCTGGGCGCCCGATTTTTTGATTGTATGCCTTAAGTTAAGGCATACAATCAGATGCGATGCGATATCGCATCGCATCGCATGCGACCATCGGATGCGATGACCCGATTTTTCCATAGGAATCAATGTTAAAATTGATGGAGTCCATTTTAACATGGAATTCAATGGGAAAAAGGGGTCCTCTTCATACCCCTACTATCCAAGTGGGCATGGAGTTGGATATAAACCTGTGGCGAGCGTAGCGAGCCACCGAGCCCGAAGCGCGGCGAGCGAAGCGAGCCCCGCGAGGGGACGGTATTCTATGTCCCCTCGCGGGGCTCGCTACGCTCGCCACGCTTCGGGCTCGGTGGCTCGCTACGCTCGCCACAGGTTTATATCCAACTCCATGCCCACTTGGATAGTAGGGGTATGAAAAGGACCCCTTTTTCCCATTGAATTCCATGTTAAAATGGACTCAGTCCATTTTAACATTGATTCCTATGGAAAAATCGGGTCATCGCATCGCATCGCATCCGATGGTCGCATGCGATGTGCCCGATCCGACCCGATTTAGAAATCGGGCGCCCGGATAACTCATAAGTACCGCCGATTCTCTGCCCCACATTCACACGGGCGATCAACACGGACAATTGCTAAAATACCTACACACAATATACACCCATGCAGCATACAAGTTCCTCTACTATTAGTTATATAATCACATATATAAAAATGGTAGATGCTATATGTGATTGGATTACTAATAGTATTACTAATACTGGCCATAGTGACCTTCAAATGAAATTGGTTTCATATTGATAGATTCTATTTTGTATTTGAATTGCTTTGATACCTTTATGTTTATTTTTGGATTACATTTGATTTCTATTTTAGCGCAGTCTGTCTTTTTCTCTCTTTGTGTTCTTTCTATATGTGGTCCAAGTACCCGCATCTGACTGCTGCCTGAACAGAATATTTGTGATTGCTCATAATTTGTTACACCGTGGTCCGACAGCGCGCAGCCATTTTCTTCTGTTATAGGATCTATTAGTCAGTCAGCGACTGATAACCAGGACACAAGCATGGAACCACTCGGGTATTGTATCATATTAACGGAGCAGGCGGCGGCTGTACTCCAGCAGCATCAGCCTGCAGCCACTGTACCACCCATATCAGACAATTACACCCCACACACTACATCCAGGAGTCGCTCATGATGTACTTGGTGCTGTGAGGAGCCTCTGTGCTGGTACAGAGTGGTAAGCCCAGCATATGTGTGTGTGGGGCCAGACTGATATATAGCAGCTGCAGAGGGCTCTTCACAGCACTCCGGTGACGTCATGACATCATGGGCACTACCGGGAGCTGGCGTTCTGAAACGTCAGATGTTCAAGTTCACGTGTATTTTGTTAATTTGGCCGTGATCTACCAGCGGATGCCCCAAGATCTACTGGTAGATCAGGATCTACCTTTTGGCCAGGTCTGGGGTAGAGGAAACGGCTCTGAGGAGCTAACAATCTAACGGCTCGCTATGCTTCCAGCCAGGTTCCCTTCCCAGAGTCCCCGTGGATGAAAAAGGTCACACAATTGAAAAACATCCCCAATAACTCATGCCGAACTTTCAATGTGTCAACCAGAGCCATAATCTTTTGTCCATGTTGACCATATGGTGTTAATGTAGACATTGTCTATCAGCCCTCCGGATACCTTTCATAAGAACTGGGCTTTGCATTGATTCATTCTGACTTGGGAGTCCTATGGCACATGCCGGACTGTCTGCTGGGTGCGAGCTGTGGGGACGGGACAGGGGACTAGCTGAAGACTAGCCGTCATAGGATGTCCATCTGGTTTCTAAATCCTGTTACATACATAGAAGAAATACACCAGGATCCGCCCATGTCTCACAGAAGACAATGCTGAAACTTTCATTTATCTGCTCATTGTCTTCTGCATCAGTCTCCTGTCTGATCTTCTCCTAAACTGGCTTTCCCCCTACAATCTATTGTAAATTAAGCAGCTAGACTGATAGTTCTGCTGGTCCGCTCTATCAGCCCAAACATACAGTACAAGGCCATCAACAACACTATGCCAAGACACATCTATTCTTTGCTGTATGTTGCTGCCCCATGGCTTTGGCTTTTGGCTGGTAGAGTTTAAAAAAAAAAAAAAAAAACAGCATTGCTGTTGCAGATCTACCCTGAGCGTCCGTTTATCAGTCCGGGTGTGCACCCTGGATTCTCCAGTCAGTGCTGTACTTCCAGTACTTGTGGCATCACCCCATCATGATGTCACATGTTGCGGGGGCAGTAGCTGCACCGGACACAGCGCCGCCATGCTCTCACACTCGTTACTTGTATCCTGATTCCCAATATATGTGCTACTCTGCAACAGCTGTAGAACATTTGTCATTTGAGTTTGGAAAGACATTACTCTGGATCGGCATGACAGCTGTTATATTATAAACTAGTTACCAGCATGGCAAATGATGAACAACATGTCGGCATTGTCAGTGCTGGCAGCTGCGTGTGCTCGAACGGTGCAACACTTGGCTTGGCTCTGTCAGGATCCATGTAGTGGCCGTCGGCACACATAACCCTTGAATTCCCCCCATAGAGCTGATTAGAAATGTTAGTATTATTATTATTTAGGATACCCTTAACCACTTCAGTGGTATGCCCGGAAATTTTCCGGGCTCAGCGGCGCTGCCACAGCGGGCTGTCCCGGAAAATTTCTGACCGGTGGGTAGGTGTGCACAGTGGTGCCTCCAGCTGTGCACCGCTGGCGCACCACCTCTAGAGGCACCCTCCCTTTATGCCCTCCCTCCTGTCTCCCCCCCCCCCCCCTCCTGACCTTTACTCTCCGGCGATCGTATGCCAGAGCTCCCCTGCCGCTGCTCCCGCCGCCATTGAAATTGCAACAGTTAACAGGGCCGCCCTGAACATGGCTCGTCACCTGGTCACTGATGCAGTGCTAATGGTGGCGGGGAGCTCCGGCATCAGATCGCAGGAGGGCGGAGGTCAGGGGGGAGCAACAGGAGGGGGAGTCTGGACTGGCTGCTGCCCTTGAGTGGTGAATATTGCTGGGGTAGGACAAACCTGCCCTGGTATCAAGGCAGCGCTCATTCTTATACCCTCCATGCATAACCTGTCTACCTACAGTATACCCTTTTGCATTTAGTAAATAAAGCTAGACCTTCACCCCATACCAATCATATTACTAGAGGGTGGACGATGAATGCGGCAGAGTCGTAGGTTCCCTGACACTAAACTATTACAGGCGGAAGCCCTTATATACAATATATGTTGTAGATGTAGGTTCTAGTTTTAGTAACCATTGGTCAGTTTGCATGCAGTGTTGTGGAAGCACTGTAAGAGCACTGGATTCCTGCCCCTCACTTCTAACCCTATCTGACAGTGCAGCATGAGACTATACAGTGAGCTGTGATCACTGCCGATTACAGAACATGTTTGTCTCTCAGATACACAACGCCAGTGTCCCCATGCATGAAATCATCACATGCTGAGATATTTCATACCGTTAGAAATTCCCTTGAAAATAAAGGTCACTTTTGTGAGCCCTGCGTAATTAGCTAGATTGGTGAATTCACTGGCTCATTACACTCAGGAGTTGTGTAGTACAGCAGGTCTACAGGTACTTCCCTGGAGAGACAGCGGCTCATTACTAGTCAGTGTGTGATGGAACAGGCGCACGGCGCGCAGTGTGTTCTGCCGTCTCAGAGATGTTATAATAATACACAATAAGGAAACACAGTTGTTGGGATAATACGTCTCGTTGTTTGTAGGTGACCATCCTGGTATCAGAGTTGTGTAGACCACTGCTTTAAAGACAGATGTACAGATGGAGCCCCTCTCTTTCATTGCCGAAGCTCGCCAGGACCTCACCACTGGTGAGCGCTGACGGAGAGGGACTCTTGCTTGCGCGTCCCAGTCTGTAAGCAGCTGGACGGAGTGACCCTGCCCGCCTCCGCTGCGGCGGGGAGCTCCATCGGAACAGGGCGCGTGAGCATCTCGTGAGCGCACCGCCGCGCCCCCTTGCTGTAAGCATGAGCCGCGCTCCATCTGTATTAAGCAGTGATAAGGGAGGAGAAGTAAGCCAGAGGAGAATTGGCCCATGGCAACCAATCAGCTGCTCTGTATAATTTTATAGTATGCAAATTCTATATGTTAATTCAGTGCTGATTGGTTGCCACAGGCCACTTCTCCTCCCTTATCACTGCTTCATACAGATGGAGTGCCTCTCATTCATCGCCGGGAATGCCCCCGCTGGCGATCGCCGGCAGAGAGTTGCTCCATCTGACTGTCTCACATGCGCGCACATCCAAGTCACTCGGCGGTGGGGAGCGGAAACCCTGCCTGTCTCCGCTTCAGGGAGACGGGCAGGTTACGGGGGGGGGGGGGGGGGGGTGCAGGTTGGCGGCAGAGGTCCGTTGGAATGGGGCTTGTGAGCCCCCTTCCAGTGGATGGTGATTCTCTCACGAGCCGCCGGCTGAATGAGCAGCGCTACATCTGTACATCTACCCCTAAGCATGGTGTTGGTGGTAGCTAACGTTTTTTCATCTTTCAACTACAAGCTCCAGAATTCCATGGTTTGGTACGGTTCTGGTGATTACTTTGTCCCATCATTGTGTCACTGTACTTGAACTGTTTAAAAACAATAATACTAATGGCGCCGTAAAGTTGAATGTCAGATACACCCACAGTAGCGATTGTATCTAGCAGATGAGGCCCCACTAATACTCATGTATGAAGTAAGAAACCCGAGAAGCAGACATGTTTCTATCCATTTCCATAGTGATGTTAAAAAAACGTCTTCTAAAATGAGTCCAATTAAGACTTACTTTATTTTACAGGTTTTGTTATTGAAAATCATATCTGTTTCCTGTTATCCGCCGTAATCTGACCTTCTGCGTTTGTGTCCGGCGATTCGTGAATAATGAGTAAAAAGTCTGACACTATCGGAAATAGAAGGACAAACTATCATTGTCCTGTATGAAGTTAGTTCCGTCTTTGAGTCACCGCTGTCACTACGCGTGTAATGGAATCTTTTAATTGTCTAAGCATATGTTGTTTTATTAGCGGAGAATAATTACATTCAGGGGATCACATGTAAAGTGTATCAGAAATAAAAATGAAATGGCTTCACACTGTGTGCTCAAGTCCTTGGGATCCGGGCAGGTTTTCCTTCGCTGCGCCCTGTCTCCCCCTCTCCCTACGAGGCTCACGCTGAAGTGTGAGGAGAGACGGCTGACAAGTGACACACGCTGGATTTTATCAGCAGTGAGAGCAGTTATGGATTGTGAGTGAAGAATGATTGTCGTCTCTACCCCTTTTATTCCCCTCTGAGCCGAGCTGCGCATTCCCCTCGCAGGAAATTCGCTCTGTTAAAGTACTGCGCTTGTCGTGGCTCTTCTCTTGTTGTGTACAAGATTTGTGATGGGTGTTTATCTACAGACAGGACCATAACACACTATACTCAGCACCTCAGCTAGCAATGAATTCTTCTGTAATGGCTTGCATTTTTGTGAAGAGGACATTAAAGGGTGTCCGGAGGTGAATGTTCATTTTTAATGTACACTACATAGCACACAAATCGAAATCTTTGTTTGGACAACTATACTGTATATGGAGAGCTCTGTGTAGAGACAAAATATGTCTTAAATTGTTACATGTACCCCTCAAGCAGGGCTGCCACCAGGAATTTTGGGGTCCGCGACTGATTTCCATGAAGCCCCCCCGCCCCCCCCCTTTCCCAGGCACCGTGGATGAGATGTCAGTGCGGGAGGTAGCAGGCGGCCCCCATCTACCCCCCCCCCCCCCTTCACTTACCGCCCAACTCAGCAGGTCCAGAAGCACAGCATGGCTTCTTCAATGCAAGATGCCGGCAGCCAATTAAAATTCAGCACCGGCGGGTGAGCCAATCAGAGCTTGTGTACCGGCAGCCGCTCTGATTGCCTAATGGTACACAAGCTCTGATTGGCTCAAAAGCCAGTGCAGCATTTTAATTGGCTGCTGACTTCCTGCATTGAAGAAGCCAGGCTGTGCTTCGAGACCTGCTGGGGACCAAGCGCAGCGCAGGCACACACAGCGGAGGGTTGCTGTGGGCAAAATGAGCTGCCCGGGCCCTTCCAGAGGCCTGGGCCCGGGACAGCTGTACCCACAGCTCCCTCCTGTCGGCGGCCCTGCCCTCAAGTGTCTCTTGTCATGTTCACCTAGGGTGGCCAATCTAGGGATCGTCGTGATCCCAGGATTTGGCCCCAAAATCGCCGGGATTTCAATAACGGGATTTGGGGTTTAAACTGCGCATGCCGTGCAGAATCTGAGCACTCAAACGCTGAAATTTTGCCCGGCTGTCCAGGCCCGGAACATGACTCTGCACAGCGTGGCATGATGCTATAGGTCACACTGCACAGGGCGGCACACTCCCGGAATTGGCAAAATGCCCCAGGATTGTCATCCCTATGTCCACGGTCCACCCAAGCTGAAGTTACTTTCTAGCAGTAAAAAGATGGATGAGGCCTCATAAGAGTTAGGAGCAAATGGCACAAATTGGGGCAGATTAGCAAACTAAGGGCCTTATTCAGAGTTAATAACAAAAGCAACATTTTTCTCAAGTGGGCAAAACCATGCTGCACCGCAGGTAGGGCAGATGTAACATGTGCAGAGAGGATTGGATTTGGGTGGGGTGTGTTCAAACTGAAATCTAAATGGCAGTGCAAGAATGAATCAGCCGGTATTTACTCTGCACAGAAACAAAATAACTCACCCAAATCTAGCTCTCCACATGTTACATCTGCCCCACCTGCAGCACAGCATGGTTTTGGTCATTTGAGGAAGATTTTGCTTTCGTGATCAACTCGGGCCGTAAATTGCACTGTGATGTACTTTTTGCATGCAGGAAAGATTCTCTTGCATTGCGCTGGCCAGTAAACATTGGGATTGAGAGAAGAACTGGGATGCACTATTAATCTAGCACTAAGGCCTCATATCCCACGGAAAAAACTGTTTTCGTAGGGTACCCGCCTATATTTTTGATCCCACAAATGTATGGAGGAGGGACCACACTAGATACCTGTGATGGTCACTATATTATTTGTTACAGCAGCTGTAGCCCTCTTGTTTCTATGGGTGCTGAAAAGGTGGCAGATTGACGACATTCTGGAATTTTGCCCCGCAGCTAATGCCATCTGAAGATAGCGTTAGGTGCTGTATATTATGGGCTACATTACACAGAAATTACTTAGGCAGAGGGATCCTACGGAACCGTTCCTGGCAATGGCTGCCACACATGCTGGATCATCACTAATCACAGGGACCAGCTTCTTTTGGGGCCCCTATCCCTGCAGCTGATTAATGTATCATTGCATTTGTGATCATAACTAGGATCCCTAATGTCATCAAAATGTTCTTTCTTAGATTGTACTTTTTTCATTGTCACTTTGAGGAGAGTCCTGGTAAAACCATTATCAATAGATCCTTATTTGTTCTTTAAAAGACGTTCATTTGGGTCATTGCGGAGTTGGCACGTCCACGGTAAATGTACAGGTAATGGAATATGGATCGTATTTTTATGTGGAGCAGAAAATGTATTACACAAAGTGCAGCCCTCCCCTTCTCGGGGGTGAGCAAAATAAAATAGGCTCGCAGACAAACACACAAATACAAACTGTCTCCGAGCCTTTTAATAATGGTGACAAAGTTGTTGTCACTGACTTCTTGTACACAAGTTTATTGATTCTGTCCCAGAGATTTCCATGACCTTGGGGCTTTTAACTCCGGAGGAGCATCTCTATGACATCTACTCAATATGTTCCGTTCCTTCCAAATGAAAGAGACCGGGATCTTCACTGAGTCCTATGCTAAGACTTCTGTTTCTGTAATGTATTAGTAATTACACCATATGGCTGAATTCACTGATGTGCTGTTTGGGTAACTTGCATGTTTGTGACGCACAGAATTTAGTACTATGTACAGTATGTTTTATATATACTGTAACCACAATTCTCAATGGGACTGCGGTCGATTTAGGGTTTTTTGTTGTGCAGTTAATTTATAGAGATGACTCGTATTGGCCCAATTTTGTGTTTAATAAGGCTTACACACAGTACTTCAATGAAGTTTAATGATCAGCATTCTCCTGATAAATATATACCGCTTTGTATCCCTCTAAAAAATATGCTGTTCATAGTTATACAGAAGAAGATCCCAGACAAAGCACTCCATGGTTCTCTAGGCTTTTCATCCAGACACCCCACAAGGAGATGCCACAGGGAAAGTGGCAGTGCCATCCATTCGGCTGTGGGTGGTGGCACCCGTCACACTCGACTGGTAACAGCCCTAGTTCTATACAACATTTAGTGCCAGTTGTAGCAAGCTTCAAAAACTGAGCAAAGCAAAGGGTAACTGGAGAGATGATGGTTAGCTGAAGAGACAGAAGGGGCTCAAACTGGAGAAACACTGGCTGTGGTTGTGCACTGGGGTGCTGAAGACACAGGAGGTTGTAGCTGGAGAGACAATGGGTAGCTGGTCTCTCGTAAAACGGTGATGGACCAGACCTGTAGAGTCACTGGGAGGCTAGAGAGACAGAAGGCGGCTGGATCTGGCAAGACACAAGGAGGCCGGATGTGGTAGCGGCAGCCCCAAGGTCAGACAGTGGGTGTGAGCAGGAATTGTGTTCAGGGGATGAGAGAGGGAAGCAGAGAGTGAGAGGTGGAGGGGGAGAGAGGGAATCAGGTATGTTTGATATCATGCTACATAGTACTCGAAATAATCTAAAATTTATCTCATATTATCAACATTCCAGAAGTTACTTAAGTCATCCCCTGACCCTTGTCCATTCTATTCAAAGTTCCAAACTCCCACTTCTAAATTCCCATTTCGAGCAATGATCAAAGGTATTTGTGGTAGTATCTCAGAAACCTGCTGAAAGTGTAGCACATTCTAGCAGGAGACGTAACCCCTCCCACCCCACATGATCTGATCGGATAGAGTTCTATGAAATTATTGGTTAAATAAGGTTAGGGGTGAGCGGTTATATAATGCCCTCATAGTTCAAAAATGAATGGCAGCTCCCATATGAACCTGATATGGGTTTCTTTACTCACAAGTCCCCATAGAGAGATCTGAAGGGGCTACTCCTCACCCCTCACGGCTTGTGCATGTACTGGCCGACAGCCACGTATGCCATGGGGTGTGGATCAGTTGGTCACCAGCAAGTTGTTAGACAGTCATTAGGTCGACACCATTAGGTTGACATGCATTTAGGTTGACATGAGTATAGGTTGACATGGTCATTAGGTCGACATGGGCTAGGTCGACAGTCAAAAGGTTGACATGGGGTTTTTTCACTGTGTTTGACCTAAATGTCGATACAGTCAACATGGACACAGGTTAAAGTGCACCACATCCCCTCGCTTCGGGCTCGGTTTATTCCCCCACCACGCCCTAATGGATGGTAGGGCATGAAATACCGCCTGTCGGCATACGTCTGCTCAAGAAAAAAAAACAGTGAAAAACCCCATGTCGACCTAACCCATGTCAACCTAGACTCACGTCGACCTTCTTGCATGTTGACCTAAATGCGTGTCGACCTAATGACTGTCTAACAACTTTTGGTGACCCAATGACCGTATCTCATGCACAGTAAGGCTCTCATCCTGGGTAATAAGCCTGAACAAGGCCTAAAGTGGTCCTGGAGAGGTGGGGAACTCATTTCCACTTGAGTACCACGAGGAGTGTACTGCAGGTGGAAGAGATCCATGGCGGCACCAGGACCCGAGGAGGGGGAAGAGGACCCAGCTTGTTAGTGACACTAGTACCACCTAGATCAGGCATGTCCAACGTTGGCCCTCCAGATGTTTTGAAACTACACATCCCAGCATGCTTTGCAATAGTTTTAGCATTTTCTATTAGCAAAACTGTGGCAAAGCATGCTGGGATGTGTAGTTTCACAACATCTGGAGGGCCAACTTGGACATGCCTGACCTAGATCATCTATTGACTTGGGTGGTGGGGCAGGCTTTTCTGTTGGGATTACTATGCAGAACTCGGCTCAACCCCATTCCACCCCACTTTAACCCCTGAGCCTGAAAGACCTCACAGCTATGGCAGCTCTCATCAGAAGACCTGTCCCTTTCATATATATTCACAGTTATTTCTGCTTTTGGTGTTAATAAGCAGCGCTTTATATGCGATAAGGGATGTGCTTAATTGCACCTTGTGAAGAGATAAAGTGGAAGGTGATAATGCACCAGCCAATCAACTGTCATTTTTCAAACACAGCTGATTGGCTGGTGCGTTATTATAACCTTTTGCTTTATCTGTTATCCAGGCTTAATACGTCTGCCCCACTATGTGATTGTGCCCTAGGCATGGCATGGAGACGCACATCTTCCTGATCCTGCTCGTAGCTT
Source organism: Crinia signifera (assembly GCF_055691185.1). NCBI lineage: Eukaryota > Metazoa > Chordata > Amphibia > Anura > Myobatrachidae > Crinia > Crinia signifera. The sequence continues at coordinate 24,669,807 of NC_139227.1, forward strand.
CTGAATGGGCCTTTAGCAGCCATTAGTTCTGCCAGGCGTGTGGACCTGGGGACTTCCTAACCTGTGTAATACGCCTCCCCTGATCTGCAGCTGTAAAATGTTAGTGGAACGCAGGAAGCTTCTGTAATGATGTTTAGCAAAGTGTTGGGCCAATTAATTGTAGTGGAACTAACAACTTTCCTCGGCAGGACATCTCATCTCATTGTTTAGTCAGAGCTTCTCTCTCTTTTCTTTCATGAATCCTGTTATTGACGTAGAATGTTTACAATCATTTTAGGGACTCAAATTGCAACACAGTCTCCCGTAAGGGGAAGACCTCTGAGGCCAGCAGTTCTGGTCCAGGCTATGTGGGAAACATAGCGGTCCATTTATTACATTGCGACCATTATTAACCCTTTGAGTGCCATCGTCTCTGTGAGAGATGTGGAAGATATCTGCTAAAAATGCCAGCTCACATTTGTTATATAAATTCAAATAAAAAATGTGTAAAAAAAAAAAAAAGATTATATTTCCTATGTAAGATAAACATTACCGGTCATTATGATGAAGAAAAATGTTTGCTTGCCAATTTTCACACCTATTTTGACAAATTCCCTAGGCACTCAAAGGGTTAATCTTGGACAGATAGAAGGGAGTTGTTGCCTTTACATGTTGTTATTATTATCTGCTGACATTGTCGACATTCATAATGTCAACACCACAGTGTCTCGGCATGGTTCAACTTGTCGACATCCACGATGTGGATATCTGAAATGTTGGTATGTGACATCATGAGAATGACAACTGTTAAGGTTAGACGCCATCGGGAGGGTTAGTGTTAAGTACTAGGGGGAGACTAAGATGTGGCTGTGGGGGGAGGGGTTATGCACTGGGGGAAGGGGTTAGGCTTTCCAGTGACCTGGAAGATCATGTTGGTGACATCACAACTGCTGGGCCCCCAGGGATGTTATGTCATGTGTTACCCAAACCAGTTATGGAGAACCTTGGCACTATAGCTGTTGTTGAACTACACATTCCAGCATACCTTGCAACAGTTTTAGCATAGCCAAATAGCAAAACTGTCGCAGGTCATGCTGGGATGTGTAGTTCAACCACAGCTGGAGTGCCAAGGTTCCCCATTACTGCATACCCAGCGCTGAGGATCTGCAAAGCCAGAAAGGCTTAACTTAATTTCTATCGGATCAAAGTGCTGTATATTGTCTATGTATACCCTGGCCATACTTGCATACTTTTGAAAACTAGTTTCAGGGAGATTATAGTTGGTAGTAGAATTTTGCACGGAGCCCCATTGAGGGGGCATTTCATGCTCCACCCAATGGACGTGTCTAGTTTCATATGTGGAGAGATTGTGAACGTGGCACCTAGAAGCGTGGGTGTGTACTGCTACATCTGAGAGGAATCTTGTAAAATTACTTATATCCAAATGCAGATGAGCCCCAAAAGCAGTTAGTAAGAGCTACTATACTGGGTAAAGTGCTGGGAAAGGCTGCTACTGATTCAATATATATGTATCTATCTCCCATTCCTTTTTTCCTTAAAAGAGTAACAGCTGCATAATGTGGGTTAGGTGACATGAGGGAGATTGCTAGACTAATGAGGGAGAGTGGGAGATTGCTGCTATGTCAGGGAGTCTCCTGCAGAATGCAGGAGGGGAGGTAACTATGATGTAACAGTGTAATGTGGGCTAGGTGAAATGTGGGAGATTGCTAGACTAATAAGGGAGAGAGGGAGATTGCTGTTATTTCAAGGAGTCTCCTGTAGAATGCAGGAGGGGAGGCAACTATGACCCTGACCCTTCATTGACTGAGTTCAGGAGAGAAACCCCCAGCAGAGGTCCGGCATTGTTGCCCAGGCTCAGAATGCGGTGATATAGATTTGTGCTTAGTGCAAAGAATTAATAACTGGGACCACCTAATTTTAGTTGTCAGAAGAGCTTTCAATTTAAGCTGCCGAATTAATGGTCGGTGTACAGCTTTTCCCCCCACAGATTACGTGAGTGGATCACTGAGCACTTTCTCTGCATATTCTTGATGAATAAATCAGGCATCAGGTAATAGGAAGGAAACTTCTATTTTTGTGTTCCTGACTGAACCGTGGTGAGAGATGAAGGTTGGAAGGAATCTTTCCATCAGCCCATTACTGTGGTTATACCCTGTGGTGGGCAGAGCAGCAAGACTGGAGATCAGAGATACACAGGGTGGGGCACTGATAAAGATAGGCAGCAGGTGTTGCTTTAATGGAGATATTCAGTCATGAAAAGAATTGGTTTCATTTAATTTGACGGTGTTGTAAGTAGGTTGTTTCTCTCAGATGTATCTCTGTTTGAGGATTCTGGTTTTAAGGCATTTTAGCTCGTACACCGAAATTCTTTGATTAGTTCCAATTCTATAGTTAGATACTCCACCAAATGGCTGAAATTATTCACAGAAATTTAATTGCACATTGGGATTTCAATAGGCACCGTCATCACAATACAGTCGGCACAATGCATTTTCTTATAATGTCCAGTAATTATGACAGTGGGTCATAAAGAGTTAACCTGTCCTGTCCCACCCTCTCTTTGTCATTTGCTAACAACTATTGCCATTTTGGAAGCCAACCAATGCTCTCAACCAGAGGCGTCACCAGAAGAGAGGCTTCACCACAGTTCAACATTCATATAGGAGAGCACCACCCACTGCCATTCTAAACTGACTCAGCAGTTGGTGCAGATCCCCTATTTGAAATTTGAACTGTTCTGGAGCCGACACCGCTCTCGACACATTAAAAGTGACAAAACCGTAAGAACAGAATATCGGCAATCTACAAGCGATAACAGTGGTCTATTACAGAGTTTCCCAGAAGTGACAATTTTTTCCTGATCAGCTCAAAGGATTGGACACTTGGGGAGGTGGAGAGGATTGTGTAATTCTAAATAATATATTATTTACTAATACCAATATATTTAATAGTATATATGTATATTTAATAGTCTATGTATATAAAAAAGGCAAAATACTTCTCACCTCTGAGGTGAAGTACTGCCAGCAACCACTAGAGGCCACTCAATGGACCAAATTACTCCTTAACAGAAATTAAAAGCAAAATTATCTGTTTCGAACTTCTGGATATGGAGAGGGGGAGCTGTGAAGATAGAGGTTGGAGGTAGGAGCAGATAGAGACTAAGACACCATTTTGATGGGCTTTTAACTAGTATAAGAATAATATTTATGGTCGAACATCATATTTAAAATCCCATATTTTGGCTAAATGATTTTGGCAACTTTATACTGTTAAACATAGGAACATGTAATAAATTGTTTCCGTAATTCAACTTTGTTGCCATTTGTCACGGACCCACCTGGTCACTCCTCTAGGTATGTCAACCTGAGCAGCTCCGGCCATGACTGGGGTCCACTTTGGACACACAAGTCCCCTCTATGAGGTACGCCGCCACCAGCAGGCTTGATTTAGCGCTTTCAAATTTGCGCAAGGTATGCCTTGCTCACGCCTGACCACAGTATAAGACAAAGGTAACCTTGACCACTCTTCTTTGGCTTAGAGGTTCTAAGAACACAAAATCAGAACTGGAAATATGTATTATTTATTCCAAGAAAATACTACAGAGCATTAGTGATAAAAATGGTTACAAGATATTACAATGATTTTAAAAGTACACACAAAAGAAATACAACTCAGAAATAAAAGGGAATTAAAAAAGACAGAACTGTATCTTACACCCAAGTACTCATTCTGTAGTGGGGGGGGATCTCCACATGAAACACACGGGTCGCTTCCAGCCAGCTTGCTGTTCCCCCAAGAAGTACAACTCGCTATAGGGAGAAGTGTTTAGTTATACCTGCAGCCTCCCTCATCCCTCCCACCCTTGGGATCTTGACCATTTCCCTGCTGGATACCAGTGAATGTCCGTGGATGAATGAAGAATTGGTCCACCGCTTTAAAGTGGTTTGTACACATTCCCCAATTCTGACAATTTAACTTCAGAGAAATCTACAGATGGTCACTCTGAGGGAATGCCCACTATGCTTACACTCTGCAGGGGGAAAGGCAGGCATCCCCCCTTTAGGTCACATTAAGTTTACACGCATCCTAAAAGACATGCCCTGATCTCACACATAATAATAGTAGAAGACATGATTTCACAAACAATACCAGAAATATATTCACCTCACACATAATAATAATAGGAGGCATGCTTTATACGATCCATCACCTGATCGGATCACGACACCGTCCTTCCTGGATAGGTAGCTTTGTATTGGCCACCACATGTAACAGTCATAAATCAGTACAGAATACCATCAGTATGCCTTTATTTCTTCACCATGTTAGGCTTATGGTCCATTTATCCCAAATGTATTTTCTTAAACAATCCCAGATACAGTAGTTACTTCATTTGCAAAACTAGACTTTCTAGACTTAGATGGTGATGACTAGTGATCATGGTGGGACTGGTCCCTAAGTAAACAGCAGAAACCCTGGTTGGCCCACTTCCTGAGGTCCAACTCCCACCTCTAGTGGTCAGTAACTTGGTGGCACAGGAATATTGAGGAACATGGATGTTTTGCTTGTTTTAATGGAAACTACTCGGATTAACGCTCCTGCCAATCAAAGTGGGTTGTTATTACATACCCCTGTCCTATCTTTTATAAAGGGGCCCTGTTCTCTCTAATGGTTGGTCCTCTTTGGTGGTTGGCCAAGCCCCTTATGTTTGGGCCTCCATAAAGCATTCATTGGTAGGTGCTTCATGACACAGTCGGACACTGCTCATGATAGGGTGATCCTATGATAAAGTAGGGAAACATATTAAACAATGGTTTACAATAATCCAACTTTGGATAGAACATTGCACTTTTTCCATTTTGGATGCAAACGTTGGGAGTGTGAGAGTCGGTTTCCAGTCTACAGCAAGTCAGCAGCCAGGAGATAATGCAAAGCAGTGGCGTAAATTTAGTGCGGTCACCAATTCGTTCTGTCTGCAGCTGCTTGTGCCTACCTGCGGTGCACTGAGCCACCTGCTGGTGGTGCACACAGAGCCGCCGGCTGCTGAGCATTTTCATCATCATCATTACTTTGTGTTATTCCTACTGAAAACACACTTGTAAACTCTACAGGTAAACAGGAAAAAAAGTATTGTCAATGGTTATTACATACAACCCACAAAGACATTATCAGGATTAAACACACACTTGTTCTGCACATTAATTTTATAACCAAAGTAAATTTCCCATAAAATCTTAAACCGTTGTCTGATAGATTTATAGCATAACAATTAATATTGATCCAATCAATTCGCATCTAGCAGAAAACACACTATTAAATATAGGTTTCCAGGAGTTCTGAACTGGCAAATATAATTTTAATCACATTGCAGTGCACCACAATTATATTTTCAACATGTTTCGCTATCCCCCTTTTAGATAAAATTGCTCTGCTATTGTGTCTTTTCCCATTTCATGATCAAACCTCTCCATCAAAAATATGCTTAACCCCTAGTTATACTGTATTACTTTAAAAAAAAAGTATTTAGGATCGGACTGGCCCACCAGAGTACACACGAAATGCCTGGTGGGCCTCACGCCTTTTTCTAGGAGTCAGGTTCCAGACTATGGGCCAAATGTAATAGGGTGTAAGAATTGAAGTGAGAGATTTTGGAAGTTTTCCCATTTTTTAAAGCGGCAATTGATTTCATGGCAAAATCAACCTGTTTTTTTTCCCCAGTGTAAATGATTGCCACTAAAAAAAAAAAAAAAACTCTCCCAAAATCTCTTTCTGATTCTCACACCCTATTTTATGTGGCTCCATGTATTCAGAGTATACATGGTTACTCGGTACTTATGTAGTAACTGGGCTGCCGATTTTTTGATTGTATGCCTTAAGTTAAGGCATACAATCAGATGCGATGCGATGCGATATCGCATCGCATCGCATCCGATATCGCATCCGATATCGGATGCGATGACCCGATTTTTCCATAGGAATCAATGTTAAAATGATTCCTATGGAAAAATGGGTCCTTTTCATACCCCTACTATCCAAGTGGGCATGGAGTTGGATATAAACCTGTGGCGAGCGTAGCGAGCCACCGAGCCCGAAGCGTGGCGAGCGAAGCGAGCCCCGCGAGGGGACGGTATTCGTCCCCTCGCGGGGCTCGCTTCGCTCGCCACGCTTCGGGCTCGGTGGCTCGCTACGCTCGCCACAGGTTTATATCCAACTCCATGCCCACTTGGATAGTAGGGGTATGAAAAGGACCCATTTTTCCCATTGAATTCCATGTTAAAATGGACTCAGTCCATTTTAACATTGATTCCTATGGAAAAATCGGGTCATCGCATCGCATCGCATCGAATCGCATGGTCGCATGCGATGCGATGCGATCTCCCGATCCGACCCGATTTAGAAATCGGCAGCCCAGTTACTACATAAGTACCGGTTACTCTAATAGAAGGTCTGTATCTTGGTGGAACAGGACCATGAATGAACTTGGGTGCTTGGCTTGTTACTGTGGAAACTACACTAAGATTAGCCCTTCTATCAATCAAAGTTGGAATTCCTGATACACAATGTCCCCCGTTTTCCTGCTCTTTGCAGGCTGACATATCCACTACAATGATTGTCCGAGAACCTCTGTGGTGGCTGGCAATGCCCCGTAGACTTGGACCCCTACAAGTACATTCTCCAGTGGGCACTATAGGCCCAAGTCTGACTCTATTGTGCTCTATTGTATTCTGATTTCTGTAACTGTGACTTTTTGTTTAGATCTCAATGACTGGGAAACACTATGCACTGCTCTTGAAACTCTTAAGTTTCTTTAGCTGGGATTAGTAAATGGCAAGGGATACTATAGCTAAAACGGTGTATTGTATTCCCATTGCTAGGTCCTCTTGTTTTCAGCAATTGCAGAAAGGCGCATTACCAGCGTATGCAATGACCAGTGTCTGTAGTCTAGGCCTATTTGCTAAAGTTTAAATTGGCATGTATTGTAATCAGATAGTGAAAGTGATTTTAAACAAATGCTATTCTGAAACATTTGACATTGGGAAACCAGTAGGTTGCATACTTCTAATGCGGGAAATGGCCTTGTCCCCTCCAAAAAGGTGTGTTTTTGTAGTACATTCAGGGCTGGGCTGTGTCACCATGCTTGGGACCACTCTCATTGGGAAGTGCCTAGCTCAGGCAAGCCAAACTGTGGCCCTCCAGCTGTTGTAAAACTACACATCCCAGCATGCCTTGCCAAAGTTTTAGGATTCCCTAATAGCAAAACTGTGGCAAGGCATGATGGGATTTGTGGTTTCACAACAGCTGGAGGACCATAGTTTGCCCATACCTGGCCTAGCTTTTCTGAAAGGCTAACCCACTTCCAAGACCGAGCAGAATAATATGTAAGAACCTCAATTTATTTTTTTAAGACGTTTGGAAAAGTCATTAAAATATATATATATATATATATATATATATATATATAGTATATTCTCCAAAACCATGATATGTCTTTGTACCCTAGTAATGAATGTATAATGACATATAGAATTGTAGAAGACTAGAGTGATGTCCAGAACTAGTGAACCATGAGGTGTGGTCAACCAGAGTTTCCTGATGAGTGGACAGAAGAGAGGGGAAGTTGTCAATTTACTAAGATGTGAATTCTATTGAAGAGGAGAGGTTGCCCATAGCAACCAATCAGATCTTCTTTTATTTATTCAACACCTTCTAGAATATAATAGAAAAAATCTGATTGGTTGCAACTTGCTATGGGAAACATCCCATCTTGGTAAATTCCCCCCCAAAGGGAGAGAATAAAGTGTGAAGTTTGCTTGCTTGGGGCCAGATGCACTAAGCTTCAAAAGTGATAACATGGAGAGCGATAAACAATCAGCCAATCAGCTCCCACCTGCCATGTCACAGACTGTGTTTGAAAAATGTCAAGCAGGAGCTGATTGGTTGGCTGTTTATCACTCTCCATTTTATCACTTTTGAAGCTTAGTGCATCTGACCCATAATCCTTTACTCCATTATTTCAACAACATAATCACTGTGTGGATTCTCACCAGGTTTGTTCAATAGAGCGGAGAGCTCTCAAACATGCTCCTCTGTAGCCAAGAATTCTGGAGTAAGCTGATGAACCCTTATCGGGCCTATGACTTCATCGTCAGAGACAGGTCCTACTCAACAAGCTTTTCCATATACACTATATACTCACACTATTAATAAATATAGACATTATTAAAACTTCTCAGTAGCTAAAACCTGCCCAACTTCACTAAGGATGGGGAAAGAGATCTACACTACGTTATTATTTATTATGGTTTCCTGATATAGCACCTCCACACTATGCAGCCCTATGCATGAAATATTTCAGTATTCTCATCAATCCTGGCAACTTTACATTACTGTATAGATTCTCTACCAATTACGTTTCTGTCCGCAGACAACTGACCTAAAAATAAGAAATGACCAGGTGCTCATTCATATATAATAATTATAATTTTATTTATATAGCGCTCTTGCCCAAATAGGACTTTAAGCAATTATAGAAATGCTTGAGTAAACAGGAAAGTCTTGAGTCGGGAGAAAACTATTTGGACAGCCATCGATCAAGTTGACCCACTTAAAAAGATGAGAGAGGTCTGTAATTTCCATTGTTGGGGAAAACTTCAACTGTGAGAGACAGAATATTGGAAGAAAAACACAAAATCACATTGTATGATTTCTTTGCAATTTATTAGTTTATTCTTGCAGAAAATAAATATTTGGACAATCAAAAAGTTAAACTCATTACTTTGTAATATAACCTCGGTTGGCAATTACAAAGGCCGAAAGTTTCCTGTCGTTCTTGACCAGGTTTGCACACACTGTAGCCGGTATTTTGTCCCACTCTTCCATGCAGATCTTCTTTAGATCTGTCATGTTTTGGGGCTGTCGCTCGGAAACATGGGCATTCAACTCCCACCATAGATTTTCGATTGGGTTGAGGTCTGGAGAATGTCTAGGCCACTCCAGGTCCTTGAAATGCTGCTTACGGAGCCACACCTAAGTTACCCAGGCAGTGTGTTTGGGTCATTGTCATGCTGCAAGACCCATCCACGTTCCATCTTCAATACTCTTACTGAGGGAAGGAGGTTTTTGGCCAAAATCTAACGATACGTGGACCCATTCATTCTCTCTTTAATACGGATCAGTCGTCCTGTCCCCTTTGCAGAAAAGCAGCCCTAAAGCATGATGTTTCCACCACCATACTTCACATTGGGTATGGTGTTTTTGAGATGCCACTCATCATTCTTCTCCCTATAAACACAGCGAGTGGAGTTTATACCAAAAAAGTTCTCATTTGCTCTCATCTGACCACGACATTCTTCCAATTCTCCTCTGGATCACCCAGATGGTCACTGGCAAACGTTAGACAGGCCTAGACATGTGCTGGCTTAAGCAGGGGGACCTTTCGGGTGCTGCAGGATTTTAATCCATGACAATGTAGTGTGTTACTAATGGTAACCTTTGTGACTGTGGTCCCAGTCTTGAGGTCATTGACCAGGTCCCCCCATGTAGTTCTGGGCTGATTCCTCACCGTTCTCAAGATCATTGATACCCCACGAAGTGAGATCTTGCATGGAGCCAGGTCGAGGTAGATTGTCAGTGATCTTTTACTTCTTCCATTTTTTAATGATTGCACCAATAGTTGATCTCTTCTCACCAAGCTACTTGCATATTGACGAGTAGCTCAGTCCAGCCTTATGCAGCTCTACAATTTTGTCCCTGGTGTCATTAGACAGCTCTCTGGTTTTGGCCATGGTGAAGAGGTTGCAGTGGGACAGTTTGAGGGTGTGGACAGTCATCATTTATACAGATAACCGGTTCAAACAGGTGCCAGTAATACAGGTAACGAGTGGAGGATAGAAGATCTTCTTAAGAAGTAACAGGTCTGTGAGAGTCAGAAATCTCGAAATCAAAATCATACAATGTGATTTCCAGATTTTTCTCCACATTCTGTCTCTCACAGTTGAAGCGTACCTATGATGGAAATGACAGACCTCTCTCATCTTTTTAAGTGGGTCAACTTGCCCAATCGGTGGCTGTCCAAATACCTTTTTGCCCCACTGTATATAAGCTTCTGGATTTAGTTGTTATTTAATATTTTTGCACAGTATTCACTGAGAAGCATCCGAGAGCTCCACGCTGACAGCTTTCTGATGGGGACTCCTGACAGCTCTCCATGTTTAGTTAAAGTGAGTAGATTAGGCTCCCAATATCATATCTCATCTCCAACCCAAAGCAGTTCTATAAAGTCATTATCAGTGGCCCTATCGTATTTTATGCTTCACATTGTAAGGAAAACATTAATAGACAGAGTCTGGCAACCCTTGATTTCAATTAGACTAACAGGGTAGAAAGAGCCCAGTAATCTTCAGTTTAATGACGCTGAAGGTGATGATAATCTATTAATGTAATTCCTTTCAACGCAAGAGACAGGGAACAAAAAATAATAAAACCGGTGTGGACGAGACATATGGAAGTGTGGTGGGAACGCAGTGGGGTGATGGAGTGAATGTTTGTTCTTTAGCCTATAAAAATGCAATTTTTGAAAACAAGAACAAGTCATTTTACTAGATGTACAACTGCAGGTGCTTGTCTGAGACAATAAATCCTGATCATTGCTGTTTAAAGTACAAGAAAAACTTCCTTTCATTGAAACCAGCCAAGCAGAGAAGCAGGCTCTTCACTAATCACCAGAGCTGGTGCTGTTAACCTGTTCTGTCCTTGTGGCAGGTTCTGTCCTCCCATGTCTCATGTAGTGATGTACAGTGTTTAGCCAGTGTGAGGCTGATTTTCTATGATGGAAGGAGGTATTATTAGTGCAATAAGCCTGTCTCTACATACAGTAAACCTTTACAGAGAAATATGTTGCTTTGTTTGTTCAGAATAAAGCATTGCATTACAGTGACCATAAATACAAATCACCTATGTCTGTCTGCATACCTCCCAACTGTCCCGGTTTTTGGGGACGTTCCCGAGTCATACATAAGTCGTGCCCTCATTTGCATATGCCACGCCCCCTTTTTGGACGCTTGTGTCCCTATTCTTCAATTGAAAAAGTTGGGAGGTATGCGTCTGCCTCAGGATAAGTAATATGGTATTGGTAAAAACTGGACTCAGTCAAGACCCCGGAATGCCGGACCTGTCAGCAAACTCTGCATTCCGGAGCTTTAAGTGTTCGGTCCGGGGGGAGTGTCCTGTCCGGGCATGTAGCAAGTATGTAGCATGTATGCTCCGGGCATGTAGCAAGAAACGGAAAGCTCCTGACCACATGGGGAGGCTGTTATCTCCTCTTACCCATGTCCTTGGTGAAAGCTATCACAGGCATCCCACCGGACGGGCCACCCCGTCCGGACAAGCAAGACCGGACATCAAAATCTTCATTCCGGAGCTTTTAGTGTCCGGTCTGGCGTTCCAGGGTCCTTTTGATAATAATGCCAGCTTCAGCTGGCGAATCACAGGGCTGGCTCACTATGAATCCCCTACAGAGGCACATCTCTCTCTACCCCTCGGCAAAGAAAGCTGTTTGGCGACGGGGCCAGCGTGATCAGCTCTGAGTGTCCAAAGGCACCCAGGAGGCCAATACAGACCTGGCCCTTTGCAACTTTTCGTGTTCCCTCAAGTGAAGTGCAAGATGTGTGGGATTCATTTTGAGCCAGTGGAGACCTTCCTACAAAAGTTTGAGCACATGCAATTTTACATAGACGCGTCTGGTGAATACTTTGAAAAAAAAAAGTAAAGTTCACTTTGTACATTTAACACCCCTCATTTTAGTAGTATAATGTCTTGCCCACCACAGCTCAGTAATGTAAATCATGCCATCGTGGGTGGAGCATTAGTCCTCTGTTTGACCAATCTGTCAGATTGACAAACTGTTTAGAGTCTTGGAGATCAACTTAGTGATGGCCAACAGTCTGTTCACTATCGATGGTTGCCGGCGATGGTGAAGCTGTGTAAATATGTAATGGGAGAACATTGATGGTTACACCCACCAATGGTCATCCATATTCTTTCAGTGAATGTCCCGAGGGCCAATCACAGCTGGGGGGCATGGCTTTGCGGGTGTTGGGATCGGATCTATACACTGTGTCCTAGCACCTTGCCAAATAAAGAAAAATATGTTTATTCTCTTCCATAAATGGAGGGAAACCATCTGGTTCTTCCCTATCAATGGCAAAACCATTTGATATTGGTCATAAACTATTGTAGATCAGTGATAGTCGATGGCCATTTCTAGATCAACTGCAATTTTAGAAATCTCCAGGGAAAAGCCAACTATGTCCTTCAAGTAAATTATGGGTTAGGCCACTACAAACTTCGCCGCCTGGCTTCCACACTTCCTCTCCTCTGACCTGCCATCTGTCATTCTTGGTGACTTTAACATCCCCTTGGATAACCCCGCTGATCCTGGTACCTCCAAACTCCTCTCTCTCTGCTCCTCTCTTGGCCTATCTCAGTGGACTACCTCTCCCACCCACATCCAAGGACACTCCCTCGATCTCGTCTTCTCTCGCTCTTGTTCCCTTACTGACTACACTATCTCGGCTTTTCCTCTTTCTGACCATCACCTCATCTCCTTCTCCCTCACTGCTTCCCCCTCTCCCACCTCCCCTCCCAAGCGCATTGTCTCATGGCATAACGTCAACACACTTGATCTTGCTGCCTTCTCAAACACGCTGTGTCCTCTTCTCGCCCCAATCGCCCTCATGTCCTGCCCGAACCTCGCCGCCTCCCTCTATAATGACACCCTATCTTCGGCATTGGACTCTGCCTGCCCTCCCTCCTCTATCCCCCTTCGATGCTCCAACCCCCAACCGTGGCACTCGCATATCACCCGATTCCTTAAAAAGTGCTCTCGCACTGCTGAGCGCTTCTGGAAGAAATCACGCTCCCTTGCGGATTATCTCCATTTCAAATTCATTCTTTCCTCCTTCAGCTCTGCCCTTGCTCTGGCCAAGGAATCCTACTTTAAGTCCCTCATCCTTTCCCAATCATCCAATCCCCGCAGGCTCTTCGCCACCTTCAACTCCTTGCTCTCCCCCCCTCCTCCAGCTCTACCGTCCTCCATCGTAGCCGCTGATTTTGCAACCTACTTTTCAACCAAAATCTCCTCTCTCAGGACTGCCATCACTGCTGCCATGACCTCACCCTCTCCCTCCTCCCCTCCTACATCTCCACTCCCCTCCTTCCAACCCCTGTCCTCATTTTACCCCACCACTGCTGATGAAAACCACTCTATCCTTCAATCCGCTTCTCCCTCCACCTGCCCGCTCGATCCTATCCCCTCCAATATTATCCGTCGTCTCAGTCAGTCAGTCTGCTCTCACCTGGCTCACCTCTTTAATCTTTCCCTATCCTCTGGGATCTTCCCTTCCTCCTTCAAACACGCTCTTGTCTCCCCAATTCTCAAAAAAACAAAACTGGACCCCAACTCTCCATCCAACTACAGGCCCATCTCCCTCCTCCCTTTTGCCTCCAAGCTCCTAGAACGTCTGACCTATAATCGTCTCCTAAGCCACCTTACTGCTAACTCCATTCTAGACCCCCTCCAATCCGGGTTCCTCCCTTTACATTCCACTGAAACTGCCCTGACCAAAGTCACTTACGATTTACTATCGGCTAAATCCAAAGGCCTCTTCTCTATCCTCATCCAGCTTGATCTGTCGGCAGCCTTTGACACTGTTGACCACCCTCTCCTGCTCAACACCCTCCGCTCCTTTGGCATCACTGGCACTGTCTTCTCCTGGTTCACTTCATACCTCTCCGATCGCTCCTTCTCCGTCTCCACTCCGAGCTCCTCCTCTCCTACTACCCCGCAGCCAGTCGGTGTTAGCCAAGGGTCAGTCCTTGGCCCTCTCCTCTTCTCCCTCTACACCACCTCTCTGGGCACCCTCATCAGCTCCTATGGTTTTCATTACCACCTTTATGCTGATGATACCCTAATCTATCTCTCCTCCCCTGACCTATCCCCATCACTCCTGTCCAAGGTCTCCGAATGCCTCACGGCCATCTCAGCCTGGATGACCAAACGCTTCCTGAAACTAAACATGGCTAAAACTGAACTTCTAATCTTCCATCCCCCAAACATCCCCTCTTCTCCCACTATCTCCATCAGCATTGGTGAAACCGAGATCACCTCCACCGACCAAACGCGCTGCCTCGGTGTCATCATTGACTCCTCCCTCTCTTTCACCCCCCACATTCGTGCTCTCTCACAGTCTTGCCGCTTTCACCTACGCAACATCTCACGCATCAGACCATTCCTCTCCACTGACGCGACTAAAATTCTCATTCACTCTCTTGTCATCTCCCGCCTTGACTACTGCAACATCCTTCTCTCTGGGCTACCTCTCACCCGCCTCGCACCTCTCCAATCCATTCTTAACGCTGCTGCTAGGCTCATCTTCCTCTCCCACCGCTCTACCTCCGCCTCCCCCTCTGTCTATCTCTTCACTGGCTCCCCATTCCTTTCCGAGTTCTCTTTAAACTCCTCACCACCACCTACAAGGCTCTCTCCTCCACCGCTCCTTACCTCTCTTCACTGATCTCTATTCACACTCCCTCCCGTCCTCTTCGCTCCATCGCTGACCGCCGACTGACCTCTCACCTAATCACCTCCTCCCACTCCCGTGTCCAAGACTTCTCTCGCGCTGCCCCCCTGCACTGGAACAACCTCCCGCCACCCATCAGGCTTTCTGATTTCCTTACCTCCTTCAAGCGCTCCCTCAAAACCCACTTCTTTCGACTTGCCTATCCCTCCTCCTAACCTCTTTTGATCCTCCTATCCTGCCTCTGTTCCTACTTATCCTATTGTTTTTCGTTCGTCCACCCACCTATTTTTAGTATGTTAACTCTTATGAGTAGGGTCCTCCTGCCTCACGTACTCACCCTACCTCTTTACCTCACCTGTCCTCCTGTCCTGTTCTTCCCTTCCTCTACTTCATCTTCAGTCTCCTCGACAATTTTGACACCTACTTCTGAACTGATGCTGATTTTATTTCTACCAGCTATACCCCTATTTATACTGTATTTTTCAACACACCCTGTACGTTACCTTGTCATTTGTTTTTAGTTTGCTATGTACGGCGCTGCGGACACTTTGCGGCGCCTTATAAATAAACGTACTACTACTACAAAATATTTCATATGGACTTTCCTCTTAATGAATGATTACCTCCATCTATGTTGAACAGGTTAATTGATAAGACAGGTGCTTCAATACAGGGGATAGCAATTATACATTAAGCAGAAAGTGCAGGGGCAGAGCACTGTGTCCCTCCTAGAGAGGGTCATGTTGGGAGGTATGAAATTGTAGTATTCATAACTTATACCCCATTCTCACTGCAGGCAAATTCCCAGGTCTGAGATGTCGACCTGGAAATTTGCCTTTTTAACACAGGTTTTTCTGCAGTGTGAACGGGTCGCATACCTAGATCTCATACACGAGTAAAACCCTTCTTTTTACAAGTGTTTGAGATCCGGGTATGCAGACACGGGTTGATCCGTTCTCACTGCATTAAAAACCTGTGTTAAATGGCAAATTACCGGGTAGAACTTCTTCACTCGGGAATTTGCCTTGCAGTGAGAACGGGGTTCCGTCCCTGCAGTCCCCAGCATTTTAATGCCGGGTAAAAGTTGTGTATTTCTCACTGGCAGTGAGAACACAGTATTAGTGGTAAGAAACATTATATGTGCTATGTAAATAGATTAAGTCAAATTAATTAATATTCTTTTTTGTGAAATTATATTGGACTTTTAGCAGCATACGGTTATGGACAATATAATGCATTTTTCCCTTTCTTAATCTTATTTATTATCTTCCTACTGATTTTGTAGCATTTTCTTTAATTTAACTATAAGTTGCTCAATGGTCGATAATGAAATCAATACATTTTACATTCTTTAATATAAGTGTCATAAAATAGTGTTTTAAGGGAAAAAATGAAATGTATATTTAATTGCGTTAAGCAATCTGAACATTCTCAAACATATCACAGCTGTCATCAGCTTTCTGGGCCGCTGTCTACTATCTATATCCGGCCAAACCTGGGAGAGAATAGCTAAGGAAATTGTACAGAAAAAGGTGTATCCAGAAGGGTCCATGTGGTATTGCATCATTCCAAGTTCCCCACACCTAGAATAATCCCACTGTGTGACGGGCCCTGCCTTACTCCCATACCTGCTGCCAGAAGCCATCTTTCAGGTGACATATTCGGAAAGATGGTCCCACTGTAGAGTATCGCAAACACTCTGGAACTTGGCCAACTTTTTGAAAAAGTCACATGAGCGTTTTCCTAGTTTCTTTCTCCTTCGTATCTCCAGTGTTTATACATTTGCTTGTACTCATCTGTTTCATTGACCAGGCCTTAGTTTTATACCATGTTACAATGTGTGTTCTAGGATTTATTACATGGTATCATTTAAACTGCATGTTAACGACCAAAAGATTATGTTGGGCAATCTGTGTACAATTGGGGTCTAGGGCCCTCATTCTTGTTGGGACGCTATGCTGCAAATTGGCAACGGTGTCATGGCTACCCGCCATGTTCATGGAGCATCCAGAGAGTGACTTAGAATAGCTTCAGAAATAATTTATTGGTCGGTGACCATCGAGTGATTTTAACCACCCATGCAAGCCTGCAAATGGATGTTCATAAATCCATTTACAGCAAAAAAGAAAAAGGGGTTGTGGAGCGCTAGGTGTAGCTTTAAAGAAAAATTCTAAATGCGTATGGTCATTCGGTTATCACAATAAGAAAAATTTATTAAACACTGATATGAATAAAAATCAATTGGTAAGACATAAAAATAAATACATGTAATGCATAAAATCAAGAGATATAAAATCAAAATGAGAAAGGATTGGATTGAGCAAAATACTTATGCGTTCTCCCACTTGCCGAATGTCCTGAGCCAGTCCGTCCTGTAATTTTTAACTGGAGATTGTGGAAATGGGTGTCCATAAACCGTGTTGGGAATTGAAGGCCACTGTGGTTAGATGTTGCTGTCTGGATGTTTGGTAGACAGATGCACAGGTGGGTGGTGGGCTTCCCAATGAATATGCCGGTGGTGGTGTCCCAAAAAGCTCTCTTCCAGTGAATAAGGAACGGGTGGAAATGAATCCAAAAACTGATGGCTGGGCAAGGTAGAATTTGGGAGTGTCCCGCAGTGTAGCTCAAATCCAATCTGCCAAACTCCTAACGCGTTTCGTTACCCAGAACTGGTAACTTTATCAAAGGAATTCCTTTGATAAAGTTACCAGTTCTGGGTAACGAAACGCGTTCACTTATTCACTTATTCACCTTATTCACTGGAAGAGAGCTTTTTGGGACACCACCACCGGCATATTCATTGGGAAGCCCACCACCCACCTGTGCATCTGTCTACCAAACATCCAGACAGCAACATCTAACCACAGTGGCCTTCAATTCCCAGCACGGTTTATGGACACCCATTTCCACAATCTCCAGTTAAAAATTACAGGACGGACTGGCTCAGGACATTCGGCAAGTGGGAGAACGCATAAGTATTTTGCTCAATCCAATCCTTTCTCATTTTGATTTTATATATCTTGATTTTATGCATTACATGTATTTATTTTTATGTCTTACCAATTGATTTTTATTCATATCAGTGTTTAATAAATTTTTCTTATTGTGATACCCGAATGACCATACGCATTTAGAATTTTTCTTTAAAGCTACACCTAGCGCTCCACAACCCCTTTTTCTTTTTTGCTGCTTGAATCTTTTCAAGGAATTGACCTTCCTTAGTGTGAGCTGCTGGTATCACAAAGCACCCCCTTCCTTGTCGCCCACTTTTTCTGCCCTCGGGTAGACAAAACCCCCTTCTTTTCCAAATCCATTTACAGGCCTGCAAGTCTGTGTGCGCGGCGTTAGTTGGCTCGCAAAGCAGGGAAAAACCACTGCTTTGCGAGTAAACCAAAATGAGGTCCTACTGTAGGTCTTCTTACCTGGATGGTGATTTGGGATGCAGTTAGAATACCGGCGGTCGGAATCCCGGCGGCCGAAATCCCGACCGCCATAGAGGGAGAACAAATTAGTGTGTAGTCCGAGTGTAGCGAGGCACCGGGCCTGCAAGGGGGGACGATCCCTGTCCCCCTCTTGTCGGGATTCCGGACGCTGGGATTTCGTACCAATACCGGTGATTCAAATATGTCCTCTTTATCCTCTTACATGACACATGGTCCTCTAGAGCAGGGCTGGGCAACACCGGCCCTCCAGATGTTGATGAACTACACATCCCAGCATGCCTTGCATCAGTTTCAGCATGTCCACATAGCAAAACTAATGCAAAGCATCCTGGGATGTGTAGTTCATTAACATCTGGAGGGCCGGTGTTGCCCAGCCCTGCTCTAGAGGCTTCTCTATGTCACTGATGGCTTGCAGCATGAGTCCTCTTATATCGTTAATCCTGTCACTCACTTTTCCCTCTGTACTGCCTTTTGGTTCTGATTATTTTAATAATTGTGTTCCTTTTCTTACCAAAATTGTGAAATTGATAACAATCTCTTTCCTTTTAACGAACATTTATTTATTTGGGGTCAGGCATCACTCTCTAAATGGCCTCCCAAGCAGCTATGGAGGCACCAAGCATATGCCCCCTGACCCAACCTACCACTGTTCGAAGGCCCCAAGAATTGGGGGGCCCTGGGTCACTTCCAGCATAGATCATACAGTTAAATGCCCCAGATAAGCTTTTACACCTTTGGCTCCTCCTCCCCCTCTCAGGCTGACAGGTACATGACACACCCACCTTGCCTACATAGGTGATGGTCAGTTAATTGCATGCTTTCAGGTGAAGCAAGAAGAAATGTACTGAAATCAATTAGCAGGTACAACACACACTTCCTATCCTCGAAATCCATCACTGTCCTGGGCTTGGCCGATAAACACCCCTGGTTCCTTCATAGCACATTACCCCTATTGCCTCAATATCTAAATATTTATACAAATTTTGTAGGCATTAATGTAAAACCATGCTTTTTTCTATGCTTCTACCCAAACATCATCTTTCACACAGTGTAAATCACAAAATATATCCTACTCTTCTTTCAAACCAGTGCAGGGCCATAGCTAGGGGTGTGCAACTGGTGGTGTTGCACAGTGCCCTGTGCGCAGCATTGCCACTGCCCCATGACACATGCTATGACTAGCAGGATGCCTGTAGCGGTGAGGATGCTTTGGCAGGGCTGCACTTCCTGCCCCCCCCCCTGCATGACATTATGGTGCTCAGGGTACAGAGTTGGTACAGAGCACACTGCTTCCCCGTTTACGGTACGTTGCTGGGCTGGGGATTGAAAAGTGCTGCATAATATGTGGTTATTATATAAATAATAATAATATTATTATATTATTATTAATAGTAATATTCAACCCTTCTCTCTGAGCGACCAGTGTAAGATCCTCTTGGAAAGGTGTTCCCAGCTGCAGTGTCTTCTCTTTCCAGCTACAGGCACTTCCATTTGCAGCTGCAGTCCCTTCCCTTTCCAGCTACAGTCCCTTCTATTCCCAGCTACAGTACCTTCCCTTTTCAGCTACAGTCTCTTCCCTTTCCAGCTACAGTCTCTTCCTTTTCCAGCTACAGTCCCTTCCCTTTCCAGCTACAGTCCCTTCCCTTTCCAGCTACAGTCCCTTCCCTTTCCAGCTACAGTCCCTTCCCTTTCCAGCTACAGTCCCTTCCCTTCCCAGCTACAGTCCCTTCCCTTCCCAGCTACAGTCCCTTCCCTTCCCAGCTACAGTCCCTTCCCTTCCCAGCTACAGTCCCTTTCCTTCCCAGCTACAGTCCCTTTCCTTCCCAGCTACAGTCCCTTCCCTTCCCAGGTACAATAACTATTAACTTCCCTTTGCTGTACTTCCTTTAAAAAATACTTGTAGAAAAAGTGTGCTGCTCTTTCCTTTACTATGTGTTTATTATTGGAATTGTTGGGGATAACTTTGGTTTTATTGCTCATTTCTATCCTTAGTGCTCTTCTGCATTTGACTAGAAAGCCTTAGCTTGTATCACCATCCCTTAATACATACATTTATGTGACACAAGGTTTCCGGATGGACAGTCCAGCGTGTCCTAGGACAGACTGAATCAGAGCTCCTAGAACATTCGCACTGTATAATAAAACACAACGTTTTCCTCTATTATGAATAATATATGTACTCTGGAGCCTCAGCAGTGATTCCACATAGAGAAACCAACAATTTAGCATAAATGTGACTTGTGTTGAAGTATTCATTTTTGAATTTTGAAGGGTTTTTTCCACCTTTTGTAAAAATAGTTAGGGGTTGTCACGCTGGTGTTCTGCTGCTGGCTTCTCCCTTGCACCCCAGCCATTATGTGTTGCAGTGGGCTCTATGTACGGGGAACCTTTGCTGAATTACAGTGGATAGTGGGGGTATGAAAAGGTCGGAGGACGTGTACCGCCGCCCTTCGCGGGCACGCTGCACTCGCCACGCTTCAGGTTGGCGTTCATCATGGGGTAGCGTTAACAATGGGGGGGGGGGCATTTCACATGTAAAATACCCATAAGGGTGGGTATACAATGAAAAATCGGGTCCATTGGCCCATTTAACATTGTTGCCTATGTAAAATTGCGTCCATCGCATAGGTCGCATCGCATGCCTTAACTTAAGGCATGCGATGGACGCGATTTTTTAATTGTCGGGGAAAAGGCTAAAAATAGCCCTGAAATCGCGTCCATCGCATTCCTTAAGTTAAGGTATGCGATGACCTGCTACGGGCGGTGTGCTAGGAAACAAGAACCTTTTTCTTTTTTTGATCTGACAACGGCGGTATTTCATACCCTACCATTCACTATGGCGGGAGAATCATGGCATGCGAGAGGACACAGTGAGAGAATCATGGCATGCAAGAGGACACGGTGAACTTTGATGGTGTCCATGTTGACCATGTCGACAGTCGGGACAAAAAACGTGAATTACTCATGTTGACCTTCCCATTGTCGACCTTGTGCTTGTGTTGACCTTCCAACCCTATTGACCTATTTCACAAGTCGACCTAAGACCTGTCAACCTTCGGTGCTCGACCCAATGCATGTTGACCTTAATTTGCGTAGACCCAACGACCCATACCCCGGGATGTATCCAAGGTTTGCATGTTACACAATGGTAAGAGAGTATCAGGAAAGGAAGAAACCAAGGTTTGCCTGTAACAACATTGTAGGAGGGTATCGGGAAAGGATGGAGCCGAGTTGTGGCTGTAACTACATTGTAGGAAGGTATCAGGAAAGGATGGAGCCGAGGTTTGGCTGTAACCACCATTGTAGGAGGGTATCAGGAAAGTACGGAGCCGAGGTTTGGCTGTAACCACATTGTAGGAGGGTATCAGGAAAATACGGAGCCGAGGTTTGGCTGTAACCACATTGTAGGAGGGTATCAGGAAAGGACGGAACCGAGGTTTGGCTGTAACCACAATGTAGGAGGGTATCAGGAAAGGATGAAGCCGAGGTTTGGCTGTAACCACATTGTAGGAGGGTATCAGGAAAGGACAGAACCGAGGTTTGGCTGTAACCACATTGTAGGAGGGTATCAGGAAAGTACGGAGCCGAGGTTTGGCTGTAACCACATTGTAGGAGGGTATCAGGAAAGGACGGAGCCGAGGTGTGCCTGTAACAACATTGAAGGAGGGTATCAGGAAAGGACGGAGCCGAGGTTTGGCTGTAACCACATTGTAGGAGGGTATCAGGAAAGTACGGAGCCGAGGTGTGGCTGTAACCACATTGTAGGAGGGTATCAGGAAAGTACGGAGCCGAGGTTTGGCTGTAATCACATTGTAGGAGGGTATCAGGAAAGGATGGAGCCGAGGTTTGGCTGTAACCACATTGTAGGAGGGTATCAGGAAAGGATGGAGCCGAGGTTTGGCTGTAACCACATTGTAGGAGGGTATCAGTAAAGGATGGAGCCGAGGTTTGGCTGTAACCACATTGTAGGAGGGTATCAGGAAAGGATGGAGCCGAGGTTTGGCTGTAACTACATTGTAGGAGGGTATCAGGAAAGGATGGAGCCGAGGTTTGGCTGTAACCACATTGTAGGAGGGTATCAGGAAAGGATGGAGCCGAGGTTTGGCTGTAACTACATTGTAGGAGGGTATCAGGAAAAGACGGAGCCGAGGTGTGCCTGTAACAACATTGAAGGAGGGTATCAGGAAAGGACGGAGCCGAGGTTTGGCTGTAACCACATTGTAGGAGGGTATCAGGAAAGTACGGAGCCGAGGTTTGGCTGTAAACACATTGTAGGAGGGTATCAAGAAAGTACGGAGCCGAGGTTTGGCTGTAACCACATTGTAGGAGGGTATCAGGAAAGGACAGAACCGAGGTTTGGCTTTAACCACATTGTAGGAGGGTATCAGGAAAGTACGGAACCAAGGTTTGGCTGTAACAACATTGTAGGAGGGTATCGGGAAAGGACGAACCCGAGGTTTGGCTGTAACCACATTGTAGGAGGGTATCAGGAAAGTACGGAGCCGAGGTGTGGCTGTAACCACATTGTAGGAGGGTATCAGGAAAGTATGGAGCCGAGGTTTGGCTGTAACCACATTGTAGGAGGGTATCAGGAAAGGACGTAACTGAGGTTTGCCTGTAACAACATTGAAGGAGAGTATCAGGAAAGGACGGAACCAAGGTTTGGCTGTAACAGCATCTGGATCCTGATTGGAAGGTTTAATAAAGAATTGAATTGATTATATCATAGTAAGTTCAGAGGGACTACTTTGTAGCTCATATTGGATACAATAATCCCCACCACTAATATGCTATGAAGAAGGGGTGGGGGTTTGTATACTATATTGTATATATATTTTTGGAAATCTGGGCTTCTAAGGGGTACACTGGATATGAATAGCTATTGATATGTTATCAATACTATATATCTAGTAATATAAATGAGAATTAACCTTCTTCGTATATTGTGTGTGGTGTGGAAATGTTCATATCTGCAATCTATACTTCAGCAAACAATTGGTAATTATTAGAAAAACCACAGCAGACTATTACTGTAATCAGAGTGTAGGCCTCCGCTATGATAACTTAGAAATGGTCTCTATTTATTCAAACGTTGATGTGATTCATATCTAACAGTTTAAACAATTTCACAAACATCTGTATTTGTGCAATAAGCCCCTTCTCAGATATACAGACCAAACGGGATACAAAGGTCACTAATGGGATCCCAGCTGTTGGTATATTTTTGTTGGGTTCCCACAGATATTAAGTATGAGTCCCCTCGCTAGCATGCAAGGGGATGTGTATGCGAATGAATCCCCCCCCCCCCCGCATGCGACCGAAAGGAGATATAGACTGACATTTATTCCGGCCCCTATCCACCAAATTGGGGTGGGTGCTGATGCCGTCTGCCCGGCCCTCCGTTCCTTGAGCAAGCGGTTCAGCAAATGTGGAGCTCGATTAAGTTGTTTGCTCCTGTGGTTTGTGCAAACCCCGAACGTCAGGGATGGGTCCGAATTCAGCCCATAACAAATGGTTCTGAATCGGCCCCAAAATACCATGGAGGGACTTGCAGCAGGAATCTCCATGTCTTCCACAGTCCCACCATTTCTGACTGGAGCCGCCATAGTTTTCTATCCGGCCTCATTTGTGAGGCAATTACATGCATTATTATTTATTTATCCTCTCCTGCATTATAACGCAGAGCTGTATGTATTTAGTGACATAATAGGTAACACATTTCCCCTGAGCGCACAGCATTCCTGTCTGTAGAACACGCTCCATTACAACTCAGCGCAAATAACACCAGCATGTTTCCGCCTTCTGAGTATAAAATATTAATGGATTTCCATTCTAACGAGTGTTGTTATTTGTAATCCAAGACAAAATTTCTTAGCTGCGTACTTCACCTTCAATTGGTAGAAAATTGTGACTAATACATATTTAATGGGGAAAATCTAAAAAAAAATTATATAAAATAATAATGTAAAAATACTAACAACTAAGGTAGCCCTATAAACTTGGCAGCCCATACCCCTTGGCCCTATAAACCTGGCAGCCCATACCCCTTGGCCCTATAAACCTGGCAGCCCATAGCCCTTGGCCCTATAAACCTGGCAGCCCATACCCCTTGGCCCTATAAACCTGGCAGCCCATACCCCTTGGCCCTATAAACCTGGCAGCCCATACCCCTTGGCCCTATAAACCGGGCAGCCCATACCCCTTGGCCCAGAGGCAGAACTTTGGGAGGCAATTGAGTCATCTACCATTGGGCTCCTGCTCCCAAGGGGGCACCTCTCCTCCCCTGGAAGTTTAAATCAGTTATTTAAAAGCCACCGATATCGCTTCTGTGGCTGAGTTCTGAAATATATATATATATGTGTTATCTATCTATCTATATATCTATCTATCTGAACAGAAATATATATTTTATATAAGGTTATATAGGGTTGTATGTGTGTGTGGGGGACACCAATATATATCTTGCCTCCGGGCAACTGGAACGAACTTACCCCACTGCCTTGCCTATGTGGTATCTACTCAACTTCTGGAGCTGACTGTGTTGGAGGTTTCTGATTTAATAAAATAACTGATTAATTAACATGAAGCGCCCGATTCAGACTGCTAATTTTTGGAGCCCTCGGTCAGGTATATGCCTCCCTGACAGAGGGAAATCCCGCCCCATGCAAGCCTGTGCATTGAAACCCTTAGCACGACTTGCGGAAATATCACAGGCCTCCAAATAGCTGAAAATACATCCGCAGTCCGCTCACCATCAAATACTTCCACTGTGTGCAGTCTGTGCGCAGCCCAGGACCTACTTAGGTAGATGTGGTGGAATGTAGGTTAGGCTGAGGAGCATGAATGGGCCCCACTAAGTGTAAGTGGTAGATGCACTTTAAAAAGAAGGAAAACAGTATAACAATTAGAATTCTGTTAAATTATTATTTACTAATTAGCAGCCCATCAAAAAGACGGAACAAAATATTAGTATTGTCAGCGCCGGCGGCTTTTTTTCGCCTGAACAGAGCAATAATAGAATTGCTCCATCTAGTGGTGCGCATAGCACTTTAATCCCCCCGCAGAGTTGATGAGCAGCTTTAACCTTTTATTATATCAAATTTATTTTTTCCTTCTGCCACTGTCCTTTCGCCTTATACGTAATGCTCATTTATTTAGCGGCAGTAACTACACTAATGAAATACAGGAAGTGGGGAATTTGTGAGCACAATATGTTGATCAACTGGATGTCCTGTGGGCAGGGTCAGTTTGGTCACTAGTCCCGCTTGGCACGGGCCTAGGGGAAGCACCTATTCGGGGTGGCAACCGGAAGGCGTCGGCTGCCACCTGGTCACTCAGTTTGTCAGTCTGAGTCAATAATTACGGTCCCGGGGGCTCCCTGGCTCAGGCTGAGCCACTGTCACCCATTGGATGTACTATACACACAGCCTATTGGCTGCTGTGTATATAATGGGCGTGCAGTGGTGAGGACAGCTTAGCTGCCTAGCGGCACACCCGAGTCCAATGGGTTCTTCCCTTCCTCTGGGTCCAGTCCAGACTAATGCATGTGATGTCACCACACCACACGCACGGGCGTATGACATCACCCACTTTTTGTGATGTCGGAGAGGAGCCTAGGATGGAATGAGTTAGGAATTATAACTTAATACTGAAGCATTACGCATCACCCCGACCTGTTCATTGACT
The DNA here is from genome assembly GCF_055691185.1 of Crinia signifera. NCBI lineage: Eukaryota > Metazoa > Chordata > Amphibia > Anura > Myobatrachidae > Crinia > Crinia signifera. The sequence goes on from NC_139227.1 coordinate 24,695,518, forward strand.
TTATAAAGTGTGGTGAGCGCAGCGAGCCACCGAGCCCGAAACGTGGCGAGTGGATCTGTGAAAAGTAATCTGTGTCCTCTCGCTGCGCTCGCCACACTTTAAAAAATCAACTCCACGCCGACGTGGATAGTGGGGGTATGAACAGGTCGGGGGGGGGGGGGATGTGTAACGCTTTGGGCTGACGTGGATGGTGGGAGTTTGAAAAGGAGGCTCTCCCTGAAGCGGACACGGGTAGGGTTACCGAACCCAGCTGTAATCTCAATCACCTGCATCTCAGACAGCTGGAGCGCCTCTCCACCGACGCCTGCATGATCACCTCTCCACCGGCGTCTGCAAGTGCAGGGAATCTAGCGGTTACCAGCGCTGTGTGAGAGGTGCTCACTAGGCTTGCCATGGATGCCGGGGACAGAGCCGGGCTGCCGCGGAGTCACTACGCTAGCTATGCTAGGCAACCATTGGGCTGCTGCGGAGTTACTACGCTAAGTACGCTAGGCAGACGTTGGGCTACGCTGACAGCGTAGCTTAGCCTACGGTGAAAATGTAGCGTAGCCGGGCGCCATGCTATTACACAAGTACCAAAGATTTTGTGCCTAGGGGCCGCCTGACAGTTCATAGTAATTGTGAAATGATTGTGTAAACGTGACATTATTTCTATTGCTATTATTTCTGCTTGCTCAGTGTTTTGTTGGAATGTAAGCAGCGTTACCAGAATTGCTGTAGTTATTTCTTGTAAATGAGGTTAGTCACCAGGTTGATCCATCTTGTCACAATGTGTGCGGTGTGTGAGTGTGACTGTGTGGGCAGCTGACTGATCATTGCAGGTGGAAAACCTTTTGCGGGGTCACCGTAACGGTAAACATTTTGCTATCTTTCTCTAATAACATTGAGCTTTGTTTTCACAGCGAATGTATAATAGAATTTGTCGCCCAGTATTGCATGTTATGTTTTCGGTTGTTGCGTGTTTTCTTTGTTTTAATTTCCTTTTTCCGAAGGGTGTTTATTACAGTACTTGCCCAAGGGATCTATGAGTAAATTACACAATATAAAAGTAATGAAGCCTTTGCAGAAATATTAGTTTCGGTGGACTAATGCATATTAAACTCCTACAAGATCCGGTGTGGGAAGGTGCTCTGTACAAAATGTATTGTTACCTGATATTGCTTTATACTTTATTTCAGAAGACGCCTAAATGATGAACATGTGGGTGATTTTTACTGTTACTTTTATATTATTACTGTTAGTATTTGCACATTTAAGCCTCGTTAATGAGAAAGTATATGGAAAAGTGACAAAATTCTTTACTTTACCTTAGTAATCAGGGGCGATCCTATGAGCCGCGAGCTAGATTAACTATATACTAGGGATGTGCACCGGCCACTTTTCGGGTTTTGGGTTCTGATTACCTTGAAGTTTTGGGTTCTAATGGGTTTTGGCAAAACACCTCCTAAGTGTTTTGTGTTTGGATTTTTTGGGTTCTGATTTTTTTGTTAAAAAAGCATAAAAACTGCTTTTTTTTGCTCCTAAACTATATTAACCTCAATAACATTCATTTCCACTTATTTCCCATCTATTTTGAACACCTCACACCTCACAATATTGTTTTTAGGGCAAAAGGTTGCATCGAGGTAGCTGGATAACTATGCTAAGTCACACAAATGTGCGGCACAAACACGTGGCTCATGTAAGAGAGGCACTGCAGCGGCAGACAGGATGGCAGTTTAAAAAACTAGGCCCCAAAAAGATTATTATTATTGTGCAGTGAACCAGCAGAATTTATAATAATTAATTTTATTATTAGGTACTGATTGGCAGGGGCACTCAGTGGCACACGTCAGTGCACCAGCAGCATAGAATTATTTTTTACAGTCCCACACAGCACAAGTATTATTTTTCAATTAAATTAGATATAGCAGCCTAGTATGTAGTTGTACTACTAGGTAGGTACACTTAGGCAGTAACACTGCCAGTGGCAACAGTGGACTGAGTAAATAATACTGGCAACCTCTTTTCACAGTATTCAGTGCAGGCAGCACCTGTGGACTATATATAATTCAATTAATTAAGTATTAATAATATAGCAGCCTAGTAGGTAGAGAAAATAAACTACTAGGTAGGTAGGCAGGCAGTAGCAATGCCAGTGGTCACCACAAAAGGTAGTTATATTACGCACCACCAGTAGCTTTATGCAGTGCACCAGCAGAATTTATAATAATTAATTTTATTATTAGGTACTGCTTGGCAGTGGCACTCAGTGGCACACGTCAGTGCACCAGCAGCATGGAATTATTTTTTACAGTCCCACACAGCACAAGTATTATTTTTTAATTAAATCACTGTTGCCACTGGCAGTGCTACTGCCTACCTAGTGTACCTACCTAGTACATACTAGGCTGCTATGTCTGATTTAATTAAAAAATAATACTGGCAGATTCAGTGCAGGCAGCACCAGTGGACTATATATAATATAATATATTACAGCACAGCACCAGAGGTAGGCCCCAGCACAGAGGAGACAGTAGTACTACTACAGGTACACAGTTAGACTGTCCTCCTTGCTAGGGAGAGCCCACCCTAAGCAGAGAGGAGAACAGAGTACACAGCAGCACTGAGGGAGACAGCCCCAGCGAATAAAATAATTACAGCACAGCACACCAGAGGTAGACCGCACAGAGGAGACAGTAGTACTACAAGTACACAGTTAGACTACACAGCAGCACTGAGAGACACCACCAGCGAATAAAAAATATTGCGTTCAAGGTCAAGCTCAAGTTTAAGCCCCAGCAGCAGCACCAACACACCCTCTCCCAACCCACTACTAGACTGGAGTGAAGATGGCGGGCGCAGCAGCCGCTTTTAAAGCCTTGCGAAATCCGGTGCCGGGAGATGACGTTCTAACCACGCGGATGGACCCGAGTCAGGCGGGAATCTCAGAGCGCTGCTTGGAACTGGGCTCGTAATGATGACGTCCGGGGGGGCTTGGATCTCTTGAATCCGAGTCTGCACATCTCTACTATATACCGCACCTACGGTACCTCCGGACTCACCAATGGTGCTGCACACATAAATCTGAGAGCCTGGGGTGAGTTTGGGCCTCAACAGATGCGAATTGCACTGCCCTTGCTGGCAGCTCACCTCTTTGCACCATAACGTTGATTCCATAAATTTGGGGCTTATTTATTTATTACCAGTTTCTTATATAGCGCACACATATTCTGCGCCGCTTTACAGAGAATATTTGAACACTAACGTCAGTCCCTGCCCCAGTTGAGCTTACAATCTATATTCCCTACCACATGTAAAGGCAGACATTCTAGGGTTAAGTTTGTTAGTAGCCAAATACCCTACCAGTATATATTTGGATTGTGGGAGGGAAACAGAGTACCCAGAGGAAACCCATGCAAGCACGGGGAGAATATACAAACTCTGCACAGTTGGTGCCATGTTGGGAATCGAAACCATGACAGTACTAATAGCTACTGTACATTAGTACGGTTATATTCTTGGTTGTGGTGTGGGCAGGTTGGGATGTGGCTTTCTTTGAACCAAAATTTATATATTTTAACTGTTACCATGTTTACTTGGGTTACCTTTCAATGGGCAGTACGGATGGTGTAATGTTAGCATTACTGCCTCACAGCGCTGAGGTCATGGGTTCTATCCCCACCAAGGCCCTCACTGTGTGGAGTTTGTATATTCTCCCCGTACTTGCGTGGGTTACCTCCGGGTTCTCCTGTTTCTTCCCACATTCCAAAAACATACTGGTAGGTTATTTTGCTTCTAAAAAAATGAACCCTAGAGTGAATGTATGCATGCACATGTGGTAGGGAATATAGATTGTAAACTCCACTGGAGACTGATGTGAATGTTCTAATATTCTCTGTAAAATGCTGTGAATATGTGTGCGCTATATAAATAACTGGTAATAAATAAATACAAATGGTTCCTCACTCTTCCTTTCATTTATGTAAAAAAGTCCTGTACGCTGGTCACGAAGTTGCTCGGGGGAGGGGCCTAGTAAGCAGGAAGCAAAAGTCTGCGTTCAAAAAGTGTTAAGCTGTTGATTCAAGGAGGTCGGGGGGAATAGCCTTCTGTAGTGCATTAAAAGGTTCTATTTCTCAAACACACTAGTTCCTATACAATGTAATATTTATCCAGTATTACTAATTAGGAAAACCTAGGAACACTGGGGAGCGCCTCTTCTCATTTTGGATTTTGACGTGGCCTACTCTCAGGTTTAATAATCATGTAGGGTTACGAGAACAGCCAGCCATTAATTAGCTACTTATAATTTATCATTTCCGGTGCACTGAATTCTCAGAAGGGAAAAATAAAACCTTTTTCTTTTTTCCTCCTGTTTTATTTCTCTGTGGAAAAACGAAATAGCAATTTTGTAGTGAATTATTGATCAGCCCCTCTTCTGCAATCACCGTGTATTGGAAGGGGAGAGGAATCCGAGGGATTTTGGTGTCAGGCAATAAGGCGTAACTCAGCAGGCTCTGATTTCTGGGATTAGCAAAGCTCGGAGGCTGTATTCAGATGATATGTTGCAGTAAGTTTGTTATAATGAATAATTATTTACCATGTATAGAGTCAGTATATTCTGCTGCACCTAACAGTTAGGAATAAAACAGGAATAAAATGAGATTGAGTTTTAGCAGGCAGAAAAATAAGAGAGTCCTGCTTGCATGCAATAGGTTAACATTCATTATCATCCTTATTGCATCACTCAGTCGAATAGAAAATCACCTCCTTAATTTACCTCAGTAAAAGCATTCGTCGATATATATCAAATATAATAAAGGGGAGGAGTTATTTACTCCATCTGGGCAGCGGCCATGGTCCAACTGCTCATCAGCGTATTTGTCTGCCTTCTGCATTTTCAGAGATGCTCCTAGCAAAAAAAAAAAAAAATATTAGGAATTATCCGGATGACCCTGCACTCACTGGTGCCTCTCTCACTAGTGCCTCTCTCAGATTTTCACCGCTTTCGACATTTCTTCAGCAGCGCTATCGATCCCCACCCATGCCAGTGGCGGCTCCAAAGGGGAGCAGGCTGCAGCATTTTCATTTTTCAAATAGGGGAGAAATACCAACTGCCAGTGAGTCAGTTTGGCATGACAGTTGGTATGGCTGCCCTATTTGAATTTTTAACTGTGCTGCAACCCCCCCCCCCCCCCCCCCCTTGATCATATATATGTAGGGTCGTGTCTAGATCCACTTCTGTTTTGTGACCAGGATGTGTGGTGAGGTGTGGGCAGAAGTTGTTAGATGCCCTCACAGCGTTTTTTATTTTATCTGTAATTTACGTACAGTAGGTGTAGGTTATTTTGTTTTATTTCAGCTGGATTGTACCCTCGCAGGCTGCGCTTCACTCCCCACTCTTCGCTTGCCTCAGATTTATTTCCCCCCTACAGGTGTATGTGGACCCAGTGCATGATGGGAAAAGTAAAAAAATAGAAGTGGATCTAGCCACAACCTTATAGGTAGCAAGTTCTGTTCGTACACTTTTAATTTAATTTAAATAGATATATTTCTTATATCTCCATTGGGGAACACTTTATGATTACTTACGGTCAGAGCGTGACTTCCCAGAGCCAGTGACCCCCGCCTCCTGCTGATATGACTGGTTTAGAGGGAGGCACTGTGCAGCGGTTGCTGTGATTACATAAACAGTATTACCTGTATCTACAAAGTGTTAATATTGCTCACTGTATTGTCTTGGTAGAATGTAAGTTCACACTTCCCTCCGTGCCGCATGGAGCGAGAGAAGAACGGGAGCCTCAGATTGGACAGTGACACCTCGCTGTTAGTCATCGGTTTTCTAGTCATACTTTGGCAGTGCTTTTTGGTTGAGCAAATTAGCCTGAAGTGTTGTGCCCTTGGCTGGCAAATCCTTTTAACCCGGTCGAGTGGAGATCATGAATATCTAGATTGTTCCCATGTCTGTTATTCTCCTGTGTTTATCTGGCGGAGCTGTCAGTCAGGCCATTATAGCTGCCTAGCACACTGAAATCACTTGTCCACTCACAAAAGCGGAGTCTGTTGATGATAAGCTAAACAAAACCGGGAGGAATGCTGCTGCCAGAACTCTGCGCAATGAACCTTAGTGCATCAGGTGTAAACACAATGAGGCCCCCGCTTACTGGCCGCCTGCCAGCTTCTCCTATACCTCCAGATGCATGCTATAAGGCGCTGCTGGAAATCACTACCTACAAATCACTGTCTTACTTGGAAACGCCGTATTAGGACATAAACACAGGCATTAATATTATGCATTTATTAGGTATTTTATTTTCTAAAAACCTAATATGGTTGAAATTCTTAAAAACAATGAAACTGCAGGGACCTACAGGGGCAAACGTAGGATTTTAAGAGGGGGGTTTCCAAATATAATCCAAAATCTCCCACTCTGTATTGGAGTAAGTACTGATGTCTGGGGAAGTGGTAACAGCCCTGAAAATTGGTATTTTTATACACTGGATAATGTATGGAATACAGTAGTAATATTTATCAGTACAGATGGTCTATAGTATAGAGTGTTTCACACATTTAAATAAGATACAGTAAGTGGTCAGGAAAAGGTTAAACATATCATAATAAATAAATTACACAAACTTAATAGAACCAGTACTACACTTTCTAAACTCACAATCTCCCACTTCATGGTACCAGATGTAATGGGTTGCAAATCCGGCGGCTGTTCGGGATGCCGGATGTACTCACTGGCTTTTTTTAAAGGGGCAATCACTTACAAGGCACAGCCATGGCTTGTAAACGACTGCCCCTTTAAAAAACAACTGCTGTCCGGTATCCCACACGGCCGCCGTACATGCACCCTACCTCCCGCCCTATGACCCCCCTGTATATGTGCCGCATCTTGGCACTTCTAGTATATTTTTCTGTTACAATACTAAAATGTACCCAGATAGGAAATGAACAAAGCATTGTTTTATTTTGAGAAAATACACATCAGAGATGCGTCCAGTGCATAATTCTACTCCCACATTCCGCCATGTGTTACAACATGGGTCTGTCAAACTCTTATTAAATTACAGCCAGCAAGGGGCTTTATATGGTTGCAAGGGGAAGGTTGGGGTTAGGTTGTGGGAGGATAGGGTTAGGCTGCAGGTGGGAAGATTTAGGGTATGCTCTGTGTGTGACATCTGCCCCTAGTGTATATCTCTGAGGCCACCCTAGCAGGGAGAATGTAGTTTTGCAGCTCTCAGCTGCTTCTATGAAATGTATGGGGTTTACTTGTGCGGTAGGCAGTGGCGGTTCTTACCTCTGTGAAGAAGAGGGGCTGCTTCAATGCCGTGCCCCACCGCCTCCACTGCCGCTACTGCTGGACCCCACCAACCGTGCCCGCTGGTCCCCAGCCTATATGGGCTGCTTCGGCAGCAGTCCATAGAAGCATATTCACAGTCCTGGGTCTGGTGCATGCGCAGTATCATCCTCGGTACTGCCCATGTGCAGAACCTGTTTTTATGGGCTGCCGCCACAGCAGCCCGTATCTTGCTTCACATAGTGGCAGATTTTACCTGGGGGGGCTGCAGCCCATAGGTAAAAACCACCACTGGCGTTAGGTAATACAAATATATAGCCGTAAAGATGATCATTTTATTTTTATTTTATTTATTTAATTGAATGTCTTTTATTATCAGTAAAGCATCTGCATATGCAATTAAAACATAAAGTACAGTAATGTATGCCGCTTACATTTACCAATTACTTGTTTATTTAAAAGCAACGCATTTTCAAGCCAGAATCACCAATGTTTGTTGCGTATAGGGCAGAGGTTCCCAATCTTTTTCGGATCGAGGCACCCTTGAGTATCAGAATTTTTCCACGGCACCCCTAGGCCCCCCCAAAAATATATAAAATTAGGAAGTCTGTGTTTATATGTGTTTCTTAGGTTCAGTTATGTGGTAAAGGGCAGGATTTGCTTCTGATTATACACATATTTTATGATTGGCAGCCACCAGCACTGGTTTTGTCCATAAATAATTTGAATTGGTCCTGGTCCACCAACCCGTGGCACCCCTGCAAGTGTCCCGAGGCACCCCAGGGAGCCACGGCACACAGTTTGGGAACCACTGGTATAGGGAATTTCTGTCTTCATTGGATTATAGGGACGCTAGCCCAGTCCCTTCTGCTCAGGACTATACTTACCAAAGCAATGGGTTCTGGGGTATACCCACAATGCCCTGTTTATTTCTGTACAAGGCTGAAGTACTGTTATCACAGTGCACCCAGGGTCTGCTGAGTGTTATACCCCTTTCAGACCACAAATGCATGGTCGCACCGGGACTTTTAAAGGTTCTGGCAATATTCGGTTCGCTGATGTCACGAGGGGGCGCGTCATCGGGGCGGGGGAGGAGGAAGCACTTAGAGCTGGCGCTGCTCCTAGCGCTGCCTCCTCCATAGTGTGAACGGGGAACGTGTTGCTCGACCCGTTTAACCCGTTCACACTGCACAGCAACACGGCAACGAGCCAGTAAGAACCCTGGTTTTTACCCGGTTCGGATTGCCGCGTTGCTACCGGTTAGCTGTAACTGGTAACCCCTTTCACATCGCACTAATTACCGGGTCGAACCGGGAAGAAACTGGCTTGTACCCAGTAATTAGCTGTGATATGAAAGGGGTATTAACCTATTCGGGGCAGAAATGACGCTCTGTGATGCAGTCTTTCTACCTCCTCCTGTTGCGGAAGAGTAACTATGCCCAGAGAGTGAGCAGTATTCTATACAATCCTTGTTAGTCATTTTATTAAAGTCCCTAATAAACTAATGGACTCATCTGGCAGCCGGTGGTAGCGGCGCTGTGTCACAGAGCTCTACACTCACTCAAAGTCATGGAGAGTCGCAGGTTGTTAGAATCTTCCTGATATCATTTACAAATGGCCCATTTATCATTATGAGGCGCGCACATCACAGAAACAAGGAAAGTGATTAGACCCTAATTACGGCTCCTTTTTTTTTAACATGGTAAATGGCCGAAAATGTTTGAAACTCAGGTGTAGAAGCTTCTCTCATTAACTCGTTTAATTGATTCCTGCTCCGTCTTTCTGTGACCATTTTGGGGTAATGTGTCAGTTTTTTGTATCTTTTACAAGTCCCTGTTTTGATTGAGTATAGATAACTAAGCAGCTGTAAATCCCCCCCATCCCGTAAGCTGAATTCAGTTCAACTGTCCCGCTTATTGTGGGATCGTCACAGATTTGTGGGACGTTCCTGCGTCCCTCCCGTGGCCAGCAATGTCCTACGGTGGGTGGGGGGGGGTCAGTTGGGAGTCGTCCCCCCTGTCGTCCGTGAATAGACGTCACAGCATCTATTCTTGCAGAGGGGCTGGCCAGCAGCTTACAGAGCTGCTCATCATGCCCCCACAGAGATGGAAAATGGGGGCGTGTGAGTGCTTACAATGTTAAATGCACCCCCATTGTCAACGCCACCCCCAATATCAACGACAACCCCAAGCGTGGCAAGCGCAGCGAGCCCGCGAGGGGCGACGGTACGCGTCCTCCGACTTTTTCATACCCCCACTATCCACATCGGTGTGGAGTTGATTTTGCGGAGGATGCTTACCGCCGCCCCACGCGGGCGCGCTGCGCTCGCCATACTTCGGGTTGTTGTTGATATTGGGGGTGGCGTTGACAATGGGGGGGCATTTAACATTGTGAGCACCTATCAGGGTGCTTGTACAATTAAAAATCGCATTGCATCGCATGCCATAATATGGCATGCGATGTGATGCACTACAATCAAAATCTGGGGCGCTGTGCTAGGAAACAAGTACCGAAAAAGATAACAGTCCTCTTAAGCATCCGACCTCTTCCAATTGCACAGCTGCACTTGAACACAAACACCATGTAGCATAACATTTCAACACTTCACTTAATAGGTTCCTCTCAGAGGCCCTTATTCTGATCGGTGCGGATATATCCGCGTGCGTTCGGCCCGCCGATGTTTTGTGTCTGCGCATGTGCAGAGGCGTCTCTGCGCATGTGCGAGCGGGGCGTACGGCAAAATCCTGCATGATATGTGAACACTCCGAACAGGGGGTGGAAAGGGGCGTGAAGGGCTATTTGGGCTCATTACCATATGCATACGCCCCGCGTTTCATGGGAGTTCCCATGAAAACGCTGGGCGTACGTATGGTAATGCGGCCGTGACGCACGTGTAGGGGGCGGACATATGACATCGCCGGATGTCAGCTGCCCGCCCAGATCCCTGCTTTTGCACGGAGAAATGTCCGTGTGGTCTGAGGTTGCGGGTGCTGGTGGAGCACACGGTCCTGCATTCGATGGTCTGCGACCATCGAATGATGGGGGAGGTTCCCTTAGATGGAGGAGGCGTATTCCGTGAAAAATACACGTGCGGTCCGTTCGGCCAGCTTGTTACCGCATACGGACGGAGTTGGCGATCCGTATGGAAGGCGGGGTTTCGCACGCACGGTCCTGGCCGCATAATCGGCTCCGGCCGCACCGATCAGAATAAGGGCCAGAGAGAGAGAGAGAGAGAGAGAGAGAACGAGAACAATGCTTGGTGTAGTTTCCAAGGATCACTGGTGCACCAGCTGTCCTCTCTCCCATATTACACAGTATGTACAATTGACACCCCCTTACTTGCTTCCTTCACATGGGTCGTTCACAAGGTGGTTGGAAAAGAGATCTGATTCCAGAGGCATGATTGGTTGGGAGCCTGGACATTGCCCACTCACTGTGTTATTGTTGCATGTTAATAGTGGCTCAAATGCTTGTATTGGCCTGACTTCACCGTACACTACCAGACGGTGGTAGTTCCTAAAGCTTCTAAATATGAAAAGAAGTGATGTTGCCTACGACAACCAATCAGATTATGCCTCTCATTTATCTATTGCATCCTAGAAAAAGGTAGACAGAATCAGATTGGTTGTCATAGGCAACATCACTTCTTTTCATATTTAGAAGCTTTAGAAAGTTTACCCTTATAAGGTGCCAATTCAATTAGTGGTAAATGTACTCCAGTCTGCTGTGATTTTCTCTTGGCATCTTACCTGGAAATATGTCCTGTTTCCGGTTTGCAGCTGGTGTCTGTTGTCCCATTTCATGTTATTTTTGTTAATAGCTTGATATAAAAGTATATTAATAATGTGTCTAGCAGGTAGTAGAGCAGTAACCAGGACTTATTGAACAGGAAAATAACCACACAAGACATTTTAAAAATAAGAATTCTTTAATTTATATATATATTTATTTTTGACAAACCAGTAGCCCAGTCCGTGCCGGGGGGGTGTCAGACACATTATTCGGTAATGAAAAGCTTACATGCATGGCATTCAATTATAACATTATCACAAATAACCTAAGATCAGTGTATGCATAATAATGTGTCCAAATCATAGTATTTACATATATTACATAGCTCCACACCAGATAATATACAACAGTGGTGTCAAACTCATGGCCCTCCAGCTGTAGCAGAACTACACATGCCAGCATGCCCTGCCACAGATTGTATATAATGGATTGCTAAAGCTGTGGCAGGCAGGGCCGGCACCACCACTAGGCAGCTTTAGGCATTTGCCTAGGGCTCCGGCCACTGGAGGGCGGTAGTGAGCTGCTGGAGGAGCAGCAGCAGCAAAGCTCCCACCAGGAGAGCAGGAAGAAGGAAGCAGCTGCCCGCACAAGTACTTTTCAGCATGGAGCAGCAGGTAAGCCGAACCCCTGCCCCCACTGGAGCCTGCCCATGGATCAGTGCTGACCCCCGCTGATTGTCAGCGGCGGGTAGCGCCCGCCCCAAACCCCCCCCAGCGCGCACGCGGTAATCCCCTGCTCCCTCTGCCCCCGTTCTGGGCATCGGCCGCATCACCTCACCACCACCCCCCGTGGAGCGTGAGAGCCGGGGCGCCCTCCGCCTCTCCAGCCTGGGGCGCTCAGGTTCCTTGAACCGGCAACTGATCTACACATATTTACAATCTATAGAAAGACAACTCCCTGCAATATGGGGTCACTATTGTATGTGTTATACTGCTGCCACACATGCAGCTATATCCTGGATTGTTGTATGTTAACGTGCATCATAGTTACCTCCCCTCCTGCATTCTGCAGGAGACTCCCTGACATACCAACAATCTCCCTCTCTCCCTCATTAGTCTAGAAATCTCCCTCATGTCACCTAGCCCACATTACACTGTTACATCATAGTTACCTCCCCTCCTGCATTCTGCAGGAGACTCCCTGAAATAACAGCAATCTCCCTCTCTCCCTCATTAGTCCAGCAATCTCCCTCATGTCACCTAGCCCACATTACACTGTTACATCATAGTTACCTCCCCTCCTGCATTCTGCAGGAGACTCCCTGACATAGCAGCAATCTCCCTCTCTTCCTCATTAGTCTAGCAATCTCCCTCATGTCACCTAGCCCACATTACACTGTTACATCATAGTTACCTCCCCTCCTGCATTCTGCAGGAGACTCCCTGACATAGCAGCAATCTCCCTCTCTCCCTCATTAGTCTAGCAATCTCCCCCATGTCACCTAGCCCACATTACACGGTTACATCATAGATACCTCCCCTCCTGCATTCTGCAGGAGACTCCCTGAAATAGCAACAATCTCCCTCATTAGTCTAGCAATCTCCCTCATGTCACCTAGCCCACAATAAACTGTTACATTTTTTGATAAAAATGGAATGTGAGACAGATACATTTACATTGAATCATCGGCGCCATTTCCCAGCACATTACCAAGTATAGTAGCTCTTACTAACTGCTTTGGGGCCCATCTACATTTGGATATAAATAATTTTAAAGTATTCCTCTCAGATGTAGCAGTACACACCTACGCTTCTAGGTACCATGTTCACAAATTCTTTTCAAAATCTCTCCATATATATGGAACTAGACACGCCCTTTGGGGGGAGCATGACACGCCCCCTAAATGGGGCGCTGTACAAAATTCTACTACCAACTATAATCTCTCTGAAAGTTAACTAGTTTTCAAAAGTAGGCAAGTATGACATGCATCAACTCAGGATTTCTCATACCTCCCCTCTTATTATTATTATGGATTCTAAGTGCAGCATCCACCATTCTGATTGGTCTCTGGGGTGCACTTAACAATTTCTTGAATATGTTTTTTTTGTGAGTTTATTTTTTATTATCAAATTATGACACTAACTGCTATTTAAGCCCAATTGAGTAAAATTGTATTAACAAATATGCTGATTTGTTAATTATACTGAATAAGGACTAAATGGTAGTTAAAACAGTAGTAAAAGGTTGGTTTGTACAGTGGAGGTGGCCATTTTATAGACTGTGATGTCACTGGTTGCTAGTGAACTGATAGGCTGCTTTCATATGACCCTGCACACAAAATGGGTGCTTACAGATTTTTCACCATGTATAACTATCAAACACTGTTTAGGAGCAGGATTTATAATGTGTAATTTTAATATTTACTTTTTGTAGTAAGCACTAACCGCACAGCTTTGGGTTAATGAGAACTCCTTGAAATCCCATCTGCTTACATGGGCAAACATTCATGAGTGACAAATGCTTCCTGTCTTATTGCAGGGTTATAAATCAGGGCCAGATTAAGGGAGGGGGGCACAGGTTGTACCAGTGCCCCCTACCCCCAGCCCCCTCTGTCTAGGGGTCCCCTGTGGTTGGCATATATTTAAAAAGAATAATTTTAAGCTTAAGGTTTTGAGCATGGGAGTGGGGTAGTGCTGCAGCTTCACCTATCTGCCAATGTGACAATGATTAATGGTGCTGAGCATCGGGAGCCAAGGCACACTGACTGCACTAGAGGTCAGAGGCTGAGAGGCTTGGCTGAGCTCTTCACATGGCCCATGGAGCACAGCAGCAGCTGCCTCCTCATGGGAGGGTTTTTAATTAGAGGCAGCATCTGTCAGGGCTCCTACAGAGTAAGGTACAGAGGGACAAACAAAGGCTTTTCATGTGGTATTATATGTATATATATATATATATATATATATATATATATATATATATATATATAGATAGATTGGGGTGATGGCCTGGCACTCCCGCAGCTGGGTCCAGCTACCCAGGTGCCCTCCAAGTCAGGTAGGTAGGAAGATGGATAAGGCGGCACTCAGATGGTTTTTTTTAAGGTGTATAATTGGCAAAAAACAGGACGCTGTTTTTTGCCAATTATACACCTTAAAAAACCCCATCTGAGTGCCGCCTCATCCATCTTCCTATATATATATATATATATATATATATATATATATATATATATATATGAGTCGCCCTTCCTTCAGTTACCCATTGACCAAGTCTATACTGCCTTTACTGTGTGTTTTGACAGTGTAATATTCTCCCATGCAGTTTGTGGCCAGTAATGACAAGTGGGAGGGGCCCCTCGAAGGCTTAATCTGGCCCGTTATAAATAGAGATGTGCAGATCCGGATTTACCCGGATCTCAAAATCGCAGTGTATTACGTCCCTTTGGCACTTGACAAAACAAACATTGAACTGTGTTGTCTCCAGGTTTCTGTACATTGTAACTGGCAAAGTAGTGTAGCCAATAAATGCACAATGTGTTGCAACCTACTGTAGATATGACCATTTACGGCTGGAATTAACCCAGCTACAGGAAATTATTGCTGTGTCATTATCGTGAAGGTGGTGGCCGGACCAATCAGGAAAGGGGGTGGTGGCTAAGGCTGGGTACACACTAATAGATATATCTTAGGATCATTTGATCCGCAGATATATCTTTAGATGGATATTGTAGTGTGTTCTTCATGCACACTGCCCAATCAGTCGTGACTGAAATAAATGCACTTGCCCGGTTAAGCTTTGTCACCGCCGGTTCCATTTGACGTGTTGCATAGTTAATGCAATTTGTCTGTTAACGACGACATTCACAGACATATCACTGGTAGACACTGGCCAATGGACCAGCGACATATCGGCCAATTCTACTAAAGCCCCTTACACACGGTGCGATTTTAGCCAATATCGCCAGGGATATGGTCACTCCAGCTGTGTATGGGGGCGACTGTCGCCGCTCCCGCAACCAGCGGCTTCCCACGGCAATCGGCTGTTTCCCCCAGCAGTTTCTGCTTTTCATCAGTGACCATATCTGGTCGCTGATGAAAAAGGGAACACTGAGCAATATATTGCTCCTTGTGTACGGAGCTTTACAGTACAGTAAGAGAGACCATGTGAGTGAGATAGCATTTGTATCTCAAGCCTCCTTGATGGTGCTAGTTGCCAGTCAAAGAGTAGGTCAGTGTTGCCTAAACACAATCCCTTAAGACACCCCCAACAGTTTACGTTTTAGGGACATCCCTAGTTGTGCACATGGTATTATCTAACAAATAACATCAAATGTGCCTAAGCATTGACATACATAAAACCTGGATTGTTAAGGTGCCCTGAGGACGCCGTTTGGTAACCACTACAGTAGGTCGATATCGGTACAGGTCACAAAATGGCTGCTTCCACAGTATATACTGTAGGTGACAGGTGGAATGTAAGCGTCATTACTTGTGTCTGCTCGGAGCCTTGCTCTCACAATGCATCGCACTGGAAGAAGTAGATGGATATTGGTTAGAGACACAAAGGATGGCAGTGATATCTTATTACCGCTTCCCTCCAGAAAGGTCACTTGCTTGTTAACTTTCCCATTGCTCGCTAGCACAAAACTGACGAGATCTAATGGTATTTAAGTTAAATGGCTTAAAGGGGGAACAAACGAGGACATCAATTTAGCTGTTTCCATCAGTGTGACAATGTGTTTCTCTGACACCGCTCATGGGGTGGCGGAAGGCCCTGCTTTCAGTGTAGTCATGAGCAGATAGTAGGGAGAAATCGCATCTCGTTAAGAGCAATGTTTCACTTAACTCCTTCCCGAAGCCGACAGAGAGATGCAGAGTTCTGTCAGGGAGGAGCAGTCACCACCGAGACTCCACACTCATTATTTCCCTCACTCGCTATCCATTATTAATTCTATGAAGTTTACCTAACACAACAAACAAAAAAATAGTTGTTGCCACAATTTGCTAATGAAATGTCACTGGGCAGCTGAGTGATATTCAGGACCCAGGCGGTACTGTAAAAGGAAAAAAAATGTTTGGGAAAAAAAATAAAGTTATATTTAAAGTATTTATTTTTCTTCCTGCAACTGAGAAAAAAAGGTGTAACAGGTGTGCAGTGGTATATGTATGTATGTAACAGCAATCTTTCTCAAGTAGGCAAGCATGCACTTAAATGAACGCCTTTCTTACAGGTGTCAGAGCCAGATTTAGGAGGGGGGGGAGGGCCACAGCTGGCAAGTCAATTGCAAGTCAATTGCAACCACCCTTTCTCAGGGGACACCCACAATCCTTAATAACAGCTCTGGGTCCTAGGGAGCATTGCCACTGCCCCACGGCATCTGTATGTGTTTTGCACGGTACCTAAAATGGCACCCGGCAGCCAGTTGGGCTTCTGCAGAGCCACCTGGAGCCCTGGTCTGGCATCCAGAGTGTCCTTAGGATGCTCTGAGCAATGCTCTACTTCCCAAAGCTGCCAGCCCCGCCCCATAGGTGTGATGTGATGATGTCTAGGGGGTGTGGCCGAAGCATGGTGCACTGCCTCCCTGTTACATTGTGATTGCCTCTGTATGTTTGAAAGAGATGTAGTCACACTAGTACACCAGTAGATGGCAGTGTTTTGGTTACACACAGACACTATATATATATATATATATAGATATATATATATATATATATATATATATCTATATATATATATATATGTGTGTGTCAAGGTTTTGCCCAGGGGGCCCTGCCAACACATCCTGCACTTTAGTTCCCACCACCTAACATACACCCTGTAAACCTCTATCCCGGCCACACACACCCTATTCCACCCATGTACACCCTAATCCTCTTTTCCCATTACATACCCTTCTTCCACCTAATGTACCCAACATCCATCACCCCCCCCCCTTACATCCTACATAACCTCCTTTATTTTATATATATTTGTCCCCTTCTGGTAGCCAGTGGCCACTGACTTACCAACAAATCGGGAAGCCCGGGCGGGATGGAGTTACCTGCGGTGCGGGGGCTGGCTCTGGTCTCATCTCCTTCCTGCTGCTGCAGTGGCTGCTGTGGTCTGGGGGAGCAGTGCAGTGGATCGGAACTATAACAGATCCGATCCGTCAACCCCCGTCAGCCGCGCAACATCTATTCCCCGCCGTCTGCATTCTCCCTTCCCCGCACCCACGCCGGCCGCCAAACTTTAAGGTAAAACAAGATTCAGTTCTTCAACTTTGGCTTTTGGGTGCTTATGTGCACTTAACAGAAACACACTCTATGGGGCAGATTTACTAAGCTTAGAGAAGAGATAAACTGGAGATAAAGCGGAGAAAAGGTAAAAGGAGATAAAGCACAGCCAATCAGCTGTGTTTGAATAAGACAGTTGGGAGTTGATTGGCTGGTGCTTTATCTCCTTTTACCTTTTCTCCACTTTATCTCCAGTTTATCTCTTCTCCAAGCTTAATAAATCTGCCCCTACACTGAAAAGTCTGGACATGCAGCCAGTAAAATTGCTTAATTAATATCAAATGCTATAGAATTTATATTGAAGTTTGTGATCGCAGCATGTATGCTATCTTTGTACTGAATTTACCGATTGATTCAAGAAGGCTTTATCTTTTCTAGAGGACCTACAGCGTTAATACGTTAAATTGTTTCCTATTTTCTCTCAGAGTAAATGAGGCAACAAAAGTGACGAGTCCATTGTTTGAGACTTTTTACCACGCCAAATTTGTTAACATTAATCCTTTTCAGCACGGTGTCCTTGTCACATGACAGAGTGACACGACAGAAACTGGGTGACATTTTAAAGCCATCAGGAAGTGATTAAAGTGCTTTCTTCGTTATCAGTCTTATGCAAGGGTTTCACTCAGCTCTGATCAGCAACATGGATCGGCACTAATTAGGTGTCAGATAACCCCACTCACTCACTGCTGCATTGTCTGAGCCACAGACACGAGGACTGAAAATGTAAAACCTGTTATTACACTGTCAAAACAGCTCGGAAAATGAAAATGTCACTCAAAGTTGAGTTTGAAAAGCATAACACTGCCAACAGGGGCATTTTAAGAGACTTGTGCGGGCCACCTCTTTTCTGCAGTGCGATAGGTGCTGCACATTCACAGGTCTCCAGAAACATGGCCGCCCGCCATGTTCCCAGAATCAAATCTGTACTGCGCATGTGTGAATCACTGGTAAAATGGCCTAGGCACCATTTTCCAAGTGATTTCTACTGTAGCAGCGATGATGTGGGCGTCCTGAGAGGTGTATGAATAAACATGAGTGCAAGCTGTGCATTTTTGGCTCCCCTGGACCCAGGAATCTGTGTGCACCTCATATATGATAGAAATACCTATGTCTAGCAACTTATTCTCTAGAACACACAGATATAAGTCTACAAAAAATGTAGTTTTGGTATAATGTAGCCGACATTACTAACGACTAAGATGGAGGGGGGGGGGGATGAATGTAAAATGAATGTAAAACATAGTCCGTTTGAAAGGGTTCTTCTTAGGTGACCTGCAGTTAGAACAAATGCAAAGATATGAGAGTAGGGGATTGGTATGTAAACCCAGCGGTCAAAATCCCGACGCCGAAATCCCGACAAGGGGGGGGACACGTGAATCGACTCTCAGTGGGCCCGGTGCCTCGCTACGCTCGGCACACTAATTTATTCTACCTCTATGGATGTCGTGGACACCCACAGAGGGACAAAGTGCCGGGATTTTGATCGCCAGGATTCCGACCGCCGGGATTGTGACTGCATCCCGAGAATAGTATTGTGTTCAATTTGATTGTATTTCCTGAGTCAATGACTGGGGGTTTTATCAATACCCAGAGATGAACAGGATTAATTTGTCTACGTTCATAAAATGTAATTGGCAAAATATATAACTGTTCATGTCTGTTTTATACTGAAAACCTTTTCATCTTGTGAAAACCTCAGAAAGGAATTTACATCACTCTGAATTGGTTAGGCCAATTATTACCAGTTTATTACTTCACCTGGCTGAATACATCTGCCCCCCCCCCCCCCCCAGTTCTTATGGTCCACTCACAGTCTAGACACTAATAATATCGGTGCATGAGCACAGATCCGGTAAATTATTACCTCAGTCAATTTACCCATCTGTTCTGAAGCAGGGATATCCCTAATGTCTACTCTAGACTTTGAGTGGGCTATGAGGAGGGAATTTGGGAAACACTGGTCTACACTCTAAGCTCCAACAAGGCAGAAATTGAAGTACAGTTGTAAATCTCTGTAAATATGAATTTATTATATAAAGAGTGGATCACAACCATACCGATTTTAGAGGTTGTTATTCAAGAGAAATCATGTATTTCATTGCCACTGTGATGAGTCTGCTGAGGCCTCGTATGTGAAAACACAGCCTAGAAATTCACTCGCAACCAGCTACCATTTTCTATATGCTCATGAAACAAACAAAATGGCTGCCTATACTGTGGGGGGATGAGTTGACATAACAGGCATTGTACATGCTAACACCTTGGTGAACAGTTGCTTGCTTGAACCAATATTTCTGCAGCAGCGAAGAAGCCAGGAGAAAGGGCGGACAAGATTACATTTTGTAGCGCACCTCTCCACTTAGCCGTCCCGGAGTTAATCAAATGTATGTTAAAATATTTAGATAACAGGAGGCGAGCCGTGTTTTCTGGCATTGGACGGGGCTAGTGAGATTTATCACCACTTCACATTATCAGCCAAAAGATGGATTGGACCTAAAAATAAAATGCAGTACTTATAATTTACTGTCACAGGAATCTGCAATACCTTATGATACAATATAACCCATGTGACAGGAGAGGTTCGGGCTGAACCTCCTGGAGCGTCTGCACAGCGCAGATATCTGCCAAAATATTTCCTGGTAATTCACTAATTAACTTACTGGCAAAAATGCGAATAAAACCACAGCTAAATCTATATTATTTCCCTTCATTCCTCTAAGTACAATGAGGATGGGTGGCAGCTGCCTATAGAAATACGAGAGACTGGGGGGAACTGAAGTAACCCTTTAAATGCTGGAGGGTCACTCATGGCCCAGGGGTTAATTTGCCGTGGAAATGGCTGCAGGGTTTGGGGGGGGGGGGGGGGGGAGGGAGGTCTGAGTACTATCGTTCGAAGAAGCATTTGCCAGTGTGAAATACTTCTGACCAGAAATGTACGGACAGTTTTGGCTGGCATCCCAATTGCACTTTCTGTGATGGGCTTAATTGGAGTGCCTGGGTTAATTCTGAGCCATATTTTTTTATATCAGATGTGTCAGACTATATTGCTCCTCAGCATTAGCAGCCTGAGATTTTGAAGAGGCAAAGTCCATCCTTCAAAGAAATGATGTTAAACATAATACCTTTAAATAAGAGCCTTCGATTGATTTCTGGGAAAGGCTGAGAGAGAGAGAGAGAGAGGAGGTATTCCATGGTCCAAATGACTAGGAGTAGAAGTGGACGTCTGTCTTTCCAGTGTGCGGGGTTATACTTTCATGCATTAGCTATTTAGTGTATGGGATGTGTACTGCTAGCTATGAATATTAAAATGAAATACTAATGGCACATACATTCTGATGTCTCCTGCTAGAACCATTTTTGCTCGGTTCTTCACCTGTACAGTGGTGAATTTCCCATTAGGTATGTGCCGAGAGGTGGAAAAACAACAGCGGCTGTGAATAATAACCGATACGGCGGTCACTAAACATGGAATGTGGCTTCATGGGACTGGGGTGTGGCTAGGCTTCCTAACTCTCGTTTGCTTCTCCCTTGGGGACCGAGATATGTGGGCTGCTTTGTCTCCACATAATGTTACAGTGCAAGAGTTGGCCGATGCGGCTTGCACCCCCCTTCTGATTAGACTACTGGTCTATCAAAGGTCAATACCTTTCTTTTCCTCATTTTCACGACAATGTTTGTATTATTTAGCGCCTTTCAATGAAGGAGACATCGTATTGTGCTGGAGGTGGTGGTGACTCTAATGTAGCGATGGGGAACCTTCTGCCTTCCATCTGTTGTTGAACTACACATCCCAGTATGCCCTGTAACAGTTTTAGCATGGCCAAATAGCAAAACTGTAGCAGGGCATGCTGGTATATGTAGTTCAGCTGACAGGCCAAAGGATCCCAATCCCTGCTTTAATGGCTGGAGGCCCTGGCATAAAAAGGGTGAAGTTATAAGTGATGTAACCGAGGCGGGGTGGAGGGGAGTGTTGGCCAGAAATGTGCCCATGGATTGGCCCGGGGTAAATGCAGGTCACTTGCCATACTTTCCGGGGGGCTGGGAGGTGGAACCAATTTTCAGGAGCCTCCCGGCCATTCAATGAGGGTAGGCAAGCATTGTATTGCAGCTGAGAACAATAGGCCTTGGTGAGCCATGGTATCCAGAGAAGACTAGTTAAAGAAGGCTCCACTTGTAGGTTCTACTAGTTAGAGCAGGGCTGGGCAACACCGGCCCTCCAGATGTTAGTGAACTACACATCCCAGGATGCTTTGCATTAGTTTTGCTATGTGGCCATGCTGAAACTGATGCAAGGCATGCTGGGATGTGTAGTTCATCAACATCTGAAGGGCCGGTGTTGCCCAGCCCTGAGTTAGAGTAATAGGGATGTTGGACAGAAATCTAAATTTATATCAAGCTACCCTTTAGTGGGAAAGTCTGGAAATAGCGGGGTGTATCCCAGCACCCTGCAATTGGCACATTCCTCCTGATTCATGGAAGGTATTTCCATTGCTATACACAGTGGAGGCACTTGTGATTTGTTGGGGTGGCTGAGGATGGGTACGATCAGCTGGATGGGCATACGATAAACCCTTGATGGCTAACCTTGACGCTCAAGCTGTTGTTGAACTACACCTCGCAGCATGTTCTGCATCAGATTTAACATGGCCAAATAGAAAAACTGAAGCAGAGCATGCTGGGATGTGTAGTTCAACAACAGCTGGAGGGCCAAGGTTAGCCATCAAGTCGGTAAACTATTTTTGACCTCAACATTTAAAATGTCCTCCAAGTCTAAACATCACCTGTTATCACTTTTAGGAGCCGATTTAACAATAAAGGCATTTTTGTCCCGATAAGTTACATTTTCATCACATCCATAAGATATATTTTGTTGAGACCATTTGCCCAAATAATCTTATTTGGACACAAGTTTAGAAAAGAAGGACAAAAAGAAACGGGTTTATTTGTAATCGCTTTAATTCTGATATTCTCTGAGGTACCCCTGATGCTTAAAACGGAGGTACCTCTATGAAAACAGCCATCTACAGGTCAGGGATGGCAACCCTTTCCAGAAAGGCCGGGAGGCTCCTGTAACTCGATCCCCCTCCCAAAAAAAAAAGGTGGCCAAGCCTCCGACATTCCACACGTCAGAGTTTAAACACATAGATTTGCGGCTTTTCGTGGGGGGGGGTGCTAAAATGGTGTAAATATTTAGCCCCGCCCCTTCCTTAAAGACCAACGAATCTTGGTATTTGCAGTACTGGGGCAGGGCGTCATGATGTCAAGATCAGCCCCCCCCCCCCCTTTTATTGTGCCTCTACCACACAAGGAATGGGACTGTGCCTTATACTACTACTACTGTTTAACCTTTGTATGCCAGCAGTGTCTAACATTTTATTGTGTTGCAGTACACTTATGTTCTAGACACCTCGGGGAGAACCGTATCATGTAGCCAGAAGCATAATGTATTTGTATTTATTGAAGTTGTGTTGAAAGAATACGATGCAATATGGCTCATTTGTGAAAGCTCAGCATAGTCACTGAAGTTCGTCAGTTCTGTGCATAATTAACACCGTACTATGAAACTGATACATATATCTTTTCTATTCTAGCAACAAGGAGCTGCCACATCTGTCTACTGTGCAGTCTCCCCAGATCTGGAGGGCCTTGGAGGGATGTACTTCAACAACTGCTGCCGCTGCCTGCCATCACAGCAGGCCCAGAGAGAGGAGACGGCAGAGGCCTTGTGGGAGCTGAGCGAGAGGCTTATCCAAGAACGAGTTGGCAGCCAGTCCAAATAGCAGGGAGCCGCCGTTAGGATCAAAACACACGGAGTGTGTGCGCTAGGAATCTGCCAGCGCTGGAACCTTTCCAACCCTATCATCAAGAGGGTTTCTCTATACCTCTGATACAGATTAACTAGTGTTAAATGGAATAATAGCAGTCACAACATAGTGAAAAATGTTAAGTACTAGTGGGAAGTGGGGAATTCCGCAGGGTTAAAGGGACAATATCTCTTTCTTGGTGGTGGGTAAGCTCATTCCTTTGTCTTAAAATTAGGGAGTTTTCAAAATGGAGCAAAGATTCTTCCTATATAAAAACCCACATGATGCTGAATGACAGATGCCGTTACCTGGACCCTCATAAGGTACCTGGCGCACTTCCTGTCTATAATCGATGTATGGAAGGAATAATACAGTATATTGCGCTATAGAGTGTGGCCAGGCTGCTGACAATAAAAAGTTCTTATGAATGCACCCTTCTTGTTTACAAGTAAGCACAAAAAGACTTAGGGGCAGATTTATTAAGCTTGGAGAAGAGATAAACTGGAGATAAAGCGGAGAAAAGGTAAAAGGAGAAAAAGCACCAGCCAATCAGCTGTGTTTGAAAAAGACAGTTGGGAGTTGATTGGCTGGTGCTTTATCTTCTTTTACCTTTTCTCCACTTTATCTCCAGTTTATCTCTTCTCCAAGCTTAATAAATCTGCCCCTAAAGGTGCATACATACTTTACAATATTTTTGACCAATTTTGTTCATTTTGGCCCTTCTGAACAATATTGGTCAAAACATCTTTCAGTGTGTATGCGGCAAATGATGATGCGCATACCCGCCAGTTGTTCATCAAGGTTATTTGTCAACTGTGCATGGATATCTTTAAATAAAAAGCATCTAAACTGTAGATAGATCTTTCGTTCCGGACACTGGGTTCAAGGGAAATTGGTCCAAAAAATTGTACAGTGTGTATGCACCTTTACGGCACAATGCAGACCTGTTTGTTAGGCTACATATATATCTATGCAGTGCCATGTTTGGAACCATGTTGTGGAATCCACTGGTGTGTGTATGTAGGTATGTATGTATGTATATATATATATATATATATATATATATATTTTTATATATATATATATATATATATATATACACACACACACACACACACATATACAGCTTGGCGAGTAGGTTAACATCACATTCTCCCTCCCCCTTTTAAGTTTTGAAGACACCAAAGTTCACAATGTAACATTTTTCGATGACATACTGTCCATGTGTTCACTGTTAAATGTCTTTCTGACTTTTACACTTTAACCCTGTGGGCAGTATTCAATGAAAAAGTTCTCCGTGCATGGAGAGCGTTTTATTTCGCTCTCCATGCACTCTCCGTGTTCCGGAGGGCTCGCTGCCACTCCTGCTCCCTCTATTCAATGTGGTTAAGACTCTCCGCCACTCGCGGAGAGTCTTAACCCCTGCAGGGAGCAGGGAGCTTTCAGGGAGCCGGAAGCAGCCAGAGAGATTAAAGTCTCCCTGGCTGCTCCAGAGGAATGTGGAGAGGAGGGGGGCTCTCCGGGACCCAGGCAGCACAGGCTGCCCCCCCCCCCTATAGCCAGCGGGGGACCCAGTATTCACTGCACCCGTTCGTGCATACTATCGATCGGGTGCAGTGAATATATGAATATGTAATGAGCGGCTCGAGCGCTCCGGCCCCCTGCTGGCTGCACTGTGTAAAAAAAAAAAAAATTTAAAAAAATATATATTTTTTTAAATTAAATATATATTCATGTGCTATAAGCACATGAATAAAAATAACATGCCCCGTCACAGAAAAAAAAAATGCTTTTTTGACACCAAAATTTAAGAAAAAAAAACTTTTAGTTTAAAAGTTCACATTCCAGCTCTCCATCAAAAGATGGAGAATTGCTACACGGAGAACATCAATTAGAAAGACGGAGAGAATTTCACATTGAATAGGGTTGCTCGCTTTTGGAGAGCAAAATGCTCCGTCCAAGGCGAACAAAGCACAAGTTCTCCACAAAACACAGAGAACTTTTCTCATTGAATACTGCCCTTTGAGTGCCATCGTTGCTGTGAGATGTGCAGTATATCCGTTAAAAATGCCAGGGTCAAAGTCGAGGAATATGAATCACTAGTTATTGTCACTCAAAGGGTTAATATCATATTACTTGAGTTATTTTTTTAGAATCTGTCCAAGCAAATGCATACCATCCAACATGACCCATTCCATTAGGTACAAAATGCTCTGTTCCTGGACTTCCCTGCCAGTGGCAGTTACAGAGGTGGGACTCCAGCCCAGTCCAAAATTCAAAGAGGGGGGGGTCACATCATCTGCCAGTGAGTCCAGGACCGTGATGTTTGAGGTGGCAGTAGGTGTGGCTCCCCATTTTGAATATTGGACAGTGGCGCAGTCTCACATCTGCAACTGCCACTGACAAGGAAGTTCAGAAACAGAGCATTTTGTACCTAATAGAATGGGTCATGTTGGAGGGTATGCAAATGTTAGGTTAGGAAGTGCTTTGATGCTCAATGGAAATGTTTTCAGGTCTTGCTGAAAAAAACACAAACCCGTAACATTTATGGAACAAGTTTTATAAATAAAGAAAGAGATATAGAATGCCTATCTATCTAACCGTACCCTGGAAGAATATAGGTCTATCTATAGAATGCCTATCTATCTAACCGTTCCCTGGAAGAATATAGGTCTATCTATAGAATGCCTATCCATCTAACCGTACCCTGGAAGAATATAGTTCTATCTATAGAATGCCTATCTATCTAACCGTACCGTGGTCTATCTATAGAATGCCTATCCATCTAACCGTACCCTGGAAGAATATAGGTCTATCTATAGAATGCCTATCCATCTAACCGTACCCTGGAAGAATATAGGTCTATCTATAGAATGCCTAGCCATCTAACCGTATCCTGGAAGAATATAGTTCTATCTATAGAATGCCTATCTATCTAACCGTACCCTGGAAGAATATAGGTCTATCTATAGAATGCCTATCTATCTAACCGTACCCTGGAAGAATATAGGTCTATCTAGTTACCTTCAAAATTGAGGAACAGGGACCAATATTACATTTCTCTATTTACATTTGTACTTTATTGTTGTGTTTTCTAGATTTGATTGTACATTCTACCAATCACCAAAATAAAGATGATTATGTGATATTTGTCTCAATTTCTCTTTCTTAGTAGGGTATTTATCAAAGTATGGAGAGAGATAAAGTTCCAACCCAAAATATCCTGTCAAATGAGAGTTTAGACCAGGCATGTCCACACTGTGGCCCTCCAGCTGTTGTGAAAATACAAATTCCAGCATGCCTTGCCATAGTTTTATCATCTCCTAATAGCAAAACTGTGGCAAGGCATGCTGGGACTTGTAGTTTCACAACAGCTGGAGTGCCATAGTTTGGACATGCCTGGTTTAGACGACGTCTCCACTTTAGATCTCTCTGCCTGCTTTGATATGTACCCCTGTAAATTACTGCAATACTGGAACATCTATTACTGATTTTTTCACAAGGTTTTCAATGTAATGATTTTAACTTGGAAACTTTGTAAATGTTTAAGCACCTGTAGATTACTTCCCAGACTCAATGGTAGATGTATTATAGCAGCGTTTATCGCGCCGCTATAACACGTCCTGCTTTGCCTCATTAACGGGGCAAAGCAGGAAATTACGTCAATAAGATGTAATAACAGCACAACCCCCCCCCCCCCGTGCATCAGCTCATTACCGTTACCCATAGTCAATATGCCAATCCAGCCAACCAGTGGATATATGGATCAATGTGTACCCAGTTTAAGGGAATACTGAAAACATACTTCATACTTGCCGACTTTTCAAATAGCCTCTCCGGGAGAAGCTCCAGGTCGGGGGGGGCGGGGATGGGGCTGATGACTGAAAGCCCCGCCCCCAATCCATGCAAATGCCGTGATTCGCAGGTCCGTAAGAAGGGGGCGGGGCTTGCTGTGGACACGCGAAACACCGTTAATTAGTGCGGCACGGAAGGGGGGGTGCGGGAGCTGCAATTGTGGTAGGATTGCTGACCTTTCGGGGGGGGGGGGGGGGGGGGCATTTCCCGATGCTAGTAATGTCCTCTTCCACCACATTGGGAATACACCACTGCTAGTAAAATTGTCTTCCATCACACACACACAATAGAGCATGTGGCCCTCCAGATGTTGTGAAACTACATGTTCCAACATGCATTGCCACATTTTTTCCTATAAGAGCATGCCAAAACTGTCAGGGCATGCTGGGACATGTAGTTCCACAACATCTGTAGGGCCACAGGTTGAAGACCCATGCAATAGAGGAAAGTAAAATATCCTTGTTGAAGAGGATGATACCGGGGTTTTCTTGCATCTTCTTGATATTTTGTGCTTGAGGCTGACGTTCTTTTAGATCCACCAGCCTAATAGATGGACTTCTGTAATCACAAATCAAACACATACAGTAGTATTAATGTCACAAATGTAGTATACAATACTACAGTATCCGTATCATTCACTACTACTATTATTCTAGTTAATTCGCATGTGCAGACGCATGGTGAACTACATGTGCACCCTCCCGTTGCACCTAGCAGTGCGGGCGGAGGGTGTGGGGCAGCGGCAGTGGGCACATCCCATGGGATTGCCCGGTGGTGCAAAAGGCGGACAGCTGACGTCAGCGGTTGTCAGCTGCCTGTCCTGTCATCCCCAGGGCGTCCGCAGATCACAGACACTTCTATGGTGTGAGCACTTCAGAAATACTTTAATGCTCGCCGACCATGGAATCATTTCTCCCCGGCTATGAATGGATGATCATTGATTATGCCAATCATCCATTAGCAGCCATGCGGGGATTCTCGCTGTGTGAGTGGGGGGCACTGCGGGTGGCGTCTGGTGGACTCGCAAGGCTGCGAAAATTGCAGCCTTGCCAGTCAACCAGATAAGGTCCTTATTGGATACACACCTACATATTTATTTGGTGGAAACAAATATCTGGAAATGCATGCAAATGACCATTTGTTCCCAAACACTGTAACACAGATTATGGTCATTCAGACAAATTGGTGAAATCAATTTGATTGAACAGAATTGTCCAAATAATAGTTTTTCTCCATTTTTTCAAGTTTTGGGAGCAAATAGTTGATTGGCATGTGCTTTCATCTGTTACCAGATATTTGTTCCGACCAGACTGATTGCACAGATAAATCTATACCTACCCTCCTGGCCCCCCTCCCAGAAGGGTTGGCAAGCCTCCCGCATTTAGCGGGGCCCCCGCACCCCCTCCCTCTGCTGGTCAAATACTGACAAGCACTCTCTGGGGAGGGGGCTAAATCCCGTCATTTACTACCACCCCCTCCCTGAAGAGCTGATAATCACAGCATTTACAGGTATTTGGGGGCGGGGCTTAATGATGGGAAGGCGTGCCACCACCCCGGGGAAAGCTGCAGAGAGTCTCCTCTCCGGAGGAAAGTATGATCTATAGCTTAGTATGCAGCCTAATAGTCTATCTTTAACTGCTGTGGAAATAACTATCCCAGCATGCCCTGCTCCAGTTTCACTCTTGCACGGCATGCTGGGATGTGTAGTTTCACAACAGCTGGAGGGCTAAATGTTCTTGTATTCCATTATATGCTTAGACCAGACTACTATTGCGGACCCCTTATTTCATGGGTCCTCAAACTGCGGCCCTCCAGATGTTGTGAAACTACAAATCCCAGCATGCCTTGCCACAGTTTTAACACTCCCTTATAGCAAAACTGTGGCAAGGCATGCTGGGATTTGTAGTTTCACAACATCTGGAGGGCCACAGTTTGAAGACCCATGCGATTCTGTTGGGTACCGCCAAACGATTACCATTAGGCATATTAGGAGCATTATAATATTAACACATTGTTATCTGGAAATGTATCAAACAGCTGTCAGTAAGAACTGGTGGTGCTCGGTATGCAGGGTGCTTACTGACAACTTACGGACTCATTGAAAAGGGAAGACGGCTCATTTGACATTACCAATGTCTTCCTATCGGCATAGAACCGGTAGCCTGATGAATGTAATAGGATTAAGCTGCTTTCATTTCTCTAGATGCAATTTTGTGCCAATGTCTATATTTTTTACTGTTGAAATAAATTGTAATTATTAAAACTTCAGTTTTTAACTTTATTGATTGCAACTGAGAAAAGTTGAGGCAGTGGAAGAAAAGCAGCATATAACAGAGTTACTACTAATTAGACAATAATGGCGTCTTTAGCTCCGAGCGAACGTCTGCAGCAATCCTCTTAAGTGAAAATTGCCAGAGATGCTGCCAAGCGAGACCTGACTGATGGGCAAGGCACCCCTAGGTATAAAGTGGGCATGCGCACACAGCGTTTACGGCACAATAAAGAGAGAAGCAAGAACTTCACTTCTGATTTGTGTAAAGGGACCCACACACAGGGAGAAGCTGAAGAGATCTGAGTGGTGCTAGCAGCGGCGTAACTATAGCACCGCAGCCCCCGCCACCGCCGGGGGCCCGCTGTGCATGTGGGGGCGCCGGGGGCTGCGGTGCTATAGTTAAACCCCCCCCCCCCAATCCCCTGCAGACTTACCTATCTCGCTGGTCCAGGCAGCTCTGTTCTTCTGCTGAGGACCACCACAAAATGGCCGCCCCCATATAGCACACAGTTCTCTGCCACTGGAGGGCGGCAGTTTGGAGCAGCCCCCCCCCCCCTGGATGGGGGTCAGCGCCAGCCGCAACTCTCTCCCCCCCGGAGCATCACCGCCGTGATGCGACTTGCCGCATCACCAGCACCCCCCCCCTTTCGTCGGCAGCAGGGGAAAGTTTCCCGCAGATCTCTACATGGTCATCCGGAAAACCTGCTCGCCCCCTCTACCCGTGGAGCGGCGAGCCCGCATAGTCTGGGTCTCTCCCGCGCCGAAGCGCCCGATATCAACCCCCCCCCCCCCCCCCCCCCCGTGGAGTTTCCCGCAGCTCTCTACATCACCCGGCAAACGCGCCCGTTCCTCCCCCCACCACCTGTGGAGAACCCAGGTCCCTCCCGTGCCGCAACACCCGGCTCCGCCGCCACCCAGCAGGTGGGGAGTTTGACTGGGGCGGTACACCTGTCAAACCGTAACGCAGGTGTCCTAAGGCAAGCTCAGGGAGGACAGAAACCTCCCATGGAGCAGAAGGGGGCCAGCACATGCGCAGTACCAAATAATCTACTCCATATATGCCGGCCATGCAGCAGGGGTACCCGCAGAGGTATTTACTATTCTCTGCAATCCATGGCAATTGACGAACATTCACTGGCTTTCCGTGGGCGATAGCGATGCGCGAGACTATGCATTGCCATCGCTGCAGGGCATACACACGGAACGATCAGTTCTCCATAAATGTACAATCTAGTCAGATTGCTTAGAAATGGGGCGGAAATCACCCTGTGTGTATACCCCTTAGCTAATCAGTATTAACATTTAATAAACAATGTTCCTTCTCCCCAAACTTTATCACAGCATTAAATCCGTAACCTCCAAACCACCCCACCACTAAATAAATATATCAGTAAACTATTACCTTCAACCTCCACCGTAATATTAGCCCACCACCTATCCCCATTACTTTCCACCCCATAAGTGCAAATTTATACAGGCCAGTAGTGAGAAAACATTTATGCGTTGGAGGGCAACTGGAAACCCCCCCAAGTGTGCACGGACTGTATCTCTGTTAATCACAAGCAAACATGTACCCAAATGATCACAGATTAAATACTAATATACTTGTGGGTGGCTTCAGTATTTTTGCAGCTTAACACTCATTAATAAGGTATTGCAACTCCAGCTTTATACCAATCAGGGTTTTTTTTATTCTCATAAAAGCTGGCAAATATAATTGCATTATGAATATTGCGCTTTTTTTTTTTTTATTCCTCGTGTGCTCAAACGATCTTTTTACAGTTTTTAATACCTCATTAATTCTTTTAATCTTAATAATAAAAAGCAGCCCTCATTACGCAGCTTGGTTGCGGCGCTGTGAAGAGAAAGAAATGAAATGATTCCGCTCTCTCCCTCAGACATCATTTCCTCCCCGGGTGAGGGTGATTCAGTCAGTTTAGAAGTTTGTCAAGGTTGAGTTCTTCTTGTCAGATGTCCGACCCGTAACCTCTCAAATGAAACACACATAATACTAGGCAGCGCAGCCTCTGGCTGATCAATAATCTTGTAAGTGAGAGTCTGCAGGGATCTTCTTTGATGCGAGAGGTATTTAGGGTGTGAAAATTGATTGTCTGAATAACTGCGAAACACATCCTCACTTTTTAGCACGCGTTCCTTTTGCTTAAATGCAGACAGGCCTTTTGCGAACTTATTTTTGTTGCCTTGTAATCTATTCCCTCAGTAAACTGACAGTTTTTTTTTTCTTTCATTTTGTTATTTCTTATCTTAGTTTTTGAATTTTGACAAGTGACTTCTGGTCTCATTTATTACAGAACACACAGGTGGCATTCAGGTAGAAATGCTGTCAATAGGGTGTATTCAATGCTGGGGGTGAGCTGTGACAGCAAGCAGGGTCAGTATACAATGGACCCCCCCCCACCGCATACGCTGTTTACCCCTCACTAAACGGTGTATGTGGCTGCTGAAGCAGTGAGACTCGCGGCTAAATGCAGTGGGCACCCTGCATTAGCCAGCCACGAGCCTCGCTGTTTGGGTGAATCCTTGCTGTCCTACGGTGTTGAACAGGGGCTGACTGGCAACTATTAGCCTGGGGGGCAAGTCCAGAGCACTGGCCCATAAGTAACAGCGCATCATTAAAATGGAGGTTTTTCGGTAAAAAAAATATGTATAATAACAGGACAGCACAGGCTACTTCCCCTGTATAATAACAGGACACCACAGACTGCTCCTCAGTATAATAACAATAACAGGACACCACAGGCTGCCCCCTTGTATTCAAATAACAGAATAGGACACCACAGGCTGCTCCCTCTGTATAATTATACCAGGACACCACAGGCTGCTCCCCCTGCATAATTATACCTTACACCACAGGCTGCTCCCCCGCATAATAACAAGAAGACACCACAGGCTGCTCCTATGCATAAACTGAACAGACCCCACAGGCTGCTCCCCCTGCATAATTATACCTTACACCACAGGCTGCTCCTCCACATAATAACAAGAAGACACCACAGGCTGCTCCTCTGCATAAACTGAACAGACACCACAGGCTGCTCCCTCTGTATAATTATACCAAGACTGTCCTGGTATAATTATACAGGGGGAGCAGTCTGTGGTGTCCTGACAGGACACCACAGGCTGCCCCTCCTGTATAATTATACCAGGACACCACAGGCTGCTCCCTCTTTATAACTATATCAGGACACCACAGGCTGCTCCCCCTGTATAATTACACCAGGACACCACAGGCTGCTTCCCCCTGTATAATTATACCAAGACTGTCCTGGTATAATTATACAGGGGGAGCAGCCTGTGGTGTCCTGGTAGAACACCACAGGCTGCTCCCCCTGTATAATTACACCAAGAATTATACAGGGGGAGCAGCCTGTGGGGTCTTGGCAGGACACCACAGGCTGCTCCCCCTGTATAACTATACGAGGACACCACAGGCTGCTCCCCCTGTATAATTACACCAGGACACCACAGGCTGCTCCCTCTGTATAATTATGTTAGGTCCCCACAGGCTGCTCCCCCTGTATAATTATACCAAGACTGTCCTGGTATAATTATACAGGGGGAGCAGCCTGTGGTGTCCTGGCAGGACACCACAGGCTGCTCCCCCTGTATAATTACACCAGGACACCACAGGCTGCTCCCTCTGTATAATTATGGCAGGTCACCACAGGCTGCTCCCCCTGTATAATTATACCAAGCCTGTCCTGGTATAATTATACAGGGGGAGCAGCCTGTGGAGTCTTGGCAGGACACCACAGGCTGCTCCCCCTGTTTAATTATACAAGGACACTACAGGCAGCTCCCCGGCCCCCATTATTACACTCAATACATAGTTAACTTACAGGACACCTGCCTTTCATAGGCCCGGGTCCGTGCTCTAATGCTGCGGCTCCCTCTGCCCTCTTTGCCTTTCTTTCCGGCGCCACCTCTCCGTCCTCTGAGTATCTGGCGCACGAATGGGGCGGCAGTGACGGCGTCATAACGTCACATGGCGTCCGCCGCGGCCACACTGTAGAATCCGGCCGGGACTTGCACATGTCCTCATGCAGGAGGCGGCCATGTTACTGTAGCCGCGGTGCTGCTTACAGAGGAGAGCAGGTAAAATAGGAGGCAGCCCGCGGCCCGCAACAGTGCCTTTTAGAGCGGCCCGGGGGGGGGGGGCACATGGCACCCTGCCCAGCCCGCCCTTGGCGTTGAATATGGTGAGCGGCCGGCACGGGGGTTAAACAGCGAGGATCGCTTCTTTTCTGTGATACCTGCCGTTAACCCTCTCGCAGGCTGCATTGAATACAAGCCAGTATCTGTATAAAAGATAGCGAGCAGGGCCCTCCCTCCTAATGGTAATACACTCTCCCCTCGCACAC
Organism: Crinia signifera; assembly: GCF_055691185.1. Taxonomy (NCBI): domain Eukaryota; kingdom Metazoa; phylum Chordata; class Amphibia; order Anura; family Myobatrachidae; genus Crinia; species Crinia signifera. The sequence continues at coordinate 24,729,117 of NC_139227.1, forward strand.
TACAGTATATCATCAGACACCTCATTTATTAATTATATGTTGGAATTATGCCCACATTTGTTTAGTGCAAGGATTATTCCATGGTTGTGGATTCATAGATCTACAGTGTCTAGATAGAAATTCAGTAGGTCAACAGCAAAAGGTTGACATCCCATATGTCAACAAGGTCAAAAGTTCGGAATTCGAAAGGCCAACATGAGATTTTTTATTTTTTTTGGGTGTCAATGTCGACACCTGTCAACTCAAACCCTCAATTAGTGTAATGCTTTGCTTGCCATGCTTCGGGCTCTGTGCCTTGCTACGCCCGGCACACTAATATATTCTCCCTCTATACTGACCTGGATGGTGCCGTATGAAAATCATGTCAACTTTTTTGAACATGACGACTTATTGACTGTCAATAGTCAACCTATTGACTGTTTATCTAGATACTGTAGCTGCATACCTTATTCAATTAACTTGATGCCGATATAGTCAAGATGCTGACAGGGCGCACAGGGTTGACATTCTCAGAATATACATTGTGACAATGTTGACGCGAGGGCAGTGGCGTAACTAGACACATGTGGGCCCCATAGCAAAAAATTGTAAAGGCCCCTATTCATCAACTACTGCTGAAAAATGTATACAGCACATGATACTTTAACAGGCAAAGTGGGCCCCTCTCAGCTCTGGGCCCCATAGCAGCTGCACCCCCTGCACCTATGGTAGTTACTCCCTTGCGCGAGGGTTAGACTGCATCTAAATATAGTTACCGGCCTCTGACTTGGTGTCACAATTCAAAAGATACAGCTGAAACCACAAAGATGAAGAGGGAAATTTACTAAAGGAAATTTGTAAAAAAATAGGTGTATTTGTATCCAGAAATACACTTATTTTTGACATTTACTATCCCAAAAATACAGCAATTCGTATTTGTATTGATAGCACATCAATACGAATACGAATTGCCATATTTTCGGGATAGTAAATGTCAAAAATAAGTGTATTTCTGGATACAAATACACCTATTTTTTTTACAAATTTCCTTTAGTAAATTTCCCCCGAAGTGTCAACAATCTTTACATGATGAATATCGACATATTGTGCCCAACCCTTATGTAACAATGTGGCTGTGTTTGTACTTTTTCTGTTTTTATGTTTGATTGTTTTTCTCCCTATATAGCTCAGGTGTTTCTGTTAATACTGTTGCTCGTTTTATCCTGTCTTGTGTTTTTGCTCTGTTCGGCGCTGCAGACATTTGTGGCACCTTATAAATACATAAATACTAAAATGATTGCGTCAGGGATAACAAGCACCTATGTATTCATACATTACAGCCGTGTGGGTGGGAACATGCAAATGACAGGACATAACGGAATCCTCGTGGATACTAGAATATGGTGCAATGTTTTATTCCGTGATAGATTCCTTCAGAATAAGAAGAGTTTGGAGTTTATTTTCCAATATGTCGCACTCCTGTAGCGCTGCTGGAAGATTGAAGTTGAGCGCTGCGGCGTTACTATTGTATGTCCAACTGATGTTTCACAAATTAGCCCCGTGCTTTAGATGAGGAGACCTCTCTGGCAGGGAACTGCGCGGCAGTAAAACCGTCAGGGTTATAGATGTCCTGGCAACGGAGCCCACTTGGTTATTTGTTGTATAGTCCGGGAAGAGAATGATGTGTAATATATAAGCCGACTGATTCTGCACATGGGTGCCGGAAAGAGTAGAGGAAACTGCAGACAGACATTGGAAATGCATGCAGAGTATAACAGCATCTCTCTCATTTCATATATATATATATATATATATATATATATATATATATATATATACGCACACACAAATGGGTTAAAGTGTGTGTGTGTGGGTGGTGGGGGAACGGAGTTGCACCAGCTCTATTGCCCTGTACAATAATTCCAACAGAAAAGCCTGTCCCAGCAGCTTCCATTTCTGTCACAGCATGTGTAATGTCAAGCCGTCACAAGGTACTATTGCTGTGGGCATTATGTGTAAGGGGTACTACTACTGTGGCATGGTGTATAAGCAATACTACTGTGTTGCATACATGTATAACACATTCTGTGTAGCATAACATGAATAAGGGGCACTACTGAGTGACGTAATGTGAATAAGGGGCACTTCTATGTGGTGTAATATGAATCAGGGGAATTACATGTGGTGTAATGTGATTGTGCGACTGTGTGGCCATTGGTGATTGAGAGATTGTTTTATTGTGCATGTATTTCAAATATTATATATTATACAAATATTAGTTATACCTTCATGTTATTAGCAACTGTCTAATTTATAGCGGGACAGTGCCGCTAATTGGACACTATCCCGCTGTGCCACCAGTGGGTCACAGTGTCCTGCAGTTGGGACAGTTGGGGGGAGCTGGTGATCACTGAATAGATGAAATGTGAGTGCAGCAACCAGTGGCCTGTAGCGGGACCCACACAAGCCACAGAAGCATAGTAGTGATGCTTATAAAATACAATTCCTTTATTCGTCTCACAATGGAGAAATTCACAGCTTCTTCACCTTTAGGATAACATACAACCCTGCCTCACAATACACGTGATGTCTATTCCTAATACAGGAATCTTAATTTTACTTAGAGCACATAAGAGGAAATACATCTCAGTCCCTTGGCCACTACATTCTATACATGATATAGAAACATCTCTGAGAAAAATTCTTTAAGACATCTTAAGTTCTCTGTGAAATACAGAATGTTTCTCATTGCTGGGGCCCCACTTTAAACCACAGAGCTATGTAATGAAATAATACATGAGAATTAAGCACTGTTTTCGTAATCTGACACCTGTCAGACTTCCAGATACTATAAGACATGGGCAGTTGTTTATTTCAGAAATAACAACTTTGCAGCAAGAGTGAATATATGAGAGCTGTCAGTGCCGGCAATTAGATGTTGTTTACTATCAGGATAACTGCTCAGAAGCCTTACTGCAGAATGTCTGATGTCTCTTTCCTACAGGCTGAGGACGAAAGACCCTGCTTAATGCACCTCCCCGTTCTTATTGCGAGGACACTGTTCCCATTATAAAATATATTGGGCTTAATCCTATTGAAATCTTCCATACAGTAGTTTAGAAATTGCAACACACAACTACGTAGATTTTTTATTTATTTTTTTGGTTGATTTTTTTTTATATTTCTCTCTCAAGTTCATTCAGTTTTTTGCAAATATCCTTTAGCTTTCTTGTGGTTTATCGGTGAATCGATATTAAACATCCCAGCATCGTATGTGTTCCTTTAGCAAGCATAACATGTCACATTTCTTAACTTACATAACATTAACCTGAAATTACGACTCGGAGACTTAGGTTTGGCAGAAATTGTTAGCTGAATTTATTTATAGAATTTTTAAGCTAAATTGATTTCTTAATACTAATTAAATAATTAAATAATGGTGGCCAAGAAAGAACAGCTAATTAACTAAACTCCACCCCCAAACCTGTCAACGTAACCAGCCTAACCTAACAAGCGGTATCCACTCGCCCTACTGCATTGACTACCCACCTAGCCGGATGGGTTCGCTGTCCCGGAACGGGGGATCCAGCAAAGGCCTAAGCCAATGAGAGGCGAGCGCACCGAAAACAAGCCATATACGTAGAATAACAAACACTTAATAAATGCTAAATGTAATAACCTGCCGTTCTTTCCCGTCTATCAGCCAACGCGATTCACACCCACCCTACTCCGGGAAACTCTAGGGAATGGAGGGCGGGATATTGCAGCAGGAATAAGAGGAAGACTCCTCCTCCTTCCTGCTGCATAAGAACTCAGCTATTTCTGCCAAACTAGCTCCCTATTGGCTAAGGATCCGAGTCATATGCTCTCCCAAGGTTTCCACACAGACTAAGCCGAGGTGCTGGCATTGCGTTAATCATTTATCATGCCCAATCAATCACCAACCGCAGTCATATATCCGGAAAAACTTTGCCAAGAGAGCGGTGGCACTTGGGTGGTGGTGTCCATATTGGAATCAACACAACACAAATAGATTTCTCTGTCTGCCAAAGTGTAAGTATAAGATAATTAAAATTGTATGTTAAATGTACAATAATTTTAACTGTATCTGCTAAACTAGGGATTAGCAGTCTGCCCCATATACCCTCTCCTGCTGTAGGGATTACCAGCCTGCCCCATACCCTCTCCTGCTGTAAGGATTACCAGCCTGCCCCATATACACTCTCCTGCTGTAGGGATTACCAGCCTGCCCCATACCCTCTCCTGCTCTATGGATTACCAGCCTGCCCCATATACCCTCTCCTGCTCTATGGATTACCAGCCTGCCCCATATACCCTCTCCTGCTCTATGGATTACCAGCCTGCCCCATATACCCTCTCCTGCTGTAGGGATTACCAGCCTGCCCCATATACCCTCTCCTGCTGTAGGGATTACCAGCCTTTCCCATACCCGCTCCTGCAGTAGGGATTACCAGCCTGCCCCATACCCTCTCCTGCTGTAGGGATTACCAGCCTGCCCCATACCCTCTCCTGCTGTAGGGATTACCAGCCTGCCCCATATACCCTCTCCTGGATTACCAGCCTGCCCCATATACCCTCTCCTGCTGTAAGGATTACCAGCCTGCCCCATACCCTCTCCTGCTCTATGTATTACCAACCTGCCCCATATACCCTCTCCTGCTGTAGGGATTACCAGCCTGCCCCATACCCTCTCCTGCTCTATGGATTACCAGCCTGCCCCATATACTCTCTCCTGCTGTAGGGATTACCAGCCTGCCCCATACCCTCTCCTGCTGTAGGGATTACCAGCCTGCCCCATATACCCTCTCCTGCTGTAGGGATTACCAGCCTGCCCCATACCCTCTCCTGCTGTAGGGATTACCATCCTGCCTCATATACCCTCTCCTGCTGTAGGGATTACCATCCTGCTCCATACCCTCTCCTGCTCTATGGATTACCAGCCTGCCCCATATACCCTCTCCTGCTGTAGGGATTACCAGCCTTTCCCATACCCTCTCCTGCAGTAGGGATTACCAGCCTGCCCCATACCCTCTCCTGCTGTAGGGATTACCAGCCTGCCCCATACCCTCTCCTGCTGTAGGGATTACCAGCCTGCCCCATATACCCTCTCCTGCTCTATGGATTACCAGCCTGCCCCATATACCCTCTCCTGCTGTAGGGATTACCAGCCCGCCCCATATACCCTCTCCTGCTGTAAGGATTACCAGCCTGCCCCATACCCTCTCCTGCTCTATGGATTACCAACCTGCCCCATATACCCTCTCCTGCTGTAGGCAGGGCCGCCGAGAGGCAGGGGGGGCGGGTACATTTTACCTGGGCCCGGGCCTGCCAGGGGGGCCCGGGTCCCGACACAAAAAAAAAAAAATCGGGTTTTTTTTTAAAAAAAAGGGGCGTGGCCACGGGTCCGTGTGTGTGTGTGTGTGTGTAACAGGCTGTGTATGTATATATGTGTGTGTGACAGGCTATGTGTGTGTGTGTGTGTGTGTGTGTGTGTAACAGGCTATGTATGTATGTCTATATGTGTGTGTGTGTGTGTGTGTGTGTGTGTGTGTGTGTGTAACAGGCTATGTATGTGTGTGTGTGTGTGTGTGTGTGTAACAGGCTTTGTATGTATGTATATATATGTGTGTGTGTGTGTGTGTGTGTGTGTGTGTGTGTGTGTAAAAGGCTATGTGTGTGTGTGTGTGTGTGTGTGTAACAGGCTTTGTATGTATGTATATGTGTGTGTGTAACAGGCTGTGTATGTATATATGTGTGTGTAACAGGCGTAGGGCGGGATGTACTAAATTTCGCAATTTATTATTATTTTTTCGCCTACCTAACGTTTGTTGTACGCTGCGTTATGTTTGCCTGGTGCATCTTCGTCCGCCTCATGCTCTAAACTTCAGACTTCCCTGCTGGAGTTGCGGACAGTGCGTCCGTCATGGTGTGTTTTTTTTTGTACTGCGCATGCGCAGGTTTATTTCCTTGCCGTCATGCGCAGTGCGCACTTGTTGATGGTCACGGTACCTTAAGGGATTTGCAAAATGTCAAAGGGTTCTGTATAACCCAATATGAAAGAATACTTAATTACATCCTTACATACTCCTATCCATCCACCAAGTACCAGTGCTGGCAATATTACATATATATATATTGTGGCGTTAATGCCCACTGCTTTAATCGCTTTTAGCAAACAGTGCAGCTGTTAGTGCATGTGAGCCGTGACAATTCTACTCAGCCGTCTATGAGGAGGAAGTCTCGTCGCGGGTGTCCCGCGATACTCCCCGACGGGCTACTGAAGAGCAGAACAAAACCACCGCTACTTTAGTGCATTCGAGAACGCAGGAACGCGGAGATAAAAGACAACTTCCGCGGCAGCAAGCATTAGTACATCCCGCCCTATGTGTGTGTGTGTGTAACAGGCTATGTATGTATGTATGTTTATATGTGTGTGTGTGTAACAGGCTATGTGTGTGTGTGTAACAGGCTTTGTGTGTATATATATATATATATATATATATATATATATATGTGTGTGTGTGTGTAACACAGGCTATGTTCTGTATGTGTGAAGGAACAGGCTGTGTATGTATATATGTGTGTGTGTGTGTGTGTGTGTAACAGGCTATGTGTGTGTGTGTGTAACAGGCTATGTGTGTGTGTGTGTGTGTGTGTGTAACAGGCTATGTACTGTATGTGTGAAGGAACAGGCTATGTGTGTGTGTAACAGGCTATGGCCCTCATTCAGGTTGGTTCGCTCCCCCGCACGGTCACACAGGGGAGCGATGTTGTGCATGTGCAGCCACTTTGTGTGAGCGAGCAAACCGATTATTTGCCGCCCAGATCGCATGCAGCAGTGTGGACGGAAGCGTGGGGTGGTGGATATGGGTTGCGCCCATGGGAACTCCCATGACGTGGGTGCCGGGGGAGGGCAGCTGATGTCACCGGATGTCAGCTGCCCACCCTCTTCTCGTACAGGAGCGCCACAGATCTAAGACAGCAGAGACTGACTTAGATCTGCGAGTGCTTGAGAAATCATTTGATGGTCGGCGACCGCACTGCCCTGCACACAAGCTGCAAATCGATGATGATGTAAAACATCCGTTCGCATGCGTGAAATCTGAGGTATTTAGATGACCCGCAAAGCTGCAAATTTTGCAGCTTTGTGGTCAATCAAAATGACCTCCAATGTGTGTGAAGGGAACAGGCTACATGGGGCCCATTTATGACGGATCATATATGGAATGCGATCTGGGTGGGACCATGCTGCCCAGGATCACATGAGATTAAAGAGGTTTAATGGACACAATCCCCCCTCTCCCTCCAGCCGCACATACCGCTGGCCATCACAATGCAGCTGCTCTTGGCGCCGGATCTGTAGCTTTGGGGGACACAGCAGATACCGGCAGCTCAGCTCGGCGATACTGCAAGTAGTGACATCTGCTGCTTCTTGCCAGAACTGTTGCCGCTTTCCCTGCTGCGTGTGTGAGCTTGGGATCCTTATACTCCAGAGGCGGCGCTTCAAATGGGGATGATCGTGCCAGTCACAGATCTTGGGGAGAGGAGCCGTGGGCTGGCCACCCCTGCTGTATGGCATAGGGGTCTGGGCAGCGCAGGGGGGCAGAGGGTCCCTGTGACGGATGGGCAGACAGCAGTGGGGTCCTTGCGGAGGATGGGAGCTATTACCTAGTTCCCATCCTCCGTAGGGACCCTGCCGCTATCTGCCCATCCATGGCCACGACCCCTTACTCCCATGGGCGCAACCCATATCCACCACCCCACGCTTTTGTCCACACTGCTGCATACGAACGGGGCGGCAAGTAATCGATTTGAATTTTGTGTAGCATAATGTAAAGGGGCAAGTATAAGGGGTCTACTATTGTGTTGCATAAAGGGTATATGGTGTGGTACACACCCCTATATCCTTTAATGGCCACACCTCTTTTCTGTTGCTCGCCACTCCAGGGGGGCCCCGTGACGCTGTTGTACCGGGGCCCAGGATTTCTCTTGGCAGCCCTGGCTGTAGGGATTACCAGCCTGCCCCATACCCTCTCCTGCTCTATGGATTACCAGCCTGCCCCATATACCCTCTCCTGCTGTAGGGATTACCAGCCTGCCCCATACCCTCTCCTGCTGTAGGGATTACCAGCCTGCCCCATATACCCTCTCCTGCTCTATGGATTACCAGCCTGCCCCGTATACCCTCTCCTGCTCTATGGATTACCAGCCTGTCCCATATATCCCCTCCTGCTCTATGGATTACCATTATTTGCAACACGACAATCACTCACAGTTCTGCCCAAACACTGAATTAATTTGATTTATGCCCTGAGCCAGATTTCAAACTCCCAAGATGTAAATGAAATGAATGTATTAGATACGTAATGGCTGGGTAAGGCCCATGATGAGAGAAGAGATCCGTGTCAGCAGTCAGTAATAGAGAGCTCATTGTCACATGGGGAGCTCATTATATGCTATGTGTAAGAATAAAATAGTGGATTATTCACAATAATGTTTAGGGCACTTTCAAAATGTATATAGGTTACAGGGATTCTTCTGAGGTTAAATACTTTCCTGCTATTACTCTGCAGTGTTAACCTCAATGTCCACCCATTTCATAGTGAGGTCGGAGGAAGGACAAGTTTTAGCTATGAACAAACTGGTGATACAAACATGGTCCTATTGAGCGCTATCGGGCAGGAGCACAGCAGAGAGGAGGGGTCCGCACTTAGGGCCCGATTCAGAATAGAGAATTAGCAAATCCAGAGATTATGTGCATGCGTACAGTACACATGTGCAAGGGGAAAAAATCGACAGTTTGTATCGTAAACGCAATCCCCTCACAGTTTCATTCACAGGAAGCTGGTATTTAGGGGGTGTATCCTGCCGTTTTCTGGGAGTGGCTGGGACAGATCAGGGGGCCGGAGAACTGGATAGGGAGGCGTGCCGTAATGGCTGGACGGGCCCACATGGGAACAGCGGAACCCTCAGAGGCCCTCACTTCCTGAAGGCACACCTTCTGCTCTACAGATCGGATTCCAGGCTCTATCTTTGTGGTAAGTTATACAGCACCGGTGTATTTTCTACAGTGCATTGTTATTATTAATGTGGCACATTATCATGCATGCACTAGCAGTGTTTCATATATATTTATCAAGTGGCCAAGACCATGCACTTTCTATGGGTTTACCAAATCTCTGTGGTGACTGGCCACACCCCCATTGGAGCCTGGAAATACTCATAAGCATATACCTCAATCACTGCATTCACCCGGTGGGCCCTTCATGCCCCAGTCCAACATTGGGTGCAAAAGAACCAGACGTAGGGCAGACTTAAGTGAGAAGGTATAGTCTAGTCTAGATAATAATGGAACATGCTAATGGGTGTGGCTTATTAGGTCGAAAGTAATTAAGTCAATAGGTCAACCACTATTGGTCAACAGTGAAAAGATCGACATGACTTATGTCGACACTGACAAAAGGTCGATATGGAAATGGTCAACAATTGAATAGGTCGACATTAAGTTTTTCACATTTTTTTGGTTGTCTATGTCGAAATCCGCCGACATGAACACCGTATAACTGTACCACTGTGCTCGCAATGCTTTGGGCACACTACTAAATTCTCCCTCTATGCCCAATTGGATCAGGAAGTAAGAGCAAGTTGGTTAAATAAAAAAAAAAAACTAATGTCAGCCTTTTCATGTGTCGATTTTTCACCTGTCAACCTTTTGTCATTGTTGACCTAGACCTTGACTACCTTTTTCATGAGTTGACCTATTATATGTCGACCGGATACCATGCAAAGAGTGGCCATTTTAATTTCAGGTTTTGGAGGGAATTGAACCAATGTGACAGAATGTGAGAGAAAATATAACCAGCAGAGTGGAGCTCATCAAATATGATGGAGGACAAACAGTTTCCATGTCTTCTACAACATATCAAAATATTATTATTAATAACATTTTAAGTCTTTAAATTTAATTAAGAAATTTGCTAAACAAGAACATTAACGTTAATAACCATAGAGAACACTTGACGGCAATATTCTGTATATCTGTTATTCTCCATGCACTGACCATTCCCCCCTCGTTATCAGGTAAGAGACTGTGGGCCAGAGTTTTTGAAATGTGATAAAAAGGAGAGTGATAAACCACCAACCAACCAGCTCCTGCCTGTCATTTTTCAAACACACCCCGTAACATAGCAGTTAGCAGCTGATTGGCTGGCTGTTTATCACTCTCCATTTGATCACTTTTCAAGCTTAGTACATCTGGCCCCGTGACCGCGGAGGAAGCACTGATCTCAGGAAGCACAGGGTTCCGTTACTTTCAGGATCAGCGCGAGCTGCAACTGCACCATCAAGTTGAAAATGGAAGATGATGAAATAATGCTTATGTTTCTGAAATTAGAGGGATGCTGGTAACTAATGATACATGTGAGAGCGGAATCTGAGTGTCGCTCACTGTGTAACAGAAACCCGTCATCTCTGCAGAGGCTTAGTCATGGTACTGTAACTTGTGACTCAGTAGGAAATAGGCTTCGCATGTCCTGGGCTTGTCGCCTGCACCATCCTGACTTATTATAATGCATTTAGCAGGCTGAGAAAGAGTGAAGTAATAAGAAATTGGGTTTATATCTCCTTAATCAAGATATCATTTATGAGTTGCCTGTGAGAAGGGGGACGGACGGACTAAGGTTGGGGAGGGGCGTACTGTAAAAGAAAAACATAGTGTAACTAGGGCTGTGCACCGGGCACTTTTGTTTTGTAAAACGCCTTTGGGTCTGTATCTCGGGCAGTGTTTTGGATCTGGATCTGTTCCAAAACACCACCATTTTCGTGTTTTGTATTTTGGATCTGTAGTTTCTTGCCCAAAAAACATAAAAATCACTAAAATTGCAGAATTCATTTTCTTTTAATTAATAAAAGGGCAGCACCCCTGGATTGATACGGAAGACTTAGCAGCACTCCCTGAATTATAAAGCCCACTTGGCTCACCCCTGGACTGATACAGCACACTTGGCAGCATCCCATGAATTATATGGCAGACTTGGCTCACCCCTGACTTGATACAGCGCACTTGGCTCACCCCTGACTTGATACAGCGCACTTGGCTCACCCCTGACTTGATACAGTGCACTTGGCTCACCCCTGACTTGATACAGCGCACTTGGCTCATCCCTGACTTGATACAGCGCACTTGGCTCATCCCTGACTTGATACAGCGCACTTGGCTCACCCCTGGACGTATAAGTAATAAAAATAAATAAAAAAGAGCCGGGACAGTGGAGTTCTCAGTGTACAATCTGATGCACTGCGCCCTCTAGTCGCGTCGGCCTGCTGTGACGTGACCGGCTCTCTGCACAGCGTGCGGTTAAGTACCGATCAGCCTGTAAGGCTGTCAGCTAGTATACACGGCACCGGAGTCAGGTATAGTACTCCGCGCCTATTCGCCACACTTAGTGCTAATGCACACCACTGCCAGTACCACTAAGGGAATACAAACAGATCAAAATGCAATCATAAAGGAGAGGGGAAGTGGGAGCTCACCACGGAGTGTACGGTCGGCGTACGCTTCGCTAGTGAGCTTCGTCATGCTTCGAATGAAGATGGTGCCGGAGCCGGGACTTATATAGAGTCGGGACTTATATAGAATCCAAGTCTCGCGAGAATCTGACAGCAGGAAGAGGACGTTCAGCCGAGTTTTTGGCTTGGAATAATTGCGGGATGAAAGCGAACAGCTCGGATGCGCCTCAGATCAGAAAAGTTCAGGGGTGTTCGAATCTCTAGCATCCAAACGCGCTCATCCCTAAGTGTAACATATGTCCAACAGTAACAGGCTTTGACCCTATCATGTGTATTGTGTGGCTGTAGGGCATACTTGCCTATTTTTGAAAACTAGTTTCAGGGTAGATTATAGTTGGTAGTAGAATTTTGCACAGCGCCCCATTGCAGGGGCGTGTCATTCTCCACTTAAAGGGAGTGTCTAGTTCCATATATGGAGAGAATGTAAAAAGAGATTGTGAACGTGGGTGTGTACTGCTACATCTGAGAGGAATCTTTTATAATGACTTATATCCAAATGTAGATGAGCCCCAAAGCAGTTAGTAAGAGATACTATACTTGGTAAAGTGCTGGGAAATGGTGCTGATGAGTCAATGTATATGTATCTGTCTCTCATTCCTTTTTTCCCCAAAAATGTAACAGTGTAATGTGGGCTAGGTGACATGAGGGAGATTGCTAGACTAATGAGGGAGGGAGGGAGGGAGATTGCTGCTATGTTAGGGAGTCTCCTGCAGAATGCAGGAGGGGCGGTAACTATGGTGTAACAGTGTAATGTGGGCTAGGTGACAAGAGGGAGATTGCTAGACTAATGAGGGAGGGAGGGAGATTGCTGCTATGTTAGGGAGTCTCCTGCAAAATGCAGGAGGGGAGGTAACTATGGTGTAACAGTGTAATGTGGGCTAGTTGACATGGGGGAGATTGCTAGACTAATGAGGGAGAGAGGGAGATTGCTGCTATTTCAGGGAGTCTCTTGCAGAATGCAGGAGGGTAGGCAACTATGCTGTAGGGATGCTGCTTGTGTAGGGGGCACCACCGAGTTAGCCTATCACAAAAATAAGGATGTCTATAACTTGAGGGGCTGGAAAGTGGGTATTTTCCCAGGCTGCCGAGAAGCCTTACACTAGCCCAGGGCTGGGCAACACCGGCCCTCCAGATGTTAATGAACTACACATCCCAGGATGCTTTGCATTAGTTTTGCTATGTGGCCATGCTGAAACTGATGCAAGGCATGCTGGGATGTGTAGTTCATCAACATCTGGAGGGCCGGTGTTGCCCAGCCTTGCACTAGCCCTACAGTATATAGAGGGGTGGCCAAACCGCTCCTCGCGATCGATCAACAGTTTACATATTGCAGGCAACCTGTGGATCTGTAGAATAGAATTTGGGTACTTATGTAGTAGCCGGGCGCCCACTAAGCAAATTGCTTAGCGGGCGATTCTGCGTAAGAAAATCGCATTGCATGCCATTTTTGCGTGCGATCGCATTGCACGCGGATTACCTTACATGTACTCTGCTACGCTCGCCACGCTTCGGGCTCGGTGGCTCGCTGTACTATATAAAGTCAACTCCACGGCGACGTGGATAGTGGGGGTATGAAAAGGTTGGGAGGACGCGTTCCGCTGTGCTCGCCACGCTTTGGGGTGGCGTGCCTAAATCTCATTGCATCTCATACAAATGTATAGCAAACTCAATGGCATCGCACCCTATAAAATCGCATGCGATTTTGCGGTGCAGTGTGATCGCGTGTGATGCTATCGCATCGAACACCCGCTGCCAGACTGAAATGAATAAATTACATAAGGAAATCGCATTGCATGCGATTGCATCGAACGCAAAAAATCGCATGCTATGCAATTTTCCTACGGTGCCGTACGTATGCTAATTGGGCGCCCGGCTACTACATAAGTACCAGAATTTGTCAGTTAGGAATACTGTAAAATGCTGCATGTTTGAAAATGTGGCAGTTGGTAATGACTACAGCTGTGCACATGCTAGGTGGTCTGGAAAACGTGGACTGCTGGTAGATCTTGATGACTGGTTTGGCCACCCTTGGTACAGAGCAGCAATGAAGAGGTTAATTTATAAAGCATTAGCACTTCCCATGAAATAGGCACGGCTTTAAAATGCCACCACCCCTGAGACTGTACCAGGTCCAAAGTTTCTCTGACCAGCCAGGAGATCAAATAAATATAATATCCAACACATTTTAAGGCCACATGACAGGTGCAGTGAATCTCCCCTGAGGTCAGGATGATGGGGCTCAGTGTCCCAAGGGGTGCACATTATATTGTCCCACGGGTCCTCAAGCAGGCTGTAACACACATTATCTGTAACGGCCTTGACAATATAATATGGCAGCCAGCTTTTAAGACTTCCTCCTGATTCTCCGCCACATATCACAAGTTTTGTGAAATAACTATCACCTCAACAATATGGCACCATAGTTCCATGACTTCTTATCTCTGTTACCAATAACCCCAAACTTGTAAATACAGTAGCTATAAGAACTCCACAATATTCTACACTACAATAACAACCATTGATGTATCTAGGGGCCGACACTGCACCCATATTATTTTACTTAACCCTCTGGAGTCTCCTGATGGCGCAGAAATAAATCACCAGGAAAATGATGCATGCCCATTTTCCTGGTGATCTGCGCATGCACAGTAGATATGTCCTCAGGAATAAGGTATGGGTGCCATGTTCCCGGAGGCCTGGACAAAGCCAGGATCCACAGTGCTGCAGTCGCTGACAGAGCCTGCACTCCGGCCCCCACCTCTCTCAATCGGGTTGGGATCATTTGGTCTACAGCATGATGGTCCACAGTCATTAGGTCGACACCATTAGGTCAACATGGGTCTAGGTCAACATGGGTCTAGGTCGAAAGGTCATTAGATCAACAGGTGGTTAGTTCGACAGGTCATTAGTTCGATAATGTTTAGGTCGACAGTCAAAGGTCGAAATGTTTTTTTTTTCTGTTTTATTACCTGAATGTGAACATAGTCGACAGGAACACAGTTTAAAGTGCTCTGCATCCCTCGCATCGCTCGCTGCACTCGCAATGCGTAGGGCACGGTGCCTCGCTGCGCACGGCACACTTTTATTTATATATATTTATTTATAAAATTTCAAACTAATAACCTGCCAAACTAACGACCTGTCGAACTAATGACCTATCGACCTAGAACCATGTCGACCTTTTCCTATGTTGACCTAGACCCATGTCTACCTTTTCCCATGTCGACCTAATGGTGTCTACCTAATGACTGTCAATCATCATGCTGTAGACCAAATGACCGCATCCCTCTCAATCTGCCCCCCATTAACGACAGAATAATATACACAGCTACTGTGTTTCCTGCAACAAGCATTAATAATTCTGATGCTTTTGCAATTCTAGTTTGTAAAACTTTTTTATCTTAATCGAACTATTAAGTAGTCCGACAACATAGACATTAGCAGCTAAATGTACACCTGTACTAGCTGTAATAGAGCCGGCTTGTGGTTTTCACCTGGTAATATCTCACTAAATCATACTCTGATTCCTGCAGGCTGGAGGCCAAGCTGATGCTTTGAGCTCTTGCAAATGCTCCAGAAATTATTTGCTAAACGAATTTCTAATGGATAATTTCATATGCAAAAAACTGGATGTGAGTCCGTGGTTTTACAATATGCAACAGCAATGGTCCATTCATCAAGACTGCACAGTGGACGGGCCGAGCCTGAGGAGATTTCAATATACATCTGTACTTTCTAACACCCCTCCTGCTGAAGTGGTATTGGAAACAAGGTCACATTAACCCTTTGCATGCCTGGTGATTTTGTCAAAATAGGTGTGAAAATTGCCACGCAAACATTTTTATTCCTCCTAATGACCTGTGATGTTTACCTTGTAGAGGAACTATAATCTTTTTTTTTTTTTTAAAACAACATTTATTTGAATTTATATAACAAATGTGAGCGACGCTGGTATTTTTAGTGGATATTTTGCACCTCTCACAGAGATGTTGGCACCCAAAGGGTTAAGGTTTTTACTCTTTGTGAACCAGAGTATAACCAACAAAGTAGAAGTGACTGCATAGGCCGGGACTGTCCCTTGTGTGTACTAGGCTGGTGTGTAAATCTTCCGTGGTCTGCACAGGGCATAGTTTCTATTTCTCACAGGAGCTACAGTGGTGCTGAAACACTACCCGGAATCCATAACTTCCAGGTAGCGATATACGCTACCCAGTAGGACCTTTAACATCTATCCAGTAGGATACCTCAAGCATCTGTCTCCTTCAAGGAGGCGGCCATTTTGTGGAGGGACATTCTTCAGCAGATACCATAAGTACGTCCAGACCCATTGGACTCTGCAGAGACCATGCCCCCCCCACAGCACCAGCCAGGGCCGGATTAAGCCTATGGGAGGCCCGGGTCACTTTAGACAGGGGGCACCCTCCCACTTGTCATTACAGGCCACAAACTGCATGGGAGAATATTACACTGTCAAAACACAGAGTAAAGGCAGCATACACTTGGTCAATGGGTAGCTGCAAGTGTGTATGTGGGTGTGTGTATGTGTTTATATACAGTGGCGTAGCTACGTTTTGGGCGCCCCCCCGCCGTTAGGGGGGGTGCCACCCCCCGCCGCCGCGCACCCCTACCCCGCCGCCCATGCAAACCCCCCTTCAATCCCCCGCTGTGCATGTGGGGGCGCCGGGAGCTGCGGTGCTATAGTTAACCCTCCCCCCCAATCTTACCTATCGCGCTGGTCCTGGCGGCTCCGTTCTTCTGCTGAGGACCACCAGAAAATGGCCGCCCCCATACAGCAGACAGTTTTAGAGAACTGTGTGCTATATGGGGACGGCCATTTTGTGGTGGTCCTCAGCAGAAGAACAGAGCCACCGGGACCAGCGAGATAGGTAAGATTGGGGGGGAGGGTTAACTATAGCACCGCAGCTCCCGGCGCCCCCACATGCACAGCGCCCCCCCCCCCCCCCCCGCGGTGGCGGGGGCTGCGGTGCTATAGTTACGCCGCTGTGTATATATATATATATATATATATATATATGTATATATATATACTGTATATATATATATATATATATATATATATATATACACACCACATGGAAAGCCTGTGTTTGTACCTCTGTACCTTACTCTGTAGGAGACCTCACAGGCTCATCGCTGCCCTTAATTAAAAATGCTCCTATGACGAGGCTGCTGCTGCTGTCCTACTGAGCCTGAGAAGCATGTGATAAGCTCCACCAATCAGAGCTCAGCACAAGCCTCTCAGCCTCTGACCTCTCGTGCAGTCTCATGGGACTTAGTCAACTCCCAGTAATGCACTGCACACTTGTGCAGTCAGTGTGCCTTGGCTCCTGATACTCTGCACCATTAAACATTGTCACATGGGTTAAAAAAAAATGTAAAAAAAAATAAAAAAAATGCCGACCACAGAGGGTCCCTAGATAGAGGGGGGCCAGGGGTACTGACTCCCGAGCCACCCTTAATTCGGCCCTGGCGCCGACTCCTGTTGGCTGAACTTATAAACTATTATCGGGGTATAAGAACTTCACAAGCAGCGGGTTTTCCCCTTCTCCTCCTATCAATGAGGCTGCGATTCTGTGTGTGTGACTTGTTATCCATTATCAGTCTATTAATGGATTTAGAAGCCCTGGGATTGTGGATGGCTCTTACGTAATGCTCTAACAACCTGTGCATTAGGAAAATGACTAGCAATTTAGCTATAAAGATCAGGAAACAGAAATATGGCAATATACATTAAATGCTTAATTCTAAGTAGTAATTTATGTTTACATTCCTTTCGCCCCCAGGCTTTGAGCTCCATCAGAACACACAATACAAACATCACTTTACATGAGAAATCTTTTTTCTTCTAAAGCACTCAGGTCAATTATAGTGTGTTAAAGAAAAAGTGCTAAAACCCGCCCTATGCATAGTATAGCATGGGTAATACAGACTTATGAGCGCCTTAGACTTGTTTTTAATACAAAATCCATGGCTTGCTTCTCTTAGGATGCCACAAAGGCTTCTGGGGGAAGATGCACTTAGGTACTTTTCTCTATTAAGTTGTGCTCTTAACAATTCTTTAGGAGTAAAGTATTTGTGATTATTGTCTTCTCCATTTGTTGCAAGAGAAGGAAAACGTGTGTCGTAATATTCTGTAAGAAAAACAAATACAAGTTGGGTCTCCGTGTATTCCAAAAAACAAAATATTCTGAAAACCACGGTTTTTGGTTTGTTTATTTTGTTTATCCCTCCGCTCCTTTTTTTCATACTTACCTCGTCCCCCGGTGTCCATGGCAGCCTCCGGGATATTCTTCAGCGGCATCTCCAGTCCCAGGGGCGCCGGTGATGTCACGGCGCGCCGCCGCACTAGCGCAATGCACCCTGGGACCAGAGATGCCGCTGAAGAGGATCCTGAAGGCCGCTGTGGATGCCGGAGGACACTGTGGACGTCAGGGGACCATCGGGACACCACCAGGGGACCAGGTAAGTATGGGAAAAAAGTATTCCAAACTCCCTCAAGGGTTACTCAACCTGTATGCAGATATTTTTAAGTGCAGGTATTCCTGTTTTATCGTTGGTCATACATAGGAACTTTTGTACTTTTCATGGCCTCCTAAATAAACTGCTACCAACCACTCCTACTGGGTATAGGTTATAGGGTCAACTATATTAAAGGTCAACTACTATTATTACTACTATAACAACTACTATTGCTTGAAAGGCCATAAGTCGACACATTAAAAAGGTGAACAGGGTTGACATAAGTAATAGGTCGAGATGAGTTTTCACTGTTTTTGGTGTCTATGTCGGCACACCAATATATTCTCCTTTCCTCACTATATTACCATTTATATAGCATGCACAATCTGCAGCGCTTTACAGAGATTATTTGCCCGTTCACATCAGTGCCTGCCCCAGAGGAGCTTACAATCTATTCTTCTTCTGTATTATTATTAATATTTATCAGATTACCACCCATATACCATAATACAGTATTACTGACTTGCAATAATTTTTTTACATACTGGCCCTGATTCTGGTTTGTAAAGGCAATTTCCTTCTCAAATGGAAAAACCCATGCTGCACTGTAGGGGGGCAGATGTAACTTGTGCAGAGAGAAAATTTTCTACCTTCCTAGATCCTATACAGTCAGGTCCATAAATTCATCGACACAATTCTCATATTTTGGGCTCTATACACCACCACAATGGGTTTGAAATGTACCAAACAAGACGTGCTTTCACTGCAGACTTTCAGCTTTAATTTAAGGGCATTTGCATAAAAATTAGGTGAACGGTGAAGGAATTACAACGGTTTCTATATGTGCCTCCTACTTTTTAAGGGATCAAAAGTAATGGGACGATGACTCAAAAAACGATTTCATGAACAACGATGGGCTATTCCCTCCTAATTTCATCATCAATTAAACGGTAAAAGGTCTGGAGTTGATTCCAGGTGCGCGTTAGCATTTGGAATCTGTTGCTGTCGACTCTTAATAGGAGAGCCAAAGAGCTGTCACTATCATTGAAGCAAGCCATCATTAGGCTGAAAAATCAAAACAAAGCCATCAGAGAGATAGCAAAAACATTAGGGGCCTTATTCTGGTTGGAGCGGCCGGGCCGTACGCGTACGTCCCGGGGTTTTTCATGATCTGCGCATGCGTAAATTCGCTAATAACAAAGGATGTTTCAGCAATGTTTTAAGCCCATGGCCACTATTTTGCACATTAATTAATTCAATCAATTAATTAATTTTCATAATTATAGTTGAAAGGCAAGATTTGCAGGTCCATATATGTGAAGGGTATGCCAGCGTACACGGACGTACGCTCCCTCTCACGAGCGGTGACATAAGCTGACTTTTCTATTGAAAACAATAGGGACCCGTCCGTGCAAGCTGGCATACGCTCAGATCTCCGCAAGAAGTCGGTGGGAAGACGGACGAAAGACGTCCGTAAACGGCGCCGTACGCTCAGTTGTACGCCTGTTGTCGGAGTGCAAGGGCTGAGCCGTCCGCGTACGTTGCCGTACGCTCATTTGTACGCCACTCCCCTTCTACGTTATTTCTGCCCGTACGTAAGCGGCTGATTTGTGGGTGGACTTAACCCCAACGGCCGCGTACGGCTAGCGTACGTTAATAGTGAACGTACGCACGTTTGGCCGCTCCGATCAGAATAACCTCCTCGGTGTGGCCAAATCAACTGTTTGGAACATTATTAAAAAGAAAGAACGCATCGGAGAGCTCAGCAACACCAAAAGACCCGGAAGACCATTCAAAAACAATTGTGTTGGATGATAGAAGAACTACGTCCCTGGTGAAGAAAAACCCCTTCACGACAGTTGGCCAGATCAAGAACACTCTACAGAAGGTAGGTGTATATGTGTCAAAGTCAACAATCAAGAGAAGACTTCAGGAATGAATATAGAGGGTTCACCACAAGATGTAAGCCATTGGTGAGCCTCAAAAACAGGAAGACCAGATTAGAGTTTGCCAAACAACATTTACAAAAGCCAGGGCCGGCGCCACCACTAGGCAGCTCTAGGCATTAGCCTAGGGCGCCGGCACCTGGAGGGCGGCAGTTCGCCCCTCACCCCCAGCGAACTGTGTAAAAAAATTGGGTACTCTTTACTTAGCACGGCGCCCATCGCGGGCATTGAATGCACTAAAAAATCGGGTGCGACGCGACCGACGCGATGCCCGCGATTTCCCATAGGGAACAATGTTAAATGTCTCAATTGACCCGATTTTCCTGTTCAATGCCTCAATTGACCCGATGTTTCCATAGGAAACAATGTTAAATGGCCCACAGAGGCCAAATAGGCACCCTGAAGTGTGAAATGGCCCCCACAATTGTTAACGCCACCCCACGATCAACGTGAACCCGAAGCGTGGCGAGCGGCGGCGGTACGCGTCCTATGACCTTTTCATACCCCCACTATCCACGTCAGCGTGAAGTTGAGAATAGAATAGTGTGGCGAGCGCAGCAAGCCACCGAGCCCGAAGCGTGGTGAGCGCAGCGCGCCCCGCGAGGGGACGCGGATACCTGTGAAGCCCGCGAAGGGACGCGTTTACCTGTGAAGGTATCCGAGTCCGCTTGCCACGCTTCGGGCTCGGTGGCTCGCTGCGCTCGCCACACTATTCTATTCTCAACTCCACGCCGACGTGGATAGTGGGGGTATGAAAAGGTCGTAGGACGCGTACCGCCGCCCCTCGCGGGCTCGCTGCGCTCGCCACGCTTCGGGTTCACGTTGATCGTGGGGTGGCGTTAACAATTGTGGGGGCCATTTCACACTTCAGGGTGGCTATTTGGCCTCTGTGGGCCATTTAACATTGTTTCCTATGGAAAAATCGGGTCAATTGAGGCATTGAACAGAAAAATCGGGTCAATTGAGACATTTAACATTGTTCCCTATGGGAAATCGCCCGTGCTAGGTAAAGAGTACCAAAAATTGCTGCCCCGGTGTCCCTGCAGTGCTGGGGCGGTCAGGGGTGTCCGTGCCGTAGGGGTACCTGCGGCGCCGTCGTGTATAAAGCTGGCTGCGGCCGGTGGGGTCCCTGTAGTGAATAGCAAATAACTAGCGATATGCGCGCGGCACCGGGGCGTCCCCGCCCCGACTCGCCTGGGGCGCACCGGTGCCTTGCACCGGCCCTGACAAAAGCCATTACAGTTCTGGAACAACATCCTATGGACAGATGAGACAAAGATCAACTTGTACCTGAGTGATGGGAAGAGAAGAGTATGGAGAAGGAAATGAACTGTTTGTGATCTAAAACATACCACCTCATCAGTGAAGCATGGTGGTGGTAGCGTCATGGCGTGGGCATGTATGGCTGCCAATGGAACTGGTTCCCTTGTATTTATTGATAATGTGACTGCTAACAGAAGCAGCAGGATGAATTCTGAAGCGTTTGGGGAAATATCTGCTCCTTTCAGTCAATACTTCAGAACTCATAGTATGGCTTCACAGTGCAGATGGACAATGACACGAAGCATACTGCAATAGCAACCAAATATTTTTTTTACAGCAAATAAGTGAAATATTATGCAATGGCCAATTCAAAACTGAAGGGAAAATGCACCAAGAACAAGCAGGAACTGAAGACATTTGCAGTAGAGGCCTGGCAAAGCATCACCAAGGATGAAACCCAGCATCTGATAATGTCTATGCGTTCCAGACTTCAGGTGATAATTGACTGCTAAGGATTTGCAACAAAGTATTAAAAAGTTTGATTTAGGATTGTTTAGTTTGTCCCATTACTTTTGGTTCCTTAAAAAGTAGAGATGTGCGGCGGCCACTTTTTCAGGTTTTGGTTTTGGATCTGGATCTCCATTCATTTTTTGGATCTGGATTGGTTTTGGCAAAACCACCCTTGTGGGTTTTGGTTTTGGATCTGGATTTTTATGAAAAAATGCTAAAAATGGCTAAAATAACATAATTTGGGCCTGTTTTTGCCCCTAAAGTATTATTAACCTCAATAACATTAGTTTCCACTCATTTGTAGTCAATTTTGATCACTTCATAGCTTACAAAATTGTTTTAATTTACTGTAGTTGGGCCAAAAGGTTATACCGAGGTAGCTGGATGACTAATCTAAGCGACAGCAGTGGGCATCACATACATGTGGACCTTACACTTCCAACCTGGCACATCTTGGAAGCAGAGCGGCACTGCAGGGGCAGACAGGGTGGCAGTTTAATAAATTACCCCCAAAAAAGAGAAATGCTCCAAAGAGCATAAAATACAAAGAGGTATCTGCCTTGTCATGACTGGTGGTAGCAGCTTCAGCACTTCTATCAGGTTGCTGATCTCCCACTATTTCCTCCTCCCTCATCCTCCAAAAATGTGTTTTTTATTTCATTTATTACTTTTATTTATTTTTCTTACTTCACACTGGACACTGGATATAGTCCATCACACTGGACACTGGATATAGTCCGTCACACTGGACACTGGATATAGTCCGTCACACTGGACACTGGATATAGTCCGTCACACTGGATATAGTCCGTCACACTGGACATAGTCCGTCACACTGGACACTGGATATAGTCCGTTACACTGGACACTGGATATATGCCGTCACACTGGACACAGGATATATGTCCGTCACACTGGACACTGGATATAGTCCGTGACACTGGACACTGGATATAGTCCGTCACACTGGACACTGGATATATGCCGTCACACTGGACACTGATAATATGCCGTCACACTGGACAATGGATATAGGCAGTCACACTGGACAATGGATATAGGCCGTCACATTGGACACTGGACACAGCCCGTTACACTGGACACTGGATATAGTCCGTCACACTGGACACTGGATATAGTCCGTCACACTGGACACTGGATATAATCCGTCACACTGGACACTGGATATAGTCCATCACACTGGACACAGCCTGTTACACTGGACACTGGATACAGCCCGTCACCCTGGACACAGCCCCTGGACAATGGAAACAGCCCCTGGACACAGCCCCTGGACACTGGACACAGCCCCTGGACACTGAACACAGCCCCTGGACAGTGGACACAGCCCCTGGACAGTGGACCCAGCCAATGTACACTGGACACAGCCCCTGACATACTGGACACAGCCCCTTGTATTATGGACACTGCAGCCCCTGTACACTGAGTGTACAGTCAGCAGCACTGCAGCCCCTGCGTGTGAGCACTGCAGCACCTAGTTTACAACAAAATAAAAATCACACTAAAGAAATCACAGCACAGGGCACAGGCTACAGGGCACGGAGCAAAGAGGACAGAGCACAGATCTCCCACCCACCCTCTTCCCTCTCCTATAATGGAGTGAAGATGGCGGGGCGCGCATGTGTCTTATATAAAATCCCGGTCCCGCGAGAATCCGACAGCGCGATGATGACGTTTTGCCTTGTTTTCGGTCCGGAATCAGGCGGGAACTCCCGAGCCGGCTCGGATCCTGACTCGGATCACCATATTCGGATCGGACGGATCCCGGAGATCCGGACCCACTCATCTCTATTAAAAAGTGGGAGGCACATACAGCAACCGTTGTAATTCCTAAACTGTTCACCTGATTTGGATGTAAATACCCTCAAATTAAAGCTGAAGGTAAAGTCTGCAGTTAAAGCACATCTAGTTTGGTTCATTTAAAATCGATTGTGGTGGTGTATAGAGCCCAAAATATGAGAATTGTGTCTTTCCCAATATTTATGGACTTGACTGTATATTTACTTATCTCTCCTGGTAGGTACATTTTCTATACTTATTTCAAACTATACTGCTTTTTAAATCACAAACTATATCCCCAAAATGCACATTTACCCATTGCAACTGGGCTGGATCAGTATGTGGCCTGTTACATAGAAGCAGGACCTACACATAAAGATTATCTGTCCAATATTTGGCTGGCTGGAATAGAAATCTGGTAATGTATGGGAGCAAATGACAATCGATCATTTGATCCCAAATGCCGGAAAATAGACAAAAAAGGTCATTCAGACAAAATTAATATCCAAAGAGTCAAACATAACATGGCTCATAAATATTTATCATTCCTTATAAATAGAACTTCACCCTGAAATTGCTTGTTGAAGACTCAGAATTACACTTCTGTTTTCATCTGACATTTAAAAGTTAAGGAAGGTCAGTTATTCCAAGTGTCTCTATAGGAGCAAACTGAATTGTACTGATCATTATCAATGCTCAAGCAATGCCAGCTACTGTACTTAAAACCTGTGAAACATCAGCAACAGTAAGTTTCTGAGGCTTTATCAGGAAATTTCAGAATTTTGTTTGAAGACCTAATTTAAATGTTATATATTATCATCCCAATACATTGTACATGGTAACATTTATTTTTTTACTCAACAAATGTTTTAAGTCAACATACCCTATTTTATTTTGTTTTCAAGTGCATCAGACATGGCTACTCAGCTGTCCAAATATATATTTTTTTAAATAGAAAAATATTTACAACACAAGTACAAAATCAGACTTTCTGCTTACCTGCATAATGTATAGTTACAGTGACGTAAGTTAGTCCTAGCTTCCCGGAGGCAAGATAAAATATTGGTGCCCCCCCCCCCTATATAAATATATGTATGCATTTGCTGCACATACTTTTTGTACTAGATCTCATCTCATCTTATCGCAAAACCGAGATGCCATGAGATGCGACATTGTATCCAATATTGGATACAATAATTGTAACGTGTATGGGCACCTTAACTTTCTGTCCACATTGACAAAAATAACCAGATATTCTGCAGACACTAAAAAAGCTCACTCAGCAAATGACTGTATGTACATTTCAGCCAGATGTAATTCAGTCACCAAACAGCATTTCTTATTTTCCAGATCTAAAGCGCTACATGATAAACTTTCATAGCGACTCACAAAAATAATTTCCAGTAAATCACTTGAGAGGAAAAATTGCATTTATATATAGAGAGGTCTCGGCACATTTTACTTTATTGGTACATGGGCATGCGACTACACAAGCGAAAGCTTTTGATCAATTTGTGCACTAAAACGAATTTGAGCTTTTTGGATCAATTTAGTTGCTGTCAAATAAATGTTTTGGCTTCATTGTACTGAAACTTTTTTTTTTTTTTGCTAAGCTTAGAACTATTGTCTCGCTGTATGTTAACTCACTAAGAACCCGGCTTTCTTTTATTTAAATTGTTTCTACGATCATTCATTTGCATGTATTGAAAATACATTAAAAATCAAAACTAAAGAGTGTTTGATTAAAACAATAATAAAAAAAAAGCAGGGTCTACTGGAGCTAAATAGAAGACATTCATCTACTGTAGTAACAAGATGGCGCTGCTCATGCACAGAAATATGGTCAGCTGCCATCTTGGTTAGGAATCTGAAGCCTCCCCGTGGGAACTAAAACATGGCGTATCCATACCCATAGCGCTCCCCAACTTCAACATTATTCACCTGCACTTACTGAATTTGGTACTTTTTCCTAGCACGGCGCCCAAGATTTACATCTTATGCATTGTATTGCATCACATGCCATATAGCCGCATGTGATGCGATATGAATTTTAATTATATAAGCACCCTAATGGGTGCTTACAATGTTAAATGCACCCCAACGCCACAGCCCCACTATCAACGCAAACCCGAAGCGTGGCGAGCGCAGCGAGCGCGCGAGGGGCGGCTGTAACTCTCTCTGCACATGTAACTCTCTCTGCACATGTTACATCTGGCCCACCTGCAGTGTACTTGGTTTTGCCCATTTTGAGAACAAATTTGTACTGCGATCAGATCTGAATGAGGGCCAATGTGTGAGCTCTTTCCCCAGCTCAATGTCAGCGAGATGCATAGCAGCTGTGCTTGGGGGTGCTTGGCAGGGAAGGGGGTGCCACGATTATAGTTATGTCACTGTTAATTCTCCACTTTATATCTCTCCGAGATTTGATACATCTACATCCAAGGCAGTGGCGTACCTATAAATTTTGCTCCCCCCTGCCAAAAAGTTTGTCGCCCCCCCCCCCCTCCCCGGGCTCCTCTCCAGCGTGTTTCCCCAGCGTGTGACGTGATGATGGTACATGCATAACGGAGAAGCTGAAGCAGGAGAGAGGCAGAGAGACCAGCAGACACTTCTGCTTCCCCTTGCTCAGACGTGTCCCAGGCCGCAATATCACGCCCATCCGCACTCCCATCCTGTACACAGTAGCCAATAGCCGGCTCTATTTACAGTCAATTGAATCAGTGGGGGGATTTGTTGTCTCTGTCATGGCTGATTCGCCTCCGGTGCAGCGGCAGGCAGTAGCATGTCAGTGCGTGATGCGGGTGCTGGCGCCCACACAAACCCTGCTGCCACTTGCTCCCCCTAGCGGCTGCCTTACAGTAGTTACGCAACTGACCCAAGGCTTGATACATCCCCCCCTCTAAGTGAAACTTATCATTGCAAATTTCCCGACTGAGGGCCTTATTCTAGTTCACTCTTAGAGGCAAATTCCTTCTTAGCTGGACAAAACCATGTGCACTGCAGGGGGCAGATGTAACAGGTGTAGATAGAATTATATTTGGGTGAGTTATTTTGTTTCTGTGCAGGGTAAATACTGGCTGCTTTATTTTTAAACTGCAATATAGATCTCACTTTGAAGAAAAACCCCACCCAAATCTAATTCTCTCTGCACGTTACATCTGCCCCACCTGCAGTGCACATGGTTTTGTCCAGCTAAGAATTTGCCTCTAAGAGTGAACTAGAATAAGGCCCTGAGTGCCGTACATACTGAACCATTTTCTTTAATGCCTTTATATATTGTATATATGCTTTTTGGCTGCAGCAGTACTACTTTTATGCTTGTATTGGAAAACAGACTTTGGGTTGATAGGCAGAGTGAAGCGGTCGCTAGTTGAGGGTATGTGGTAGAAAAACTCATGACCACTATTTCAGAGTTGGATTTTTCCTTGTATCAACCTTTTTTCCCCCCTTTAGTTCAACCTTGTGCATGTCGACCTTCTGGGGATAACCTAGACACCAGCAAGCCTGTGATCCACATCCCACTGGTTAGTCCTTGCAGTTACAACCATATCTGGATGCAGTAGTGCCAGGGAGATCCAAATGATAGGTTAATAGCACCTTGGTCAGTCCTTTCGTCGGCCAAAGGCCAGCTTTGACATAAGGTCGACATGCACTATGACATCCTTTGTTCCCCATCCAATGCCCATTCCTTATTATGTGTTTTTATGTTATCTGTGGCCATCTCAATTTTATACTGTATGTCAGAGGGGCCCAAAAACCTCCACAAACTATAAAATTAGGACCACAACCAGGTGCACCAAATGCAGCATTTAGAACAGCCAGCTACACTGTCCCTGGGAACCAAACAGTTATGGGACTGGAGGTGTTAAAAGGCATTGGTTGACCCTGGCGAGTTAATTTGCTCTGGAGAGGCACTACAAACTAAAGACCATCTGTAGCATCTAATAAAGGGTGTGCCTCATGGATAGGGGTGTGACCTTGTTTCATCACACAGGGGGGCATGCCTAGCATTCTCAAAGACGCTTAGTGACTGGGGCCGGGCACTGCAGCTAATGTCACACTGCATCACCCAGCTCTTGGTCACTAATCAGGAACCGGCAATTTGAAGTCTCCCTGTGGAAGGGACACCTCCAGGTACTGTCTGCATACCCCGCATCTACACAGTAATGCCTATGGGCAGGGCCGGACTGGCCATCCGGCACTTCTGGCAAATGCCAGAGGGGCCGATGGCCAGATGGGCCAATTTCTTTTTGCACGGTGGAGGCTCCTCCTCCCGATTGGTGCACAGAGAGAGACGCTGGACTCACGACGGGTCCGGCAGCTCTCTCTGTGCGCCGCTGAGATCCAGAGAGAGGGGGCATCACACGCCGCCATTCCTCTCTCTCCTGGAAGCTGGAAGAGGCAATGTGCGCATGCGCGGTGCATGTGAGGAAATGCCAGGACCGATTCGGCGGCCCAGTACGTCGCTGCCTATGGGCATATGTATATTGTAGTGCCACTGCAATAAAGTGTTGCAATCACTTCTTGATTCCCATCAGAGCCTACAGTATATTAATCTTTTCTCCCTACAGCCTTCTATAGTGGGAAACCACACAGTTTGGAACTCTAATTGGGTACCAATGGGAGCCTGACGGCAGAGTCACCTCTCATCTTGCTAGACAGGTGTTTTTTTGTTTTTACTTTAATTCTAGATGTGTTGATCCAGGGGAAAACACTACAAATCCCTAGTGAGGCAGTCGCCAATTTAACCTCACCGAGCGAAACAAAAAAAAGAATCCTTTCTCATTCACATAATGGCAATTAGATTAATTCCCAGGATCATTCACCGTAATTATGCAATTTGCTAATTATAACTACATATACCATTTCTTGCAAGATAGGCATCCAACTGGCTTAACAAATTTGCCCTCCCCAGTCCCCTTGGTGCGGAATTCCACAGCTTAACTCTTTTCCATATCGGTGATGAAATAGTGATGCATCTTAGCTAATTATTTTATTACAATCTCGTTGGGTAATTGGACACCATTACTATGTATGAAAAACGTGGATAGGATGCGGAGACAAGTTTGTATTTTTTTTCCCTCCCGCAAACACAAGTTAATTGTTTGATGGAATAAAGAATAAAAAATAAAAAAATGTTCCATAAATCCGCCATTGTTACGTATCAGTAGAATTTTTGACCCCGTAAAAATTGTAGGGTGTGCAGATTAAATTACTTTTTCAGATTGAGTCAGTACCTGCTTACCTAGGAGGAAAAAAAAGACCTTTTATTTTATATTATTTTTTTACAACATAAAGTAGCTGTAAAGTCTTGCGGTCGCTGTAAACCACTCCGTTAAGTTTAATATGAATTCTGCCCACTTGCTTTATCTGGCAATTTGTTGTAGAAATATTTCATTAGAAACCTGCACTCTACGGAGACTGGAGAAAAAAAGCATTGCAGAATGGATATTACATTATGGTTGATGACTTTATCCTTGAAAACTCTATTTCACCACCTTACACAAAGCTTCTAAGCCCCCTAAGAAATGTAACTACTAAACGCATTTGCTAAGTGGACTTTGAAGGTGCGGATTTGATCTGTGCCGTGTATAAATTGTCGTAAACCGTCAAGATGTCTACAATAATGAAATCAAATAACTATTGTATATTTTCTCTCTCCCCCCCCAGATCAAGTTTACAACTTGTCATTATAGGCAATCAGAAATATTGAGTTACAAATGATTTAGTCGCTGGCATTATTAACTTAAAAAGATAGTTCTACAACTTCGTTCAGGAAGGAACGGAGAAAAGCGAGTCTCAATTTAAAGTATTTCATTGGTTTAAAAAGTGTGAACAATAGCACCAAAACAAGGTTACAATAGAGTTTTGCGATGAGACAAATCCCAGGCCTTGTTATAGTCTATGAATATACTGTAAGCAGAATACTTTTCTAAAGTACCCATTCGTCTATTAACAGTGGAGAGAGACATTTTGTCGGGGCTGAGGGATGTCACTAATTCTTGGTGAATGAATAGACTGCATTCTGAGAAATGTACCTCAGAAATGACAGTCTCCATATCGAATTCCTCATCTCTGTGGTGTGAATTCAAGTGTTGTGTGTACCGGCGGGCACTAGATGGCACCCAACAAATCAATTCAATTGTACTCAAGATATACTGCATGTTTGGGACAATGCAAGCTCCTCCTCCCCATACTGTATGTTTGGGACAATGCAAGCTCCTCCTCCCCATACTGTATGTTTGGGACAATGCAAGCTCCTCCTCCCCATACTGCATGTTTGGGACAATGCAAGCTCCTCCTCCCCATACTGCATGTTTGGGACAATGCAAGCTCCTCCTCCCCATACTGCATGTTTGGGACAATGCAAGCTCCTCCTCCCCATACTGCATGTTTGGGACAATGCAAGCTCCTCCTCCCCATACTGCATGTTTGGGACAATGCTAAGGGACACCCCACACGTGGTCTTAAGGCTATTTAAGTTTGCTTACATAAAATGGCAGGTACTGTGCTCATAAAGGTATCCATATCCTCCTCTGTCTCCTCCGATAGATAGTATCATTACGTGGATATAAATAATAATACAGGTGAAATTATCCTATTTATTTGCAGCCAACACTGGATCCAACATAAAATGGCACCCGGGTGAATATGTGGCAAAACTCCGTGCAGGTAACCAAACCTAAAGTGATAACCTCCGTAAAAAAGAAGAGACACAAAATTCAACGCGTTTTGGTGCATTTTTCAAGATAAGTGTCTGTATAAAATACATAGGAAATCATATTATAAAAAGGTCTACATAATAATACGAATCCAAAATCTATAAAAGTAAGAGGACGCACAACATGCTTACCGTTAAGCATGTGGTGTGCATGTAAGACTGTTTTTATTAGATAACATATAAGATGTGGGGTTGGGCAGCACCTACAGTAGGGGCAGTGGCTGATGGAAAGGGTGGAGTGAGATAAGGGGGGCACTTCGCATGTGCTGGGTTTGCAGTCGAGTCCATATATTTTGCCTACCTGTGAAAAGTGCCATTTTTGACATTGCTAATTACAGTACATGTCTACCATAGTGAAGCCCAGCTCCATAACAGGGTGCAGTATGCTCTTTGTTGATGACGCTCTCTAGACTCGTGATGTCACGGACTCGTGATGTCATGATGTCAAGCCTAGAGGCAGGTAGTCTGCTCTAGGAAGCAGAGCACCACTCCATAGGCTGCCTGCCTGCCACCCCCCACCCCTATTTGCAGCCCAACACGCTGTATGTATGGCTTGTACAATGAGTGGGGAGAGGTGGGCAAAACTCTAAATAGATTTAATACAATGTAGTCCATTATGGCCAGTACATAATCACATTGATGTCCTTCTCAGAAACATATTTACTTTTGATGCACTGATCAGGGTTCTTGTCATTGGTTTTCTTCCTAACTGTAAAGGTGCATGCACACTGTACAATTTTTTTGACCAATTTAGTTGAAAGACATTTCCATTGAACCCTGTGTCCTGGACGAAAGATGTTGACAAAAGATATTGACAACAAACAAATGACGAATGATGATGCGCATACCCGCCAGTTGTTCATCAAGATTGTTCGTCAACTGTGCATGCAGCTCAATTTGAATATCTTTCAAAAAGAGCCTATAAACTGTAGCTAGATCTTTCGTCTTTCGTCTGTTGTCAATATCCTTCGTCAACATCTTTCGTCCAGGACACTGGGTTCAATGGAAATGTCTTTCAACCAAATTGGTCAAAAAAATTGTACAGTTGTGCTCACAGACATTGTTTACCTAAAAATAACTAAACAGGGACTGACACCATAGGATAACGAACCTAAAGTGTCATGCAAAAGTATATGTGTGTATAATTTGTTCAAAACTTTGTCCCTTGTTCTCAGAGCTAAATCCCCATAGTTCCCAGTCTACAATCCACATCAATTCAAGAATAAAGAAAGATGAGGTTCTCCTTATTAAATAGCTGTGAATTGCCTTTTTCAGAGATATTCATCACACAAAGGGAAAAAGAGGGGAAAAATTAGGATTTTTACAACGTGCTGCTTGAAGTCAGTTGCAGGATCCAGGCTGAAGAGCAGTAATGAAACATTCATAATCTCTCAGTGCATGCTTCAACGACTTCTCTGATGGCTTATTATACCAAGAGGGCGGACTCAAGGTCAAAGATGCTCTGGTGTTAGTGGGAATTGTGGTGCTCATGTAAGACAAGTTTTCAGGAACGTGGAATGTACCCAACAAAGCAGAGGTCAAGCAGATACCTATTATCCAGCTTTCTTGCTCTGCTTTCTGCACAGAGATCTGCGTGGTCTGAAGCATACCTTCAAAATAAAGGATTGTTTGGGTAAAGGGGAGATAAAGTGCTAACACCTAGATGACATTTATCACCACGTTAAACAAGGAAATTACCGCAATTGTAATCAATGCTACTGTATATCATTTGGTTTTGCTTCTATTTATCTTGGTTTAAAAACAAGTTTCATTCCGCCTCTCAACATAGATTTAACTTTTATTTATTATTTATTTATTAACAGTTTCTTATATAGCACACACATATTCCGCAGAGATAATATTTGAACAGTCACATCCCTCCTTGCCCCAGTGGAACTTACAATCTATATTCCCTACCACATGTAATGGCTTTTGGCTTTAATAACCCCTCGAGTAGGGTGGCCAATCCCGGGATCGGCGGGATCCCGGGATTTGGCCCCCAAAACGCCAGGATTTTGGGAGTAGACTGTGCAAGTGCAGTCTAATTCTGGGCAGCGTCTGAGCACTTGCTCAGACGCTGCCCAGCCTCTCCCATACCCGGCAGTGCTGTACTGCGTAGCGTGACGAGGTCAGAGGTCACGCTTTGCAGTGCACAGCCATACAGCCCGCCCACGCAACCTTCCCGGCTCCCGGCCACCCCGCCTACCAACCCGGCGGCAACGCAGCAAGCAGCCCTCCCACCCACCCACTCAGCATATCCGGCTCCCGGCTGCACCCGGCTCCCACTGTAAGTAAATAGTGGGCAGCCAGGGCATTTTTTATTATTAGGGATGCCGATCCCAGGAATTCCGGGAGTGAGCATTCTTCAATCCCGAATCCCAGGATTGAAAAAATCCCCCGGGATTGGCATCCCTACCCTCGAGGTATATAAAACAGCAGAGGCTAAACAAAAAGGTGAAGAGACAGGACAATAGCTGAATTTTCTACAAGAGTTTCTGGCTTTAGTAACCTTAATAATTTAATAACCTCGGAAAAGATCATTATAAATTAGCTAAATTAAGATATAAGGGTCCGTTAATGTCTATGAAACAGTGGCTACTGAACAAATATTCTATCACCGCTTAATGCAGCAATACAAAAATCTTTCATCACCACTAATTTAATAAAAAAATAAAAATAAAGAAAAACAATTGACTGTGGTAGCTAGGCAATGCTGGCCAACCAATCAGGAATTCTCTCACTAGCACTGCCGGCACGTCAGGGTCTCTTCTGCACATGCTCGACCCTACACTGGGCAGGGCTCTAACACGGAGATTAACCCTTTGAGTGCCAAGTGAATTTTTCAAAATTGGTGTAAAAATTGTCAAGCAAACATTACACCTGTAATGGTTACCATATATAGGAAATATCATCTTTTTTTTACACAACATTTTTTACTTGAATTGATATAACAAATGTGAGCAAGGCTGGTATTTTTTGCAGATATTTTGAATATCTCTCACAGAGATGTCGGCACTCAAAGGGTTAAAGGCTCCTTTTACCTTCAATAAAGAAGCTTATTGGTTTATTATACATCTTGTAGAACTTACTAACTGCTTCAAGCTCATCTACATTTGATGAAAGTCATTTTATGACACACCTCTCAGGTGCAGAAGTAAACGCCCACTGCGCTTCTAGGTGCCACCGTCACAATCTCCCTGACATGCTTTTTACACATTGGACGGTATTCAATGAGCCTGATTCGCCATGTTTTTATGGCGAATTTGTGCTGTTTGGCGAATTTCTGACTAAAACGGTGAATCACCCTATTCAATGACCACATGGCGAATACATTTGAAGGTTTTTTCGCCATGATTCACCGAGTAGCAATCGCTATCTTTTTATGGAGAAGTGGAATGTGAACTTTTAAAATAAAGTGTTTTGTTTTTTACATTTGGTGTCTAAAAATCAGGAATTTTATTCTGAGGAGGGGCATGCTATTTTTATTCATGTGCTGTAAGCACCTGAATATATATTTAATTTAAAAAAAAAATAGCTCTCTGTGACATTAAATCAGAAGGTGGAGAAACTGTCCTTACTACTTCCAGAAAGGCAGACAGGCACTCCGACATTTTTGGGAACACAAACCGTTGCCAACTATTACATGCCCTGAAACGGCTTAGGGTCACCGTCATCGTAATCACAGAAAGAGGCCCAACACACTCACTAATAGGACAATATACTGTAGATCACAAATGTACATCAAACGGAAGATTCATAAACAATGAATTACTCCCAAAGTTTGGAGAAAGGAAGCGGAGAGACAGAACAACCATGTTACAGGCTGTGTTTGAAATCTAGTACTACAGGTTGAGTATCCTGTATCCAAAATGCTCGGGACCAGGAGAATTTTGGATAACGGATTATTCCGTATTTCGGAATATTTTAATATTTCAATTATGTATTTTGAAGTATCTTGCATGTATGCTGTATAAACACATAAAATACACACAAATATATTTTATTACCACATAAAATACACACAAATATATTTTATTTGTTCAAAAAACAAGGTTTCAAAACATGAAACAAAATTTGTGTACTATCTCAGATATTGAATTTGAATGCCAAGCAATCATTGTCTTGCACATATATAGTGCCAGTTACATATCATGTCACCAGTAGTGCTGTTACAAATGTCCCCAGTGAGTTTTTAGCAAAAAAAAAATATTTTTTTTCACTTTCTGGAATGTATGGTTTTCGGAATAATTCGGATAACGGATACTCGGATACGGGATACTCAACCTGTACCGCTAACTTGTAGTTATGGGTGCATGCAGTGGAGTAAGTTTGTCCCAGATGCCCGGGGGCAAGATAAATATTGGTGCCCCCCTTACATGCACACACACACACAGCACCTTGTATAAATATATGTATGCATGTGTGTATGTATACATGATATATATATATATATATATATATATATATATATATATATATATATATATATTATGTTTAAATAAAATAAATGTGACATCTATAGTCCTGCAAGGAGGGGGAGTCAGCCACAGAAGCAATGTCAACAGCTTCCAATGAACTGATTCAAACATACAGGAGAGGAGAGGTGCCCCCTTGGGAGCAGGAGCCCGGCGGCAGATGACTCCATTGCCTCCTAGAGTTACGCCTCTGGGTTCATGCTGTATAAAGTACATCACCCCCACCCATGCAGATCCTCTTGTCTCTATCTGCGGTGATACTTCTAGCATAGGACTGGCCTGCATATCAGTGCTGAAATACACACTGTGCTAGAAGTGCAACAGCAAAAGAGTGACACCCCAGACAGGAAAGAGGAACTGCTCGGGTTTTGGAAGCTGCAGGGTGTTAGAATGAACACTAGCTGTATGTATGAGAAAAGCAAAAAAATGCCATGCAAATGACTGTACAGAAGGCGTTCTGGCATCCAGTCCGAGTATGCTTCGGGATACTCAGATGACCAGTGTATGCAGCCGACTGGTAGCAATGCTGCAGGTCAGCGCTGCGTGCAGGAGGCAGTATTTTTCTAGAGATGTCTCCTGCTGCAGCTGAATATTTGAGATCCACTGCTGCACCCAAATTCACAGCAGCGATGCCCACTGCATCCAAGCAGAGGTGGATTTTCCACAAGGCAACATAGTTGCTTGCCTAAGGCCCAGCAGATCGCAAAGGGGTGCCCCTAGATACATAGATATTTTGTCCATACCTTATGACATCACATGCACCTGCTCAAACTCCCAAAGTCTCTTTGATGTTTTTAATAGAGGAAAAAAAAAATTGTAAAGTAAAATGGGCAGTCAATAGGTGAGGGCTAGGATTGACTACCCCCTAAATCCACCTCTGCATCCAAGCTAGTATATGTGGCATTTGTAGGGACATATTCCTCCCATCTAAGACTGACCAATAGAAGTCACTATAATCAAGTAGCAGATTCCTCAGTGATTTTAGTCCCCTGCCCTCACCTAGAAAATAAACATTTTCTTCCCTCTTCCTTTTTGTGTTCCAGGCACTTCACTGAAGCTTTTTATCTCCTCAAAGAAAAAAGAAAAAAAAAAAGACAAAAACTGATTTATTTTGAAGTTAAATGTTGGCATCTGCTGTTATTCAAAAGCAGGACCTTGCGTACTACGCGCCGCCATGCTTTCAGCTCCGCCACCAGCGTGCTGCAAATGAAGACAAGCTGTTGTCAAATGAGAAATGCAAAATAGTCAATCTGTTTGTCTGTTTAATGTAACTGGGAGCATAAGCTGTGAGAAGCAGGACCATTCGGCACTGTCAGATGGGAGACACTCTTCCACACACGAAAGCCTAATGACCCGTTTTACTTCAGCGCTGTGGATTTCCTTCTAATAGTATTTTCCATATGCGTTCCAACATGCTTTTATCAGCAACTGCAAATGGTACTATTTTCTCCCTTACACAGCCGTGTAATCTGGGTGTTATTTCTTTCTCTCTTTTTTTTTTTTTCTTTTAGCCCCCCCCCCCCCCCCTCCATGTTTTGGCACCGGGATGGAATGCTGATGTTCAAGGAGTCTTGGAATCGTGAGCATATTGCCCAGGCATCTGATTCGCATCTCCTCTCACACCTGTCATTGTTCTATATTAAAGGAGGGGAGGGGAAATCCAGTCATTAAACATGATAGATATGTTTTTAATAAGAAAGTGTTGTGCCTCGCCAGGCAGATAAATAGGGAGTCTTAAGATATCTTCAGAGCCTCGGATACAATTATGGAATGCAGTTAGAGGCTTCGGTTGTTCTTCAAACGATGTTGTGACAGGAGCAGGTTTTTGGTTTATCTAAATGATCGGAACGTCTAGCATTGCTGATGCGTTAGTGTTCCTCTCACCTTGCTTAAATGGTGATCCTCTGTTGTAGAACTGCAAATGAGTTGGCCTTTCAGCAGACTGAGTAGAAGGCAATTTATTTGTGTAGGGTTTCAGCCGCAGCTTGGTGTTTTTGAGGAATGTCACCAGGCTGCATTGGCAAAGCACATGACAGGGTATTGTCTAATCGCTGTGTCCAATTATCCCCCCCAAAAATGACATAACTCTCCTGTTGGATAAAATTGGCCACAGCAGCCATCTTTATTGAAACAATACAAATTTAACAATAACCAAAACATTCCCACGGAAGGTGGTCCCCGAGGCCCTCAATAAATCTATCCACACCTCTAAGCACTTCCAGGAGTTCTTACCCCCAGCCGATAGCGATTGGCTCGAGGGCACCAATTGTCAACACCCATGCTCATTAATTAACCTCACCCAGGGGAGTCCAGCCCCCTCATGGGCCCTCCCCGCCGCATAATTAAGCCTCAATGCCACTAACCTCGAGGACCCCCCTCCGCACAGGCCACTGTGACAAAAAGACATCCTATCAATTATTCTACCTAAAACTCTAAAAAACAGGGAGGGTGGGTGGGAGCTGTTAAGAAAATTCTCCCAGAGACCCCTCTTTCCCGCCTGAACCCTGCTTATATACCCTTCCAACACCCCGTTAAGCCCCTCCCCCTATGACCCTATCCTTAGACACCCCTTCTATGACTATCCTGCTAGTCAGCTCCCTACAAACCCTGTCAGGGGAGCCTACCCCCAGGCTTTGCCTCCAGTCCGGCTCCTACATGACAGGGTATTGTCTAATCGCTGTGTCCAATTATCCCCCCCAAAAATGACATAACTCTCCTGTTGGATAAAATTGGCCACAGCAGCCATCTTTATTGAAACAATACAAATTTAACAATAACCAAAACATTCCCACGGAAGGTGGTCCCCGAGGCCCTCAATAAATCTATCCACACCTCTAAGCACTTCCAGGAGTTCTTACCCCCAGCCGATAGCGATTGGCTCGAGGGCACCAATTGTCAACACCCAGTGCTCATTAATTAACCTCACCCAGGGGAGTCCAGCCCCCTCATGGGGCCCTCCCCGCCGCATAATTAAGCCTCAATGCCACTAACCTCGAGGACCCCCCTCCGCCACCAAGCACGGGGTTAAACCCTTAACCCCGAGCGCCCCCCCCACATCCGGAACGCTGTTTCTATTCCCTCTTGTAGTCCCAAAGACCAAACATCTATCCCTACCGCGTTAAGATGCACACCGTCCCCTCTCCAAAATGCCCCGGCACCAGACTCAAGTTCCCTGTGCCTCACCACCACAGCGCCATTTCTAGCCATAAAACGCCCAATTGCCCTGTTGACTTTGATCCGAGCCTTATTGATCTTATCAGCCGACCTTGCATCCCTCCAATAATGGCGTGGCACAATATCCGACCAAACCGTGATTACTTCCGGAAACATCGCCCATAAACGTAGGAGATCAAACTTGATATCCCGTATCAACTCCCTAAATGGTCTGCCCCCAAGTTCATTCCCACCCACATGCAACACTAATATGTCGGGAGCCCTATCGAGCCGAACAAAACGGTGAAATTCCTGTAACACTCCACTCCATACCATACCGCGCTTCCCCAGCCAGCGAACCACTGCCTCCTCTCTATCCAAACCCAGCTGGCGGCCGTTCGGTCTGACATCAGCCCGCAAAGCTCCCCAAAAGACATATGAATGTCCTATAATCCAAATCAGGCACGGGGGATGCCCTAAAATAGAAAGAACACAGTCAACCTCAACAATCCCCCAAACGAACATAGGAACGAAAACGAGACGATTCCCACCGCCCAATACGCTTAATTAACTCATCCCCAAATCCCATTCTAGCAGCCTCAGTTGCGGCCCCAATGCGGAAAGAGTGACCCGCGTATTCCTCCCCTTTGAGGCCCAACGTCCGCAGACTGCTCTAAACACACTTGTGAACTGGAACCGTGATAAAAAGGATCCATTCGCATGCATCAGCAAAGGATCCCTTTCCCTGCCTACTCTGACCTCCTTAAATATCCTTAGCCGTGCCACCGGGCACATATCCGAGCCTGGTACAGAGAAGAGAAACTACCTTCTTCCCCCTCCCTAACTGATCCGTCTTAGACCTCCTCACACTAGCTCCACCCTATCCGAGTATAAATCCACATCCTCTCCCAACAAACCTCACGGCCTGGACACGCTTGGACTCACGAGCTCACCAATCCGCAGTGCCCCGAAGAAGGCAAGCGAAAAGGCTACCCCGAACAACCTTTCCTCGAAATTGGAGCTACAGACCTCCCCTAACTTCATGCCCATATTCTGCAACAACTGTAAAGACACTGGCCTTCTCTGATCCCTGTACGACATGACCTCTCCTCCAACCTCTTAAAGCCTGCGCAATCAGGAAATTCTTAGTGACGTCAGGCCTGCCGCCTGCACGAAACCCAAAAGCCAAGCCCGCCATGCAGCGCGTGATTTTGCTACTGACCAACCAATCTCCTTACAATGGCCTATATATAGCAAGACAGCCAACTCGTCATCATCCTCCTTCAAACCTACTACCTCACGCCATTCTAACCAGCTCCGCCATTCCTGATTGTATGCCGACCATGTATTCGGGCCAAGGATTCCCTGATGAGCTGATCGACTACCCGTCCAGCAGAGCCCAGAGCCGATTCGGGAACCCGGTCCCCTCCCTGTCCGCCTCTGGCGCCAACTCCCGAAAACGTTCCCACTGTGAACGAGATAAAGAATCCGCAATGCCGTTAGAGACACCGGGAACGTGCCTAGCCACAACCCACAAAATTCAAAGCCAGACATTCCAACACTAACTACTGCAAAATAGTGACCACTGGCGGTGAAGATGCCGACAATTGGTTAATAGCCATGACAACCCCAAATTATCGCAGTGAAAAACAAATCTTCCTATTCCGGAATAGCTCCCCCCAAACAACTACCGCAACCAAGATAGGAAACAACTCCAACAATGCCAAGTTTTTAACCATGCCTCTCTGCACCCAAGGACTCCGGCCACCGGCCTACACACCAATGTCCCTGGCAATATGCCCCGAACCCAACACTCCCGGCCGCGTCTGTGAAAAGGTCTAGCTCAGTAGCGACGCACGTGTCTGACATCCACAAGGCTCTGCCGTTAAAAGCTTTCCAAGAAAGTTGCCCACACCCGCAAGTCCCCTTTCAACTCACTACCTAATCTGACAAAATGATGAGGAAGAACCACCCCTGCTGTCGCTGCTGCCAGCCTCCTGCTGAAAATGCGGCCCATAGGCATAATGCGACACGCAAAATTCAATTTGCCCAGC
The DNA here is from genome assembly GCF_055691185.1 of Crinia signifera. NCBI lineage: Eukaryota > Metazoa > Chordata > Amphibia > Anura > Myobatrachidae > Crinia > Crinia signifera. Next base: position 24,769,087 of record NC_139227.1, read on the forward strand.
AAGGATTGCAATTCCCTCAATCTAATCTTCTTCAACAGCAATGCCCTCCCTACCTCGGCCTTCAAACCCAGCAATTTCTCCTCGGGCAAGCGGCACTCCATATTCTCGGTATCAATGACAATACCCAAAAAACTGATCACAGTCGCAGGGCCCTCCGTCTTACCTGGAGCAAGCGGGACCCCAAAGTCTGCCGACACCTTTCAACAGTCCTCAACAATAAGTCACATACACCGGTCCCCCCAGGACCAATGCATAAGAAGTCATCTAGGTAATGAATAACTGAACTACACCCAGAGACATCCTTAACCACCCACTCCAAAAAAGAACTAAAGGCCTCAAAATAAGCACATGACAAAGAACAGCCCATCGGTAAACAACGATCAACAAAAAAACTCCCCGTCCCAACAACATCCCAACAAACGCAAACTGGTTGGGTGAACCGGCAGCAAACGGAATGCCGATTCAATATCAGTCTTTGCCACCTGGCCCCTTTTCCAAACCGCTTCACCCACTGAACAGCCGCGTCAAATGATGTATAAACCACCGAGCAGATGTCGGGGTCAATGCCATCATTGACCGACGCCCCTTTCGGAAAGGATAAATGGTGGATAAGGCGAAATTTGTTCGCCTCCTTTTTAGGCACCACCCCCAATGGAGAGACTATCAAATCTGGCCATGGTGCTGACCCAAAAGGTCCGGCCATACGACCCAGCTGCACCTCCTTAAGCAGTTTTTCCTGCACCACCTCTGGATGCTCCCTTGCAGACTTCAAATTCCTCCTAAAACTCCCTGAAAACTGCACGTCAGAGGGTATCCTAAAACCTTCCCTAAAACCCCTCCTCCAACAACACGGCTGTCTGCTGGTCAGGATACCTATGCAGATAGCCCAGCATCTTTTCCAGCCGAACCGGTGTCTCCCCCTTTTGAATTACCGTCCCGTGACTTCCCTCTGAAGCATTTATTTGCACCATGGGTCCCTCCACACGAGGAACATTCATGTTTAAATTTGCATTTTGCCCCAAACCGACATGACCCGTCATTAAAGGCAAAGCAGAGTCCCTTCTGCATGGCCGTCCCATTTGTGGCCTCCCTCGGCCCCCCCCCGTCCCCACGGAAAGGGCTGCCCACTTTTTGTGGGAGCCGTCACCTTTAACCATAAAGCAATATCCTTATGGTCCCAACGTATGTTAGGGCGAACAGCCTTCCTCTGCCTAAACTGCTCATCGTACCTGAGCCAAGCCAAGCCCCCATACACACGGTATGCCTCTCCTATCGCATCCATGTAACAAAACAAGCCTGAACAATTGTCAGGTGCCTTCTCCCCAATCACACTAGCCAAAATAGCAAATGCTTGCAACCAGTTCGTGAATGACCGCGGTATCAGCCGATACCGCTGCCGTTCCTCCTCTTCCTTCTTCTCCTCCTTACGGGGCCTATCCAGATTAAAACGCTCTAGAGGGAGCAATGAAAATATATCAACATACTCCCCTTTCCAAATCTTCTCCCTCACCTCCTGCTTCAGGTGGGCCCCCAAAGGCCCCTCAAAGCATACATACACCTCCCCTTTTGCAGTGTCACTGAGCCTCCCACTCTCCTCCTGCGTCCCAACACTGCCCCCGTCTGCCCCTGCACTACTGCTACTTTGCTCACCGCCGGATACCGGCACCCCGCTGCTCGCCGGCACCCCACTGCTAACCGGCACCCCACTGCTAACCGGCACACTATTACTGACTGGCACACTAATGCTAGCTGGTGTGCCCGCATTCTGCGGCGCCCATGCTGCCGCCGGGGACGGCCCCGCCCCCTGCCGCAAACCCACCAACCAATCTGCAAAACCACTCAATAATTCAGTAAAACCCCTACTCATTTCCCCTTGGAGGGCTAACCCTCCCCCCCCTGACTCTGCGCTAAAGCATTAACAGACATAGAGACAGACTCACCAGGCTGCCTGGGGGCTGTGAACCCAGCAGCCGCAGGTCCAGTGTCCTGACGAACTCCAGCCAATGAGGAAGGACCAGGTATTTCTCCATCATCTGCTGACGCTGCCATCTCTCTTCTCCTGTCATCCCGACCCTCAGGTACAGCACCAGCCGGCGTGACCTCGTTGGAGGCGGAGCCAGATGTGCGCCTCTCGCTCCGTGTACCAGGCCTGCGGTCCTCAGCCTGTACTTCTGCCCCCCTGGCACGACTCACCCCGTGCTGGGCAGCAGCATGCCCCGCATGCCCCACCGCACCAGGTCCAGTACCACGCACCGCCGGATCTTCTTGCACGTGGGGGGGATCCCCCCCCGCGCGGAGGGTTCCGCCTGCTGGTTGGATTCCTCCCAGACCTGGTCCTGCGGGCGGAAGGTGCCCGGCCCGCAGCCTGGCCTGGAGGGTCCCTAACGGGGCTCCGTGAACGGCGCTGAACCCTGGGGGACACAGATGGGCTAAAGCGCTCCGGAGGCCTGGACCTCCGAGGCCGTGCACCCGCTGGAGCAGCCTCCTGCGTTGCTGCTCCCAGTCCCCCCAGCAGACCTGACATCTGCTGCTGCAGCCACTCAGCCCCCCTGGTGCCAGCTGCCTCCCTGAGGGCAGCAAGCGCAGCGGATACCGACGCATCAGCGTTGCCTGGGGAAGCCATGGGAGATGCCCTGCTGCTTAGCTGTTAAGAAAATTCTCCCAGAGACCCCTCTCTCCCGCCTGAACCCTGCTTATATACCCTTCCAACACCCCGTTAAGCCCCTCCCCCTATGACCCTATCCTTAGACACCCCTTCTATGACTATCCTGCTAGTCAGCTCCCTACAAACCCTGTCAGGGGAGCCTACCCCCAGGCTTTGCCTCCAGTCCGGCTCCTACAGTCTCGCCTTAAACTGGGTTCACATCATACGACTGCTGCACCATCAATATCGTTAAATCTGCGAAGCTCCCGGAGGAACGATATAGGCTGCACACACTGTAAGAGATCTTTAACAATACCATTCAGTGATGTCAGAGGCAGAACTCTGGGAGGCAATGGAGTCATCTGCTGCCGGGCTCCTGCTCCCAATGGGGCACCGCTCCTCCCTTGCAAGTTTAAATAAGTCAATTGAAAGCCGTTAATATCGCTTCTGTGGCTGAGTTCTGAAATGTATGTGTTCTCGCTCATATTATATATTTCAGAACAGAGGCACCGTCACACATGTGCAATGCATTCTTGGGACCGGGAATGTCGCTGAAGTCAAATACGATGGTCGCCGTGGACGTCGGGGGAGTATGTAAAAAATAAATATTCTGAAAACCAGACTATCCCCTATACAAAATGCTTGTGGTCCCGAGCATTTTGAATAAGGGATACTCAACCTGTATATTTTATAAGGTTGTGCGTGTGGGGGGGGGGGGGGGGGGGGGGGAGGGGGCAGTAATCAGGCCGGTGCCACCACTAGGCAGCATTAGGCATTTGTCTAGGACGCCGGCCACTGGAGGGCGGTACTGTGCAGCAGAAGAGGGCAGCAGCGGCAAAGAAGAAGATAGGAGCTGGGAGCAGGTGAGTGATGACCCCCCCCCCTGGAGCCCGCCCAGTGCTGCATCCCCAACCCCCCCCCCCCCACCGCATCTCCCACCACCAACTCTACCCCCGTGGAGCGGCCAGATCAACAACCCTTCCCCCCCCCGTGGAGCGCAGCGGCGCCCGCATCACCAACACCCCCCCCCCCCTGTGGAACGCAGCAGCAGCGCCCGCATCGCCACACCCCCCGCCCTGGCAGTAATATGTATCTCGCCTCTAAGCAACTGGGACGAACTTACGCTGCAAAGATTAGATCAGACTTTAACATAACAGACTCGCCAAATCGCAGTGTAAAGCATTTCCTTTATCTAAACTAATGAAATGCCAACCAACTTTTGCTCTTGTTTCTTTTTTTTTTTAAGCATATAAGGACAAGAGGGAGGACTACCTATAGTAACCATAGGTATCCGAGTAGGGAATTACGAGATTTATAATCAGAAGCCAATTGCAATTCACAGGAATCTAGATAGCACAGGTCAGAGAGTGAGGCAGCTAGAAAGGGCATCAGGCTGTGTGAGCCACCCAGCCCGTTCCTGTGCCACTAAATAGGACACCGTACCGCACTGAGTGACCGCCCAGCTGCGTCGGGAATCCTACCACCCTTTGTTCTAACACGACTGCTGTTCCCACTTGTACAAAATGAAAGTCAAATCACGCCTCTGTGTTGTTACCTCACAGAAACAGTTAGTTTTGATGCATTGTTGTGTTAGCACTTTCTAGGGGAAATAAGCTCTGCACATTAATTTTGTGACAAAGTGTTGCCAGTGGCACCGACACTGGCAGCATACAACACACAATGCTTTCCTGCCTTTCTTCCCCAGGACCTCCGTGTGATTCATAAATAAGAACCAGGGCCGCTGGCAATCCATAGTACTTTTCTCTAGTAAATAGCAGCATAAGTGATTTTATTTCAATGTTTTCCCTTGTCACTCTAATCTTTCCGCTCACTTCATATAGGACGCACGCTGTGCTGTTAAAGGTACAATCGCAGATCCCGGAAAAGGCGGCAATGAGAAGTCTATTTGTGATCTGTCCAGACTCTGTATGCGCAATTGTGTTTTTTTTTCCAAAAACATATTGAAGAGCAATGTCAAAAATATAGACAAGATAATAACACTTTTACCTTTAGGTGCAGATAATATTTACTGTCACAGGGCATTTTTATGGATTGACGCGCTCTCTCGATTCTAGGCAGAAATAAGCTGGCGGAAAGCAGCCATTTTGCCTGACTGAGCACAGCAAGCTTGGAGCGATGAGTTTTAGTCAAGTAAATTGCATCAATGGGAAGGAAATAGGCAGGGGGGTATAATTGCCATTTATTGTAAATGATATGTAAATGTTTAGATCAGGGGTTCTCAATTTCAATACTAAAGTACCTTCAACAGGTCATGTTTTCAGGATGGCTGTCTGTTGAAACATGTGGTATAATTAATGACGGTACTCTTTACCTAGCACGGCGCCCATCGCGACCATCGCGACCATCGCATGCACTAAAAAACGGGTGCGATGCGATGCCCGCGATTTCCCATAGGGACCAATGTTAAAAATCAGATTGGTCGCGATTTTAGTGTTAAAAGTCAGATTGGTCGCGATTTTTACATAGGAAACAATGTTAAATGGGCCACAGAGCCCTAATAGTCCCCCTGAAGTGTTAAATGGCCCCCACAATTTTTAACGCCACCCCACGATCAACGTGAACCCGAAGCGTGGCGAGCGCAGCGAGCCCGCGAGGGGCGGCGGTACGCGTCCTCCGACCTTTTCATACCCCCACTATCCACGTCGGCGTGGAGTTGAGAATAGAATAGTGTGGCGAGCGCAGCGAGCCACCGAGCCCGAAGCGTGGCGAGCGCAGCGAGCCCCGCGAGGGGACGCGGATACCTTCACAGGTAAACGCGTCCCCTCGCGGGCTTCACAGGTGTCCGCGTCGCCACGGACACCTGTGAAGCCCGCGAGGGGACGCGTATAACTGTGAAGGTATCCGCGTCCCCTCGCGGGGCTCGCTGCGCTCGCCACGCTTCGGGCTCGGTGGCTCGCTGCGCTCGCCACACTATTCTATTCTCAACTCCACGCCGACGTGGATAGTGGGGGTATGAAAAGGTCGGAGGACGCGTACCGCCGCCCCTCGCGGGCTCGCTGCGCTCGCCACGCTTCGGGTTCACGTTGATCGTGGGGTGGCGTTAAAAATTGTGGGGGCCATTTAACACTTCAGGGGGACTATTAGGGCTCTGTGGCCCATTTAACATTGTTTCCTATGTCAAAATCGCGGGCATTGAGCCAATTAACGCTAAAATCGCGACCAATCTGACTTTTAACATTGATCCCTATGGGAAAATCGCGGGCATCGCGGGCATCGCGTCGCACCCGTTTTTGATTTACCCGCGATGCCCGCGATTTTTTACCCCCGACGCCCGCGATTGTAATCGCGGGCGCCGTGCTAGGTAAAGAGTACCTTAATGACTTATAAACTGAAATAGATTGAATAGATTGATTGAATAGATTGAATTCGCTCTACATGATCAGAGGAATCCTAAAAACACGAGGACGTGGTACTGCAGTTGAGAACCCCTACTGTATTTTATCCATATCTCATAACTGGAACATACATGGTTTTGCTAGTTTGTACGGCCGATATTTTATCATCCCAAAGTTCTAGATATTTCCTCCACAAACGGTGTATAAATGGTATGTTCCCAATTACCTGACCACTGGTCATTGCTAAGCACAGCCCTCGTTAAAGGCAAACCTAGGTACATATGACCATAATCACCACAACTTAAATTGGTTCTGATCAATGGCGGCTCTTACCCTTTTGGAGTAGTGCGGCTGCCGCAATGGGGACCCCCCCCCCCCTCCGCTGTCATGCTCCCCACAGCTTCTGGTCCCTGCCACTGGTCCCCTGCACGGGGCCAGCGCATGTGCAGTAACTTCATACATACTGCACATGCAGCAGCTCCCGGAGGATTAATCATGTGCAGGATCCGTTTTGGGGGCTGCCGCGCATTTGCGCACAGAGAGGCATCCCGGAGGGAGGGATTACCTCCCAATGGGACTGCTTTAAATGACTGGCAGGTCGGACTTCCAATAGGAAGTCACTACCAGTCACATTGAAGCCAGTGCAGTCTCACAGACTGCATCTGGCTACACTTTAGGCAGAGACAGTGGCGGGTTATACCTGGGGGGGGGGGCTGCAGCCCTGCAGCCCATAGGTAAAAACCGCCACTGGTTCTGATTGTTTATGTGGTTAGGGGTCCATTTTAACATTGTTTGCATTCACCCCTTTAATTTTACTATTTCTACTTGCTACATACCGAGCAAGAGGAACCGTTATATTTTGGCAGTTTATCAAAATAGTTTTGGACATGGGCTCTGATAAAAAAAAAATCTTCCAATTGCAAAGCATAACGGAGTTTGCTGTGCTATAGAACAAAACTTAAAATAAAAATAGGCTTACACAGGGATGTTTTAACAGAGGAGACCTCCGGTGTGCTGCCACCTCCGCCCACGCCCCCTCCTCTCTTCTGACAGCACTGTAGAGTTTAAGTACTAGAGGGCTCAGACTCTAATGCACATGTGCGGATCACCGAGAAAATGGTGTGGCGGCCATTTTATCTGCAATTTTATTATTGCGCATGCACAAAAAACACTGGGATAATAATTGCAGCCATGCCATTTTCTCTGCACTTATTTCTACAACACTGCTGTTGGCAGCGCGGGACTCTGGAGGGGTATGTTATCAAGAAATGGCTGCAGCATGTACAGTGTAGACTCCCCTCTCTCTACAGAGGGGCCTGTGTGCATAACACTGTAAATGCGCCTGTGGGCTAACGCCTCAAAAGTCCTGTCCAGTAGTGCAGTCCATCAGAATCAGGACTACCCCACCTAAATAGTAGGCATGAGCTAGTGACATCTAGACCAGGGGGGGCCAAACCGGTCCTCAAGATCTACCAACGGTCCTCGTTTTCCAAATCCCCTAGCTGGTGCACAGCTGTAGTCATTACTAACTGTCATATTTCCCAGATCACCTAGCTGGTGCACAGCTGTAGTCATTACTAACTGTCACATGACCCAAATCACCTAGCTGGTGCACAGCTGTAGTCATTACTAACTGTCACATTCCCCAGATTACATTGCTGGTGCACAGCTGTAGTCATTACTAACTGTCACATTCCCCAGATCACCTAGCTGGTGCACAGCTGTAGTGTACACAGCTGTAGTCATTACTAACTGTCACATTCCCCAGATCACCTAGCTGGTGCACAGCTGTAGTCATTACTAACTGTCACATTTCCCAGATCCCCTAACTGGTGCACAGCTGTATTCATTACTAACTGTCACACTCCCCAGATTACGTAGCTGGTGCACAGCTGTAGTCATTACTAACTGTCACATTCCCCAGATCACCTAGCTGGTGCACAGCTGTAGTGTGCACAGCTGTAGTCATTACTAACTGTCACATCCCCCAGATCACCTAGCTGGTGCACAGCTGTAGTCATTACTAACTGTCACATTTTCAAACCTGCTGCAGTCATTCCTACAATAGATCCACAGGTGGCCTGAGAAACATGAACTGTTGGTAAATCTTGAGGATAGGTTTGGCCACCCCTGGTCTAGACTGTTTTCACATAAAAATGTCTCATGGCTATGAGTTCAAATATAACTGAACAGCCATCATAGATTTTCTAAGATTGTTTAGCCGATATGATCATAGTCCCTCCTTCCATGTAGCATTGTTCCCTGTCAGGTGCTGACTGTTTCTTGGAGTCACAAAACGCGTTAGTCTCCTAGACTTTGCGTTTCAACCTTTTGAAAGTCCTTGCCTGACAGACTTAACTTGACCCTGATTTGAAATCGGTGACTGGATGACGGGAAAATGATTTCGGGATCGAAGTTGAAGGGACAGACTTGATGATATCTTTACGGTCACATGAATTTTTAATTTTGAAAGTGTGATTTTATCACTTTTATGGAAGCTTGCATTACTTACGTCACCAGTGGCGGTTTGTGGTTTCCACTGACAAGGATTCTCCAAATAATATTCGTATTAATCTAATGTCGTAAATTTAAAGAAGCCTGCCACCATGAATGATCATTTTCTAATTCAACAATGTAAAACTATAATAACTCTAAGTAGCATACATTGTACGGATATGTACAGTACACGGTCAATTTTTACCTAATTTTTCTATTTTGTTTCCCTTTAAACCCAACTATTTCATATTCAGCTAGCACCTTCCTGTATTAGAGGGACATCTATAATTTAAATGAAGAGGAGGAGACCGGTTTTAGTGGTGTTAGGTGGCCACCTCTTCAGGGCAGAAGGGGTCAAAGGGGACACCTGTACCGGCCACAACCTTGAAAGGGCCCCAAGGTTCTGAGGGGCTGTATGCATTGCTGCAGCACCTAGCAATGGTTTATAGAGGCACCAGCCACACATCATTCCTGGAGGAAACTTACTCAGACCCCCCCACATTGCATAGTAAATATTAACTTATTTTTTTGTTGTTGTTGTAACAATAAAAAATACATTCAATATGCAATGTAATAAAATTTCACTGCTCCAGGGGGGAGGGGCCCAGAGATGTCAGTGTACTGGGCCCTAAGGTTTCCGTTGCCAGCCCTACATCTCCCAGCCAATTTTGGCTGGGGATAGAAGAGGCATTTACATTAATTTGCTTACGTACACGCTGTAAGGCCACGGCAGCTTTTGTGTTTGATTTACAAGTTACTTGGTTAGAGTTGGCCATACACTACTGCATGTATGGCCATCCCATCCACTGGAGCCGCCTAGGACCTTTATCATGGTCTTTCTGCATGTAATATTGCATGCGACCCCTTCCCTGCCCCCGGAAGGGGGTCTGAGGTGGGACATGCAGGCAGGTGCGACATCTGACTCTGATATGAGTATGCAGATGTCAAACACATGAGACTTGGGCCGTTTTCAGTTTCACACCGATTTCTTGGCCGGAATCGGGTAAAATCACATAAGTTTATGGGGACCTTTAGGGTCCGGGGGTGGGGCAGGGGAGGGTAAATATACTAACCTAACCCCCCTCGGGTATCCTTTCATTAGGGTGCCGGCATCGGTATTGTGAACTGGTCATCTGTATGTATCCCCCAGCTCCCCGTAAACCCAGTGGAAATATCTAGTTAAATATAAAAGATAATTTATCAAAGTCTCATTAGATATACGAGGGTGGAACAATAAGTACCTGTGTTGAAGACAGGTGGCATTGCTGAGGAAAGTTGGTATTACTATCGTGTACTACCATCTATCAAACAACACCAAACCAACTTTCAGATTGATTCATAGGTTATTTTTGTTTTCCACCACGACAATGCACCAGCTCCCTCATCTGGAATTGCTGCGGCCAAATTGCATGACTTGTGCTATGACCAGTGCTATTTCACTAGGGTGGGTGCAAGGTTTTCGGCACCCCAGGCAAAACTTCATCTAACTGCTTGCACATCGCCAAACACCATTACCGACATTCCAGACGCTCAAGTGACATGTCACTTGGATTAGAATAGAATCAACTTTATTGGCCATGTATGTTTGCGCACACTAGGATTTTTTTATGGATTACAGTGCAGCATCAAGCAAGGATGAAGGGGAGGGGGGGGGGGGACATTACATACATTGCATCAAGACATTACATGCGGGGAACACATACCCGCCGAGCTGCACAGCGCCTAGGCAGCCATAATCGGCTTCACTGGTAGCTGCAGCAGCCAGGTAGGTAACAATATAAGCAGAGACAGTACAGTTATCACACGGGAACACATACCCGCCGAGCTGCGCAGCGTCTAGGCAGCCATCAGCGGCACCACTGGTTGCCACGGCAGCCAGGTAGGTAACAGATAAGCGGGGAGTCCTTCTTAAGTTTGTGAGAGTCCGACTCAGGGCTGCCCCCCATCTTCTGGAGCTCCTAGGCCGCTGCCTAAAGTTGCCTCCTGGAAGAGCCGGCCCTATATCTGACACTTACAATGGGACTCTTTATGTATGGGCATCTAATGATTTCACAGTCACCATGCTAGTGTATGGCGACGGAAGAGTATCTACTGTAGATGTGTTAAGAAATGATAAGCGCACATTTACTTCCCTGTTACATACGGATATGTGTGCTGACCTGCTGCAGCTGCTGGGGACCAGGCTGCACGTGAGAATCTCACCATGGTTGTAACATCTTGTACATGCCCAGTGGAGTCAGCCCGGTGGGGATAGACAGCGCATCAGCACAGTGATGTGGGGTTTATCAAGAACTACCGGAGGGGAGAGTTTTTTACTCCTCTCATTGGTGCTGCTTCTTAGTTTGTCTTCATAAGGAAGCAGAGCAGGAAGAGCCATAGCGGTTCGATTCATGAAGCCAACAGGTTAACCCATAGCTACGGTGTCCAAAAAGTAGCCAGGTATGCCACAGCCCCGTGCCTGTGAGTACAAGTCCCTCCTCAAGCCACACACAAAAACTGGATGTTCAGGAATTTCATTGTAGCCATGCCTTATGGTGCCGGTAATCTGGCATTAAATAGTGGTTCGTAGGACCATGATGAGGCAAACATGCCCCTCACTGTCCACGTCTTGGGGAGGCCATGCCACATTTCACTGACCGGCAGCCATTTTGTGTTTTGAACCAATATTTGTGGGGGGGGAAACGGTTCTATTTATTTGATAGCCTGGATGTTGGTTGACATCACAAAGTGGTTGCCACTACTGTGAGTGAACTCGGGTTTCACTTTAAAAATTACACTCTCCAGTTTTATAAATCTGAAAGGGGTTGGGAACGCTTTATAACGGAGATCATTTAGATTCCTGAAAATCACTGTTACATAGTACATCATTGTTGTAATATGTGTAAGCGCATTAGCACTGTATAATTAGTTGTATGTATGGTTCACTCAAGTCAAGGGCTTCCCAGCCAAGGTCCACAAGCAGGGCCGGTGCAAGGCACCGGAGTGCCCCAGGTGAGTCGGGGTGGGGGCGCCCCGGTGCCGGGGGGGGGGTGTACCTGTCCTGCGGCTGTGTATATAAAGCTTGCGGCGGCAGCGGGGGGTCTCTGCAGTCAAGAAATAACGAGCGCTATCCACCTGGCTACGCGGAAGCGCTTCTGTTGTGAAAACACTGGCCGCACGGCGCACGCTGATTGGCTGAATCTCAGCCAATCAGCGTGCGGCCAGTGTTTCCACAACAGAAGCGCTTCCGCGTAGCCAGGCGGATAGCGCTCGTTATTTCTTGACTGCAGGGACCCCCCGCTGCCGCCGCCGCCGCAAGCTTTATATACACAGCCGCAGTACAGGTACCCCTGCGGCACGGTGGGGGGGGGGGGCGAAATGCCGCCCTCCAGTGGCCGGCGCCCTAGGCAAATGCCTAGATTTGCCTAGTGGTGGCGCCGGCCCTGTCCACAAGGCACACTTAAGACGGCCACACGCGGTGCGTTTTTGCCTTGTGATGCTATGCGCGCTCATGCAAGAGAGAAGAAAAATGGTGCTTCCTCATCTTTATGTCCACCGCTTACGCTACGGAACTTACATAAGCATTATCGACCAATTGCGGGCTTGCTTTGCTCGCCACGCTTCTGGCTCGGTGGCTCGCTCCACTCCGCTCCCTACAACTTTACTGAAGTTAATAGATGGTGGCGTGGACCCAGGGTGGTGGTATGGATCCAGCAGATTTGGAACATTTCACTCACCAAAAATCCTTATGTAGCGGTTAAATAGCGGCTAACGTAACTGGCGTAGCCGTGAGCGCAAAGATGAAGAAGTACCAGAAAAATATATAGAAAGAATACATCAAGTTAAATAATTAACCTATTAGAGGAAATTTACTGTGGGAGTTCTATTTCACATGGGATAGATACCATTTATTATCTTCTAAAAGGTGCTAAATTAAGTAAATTCTGATTGGTTGCCCATAGCAACAACCCCAGTGAAACAGAACTCCCATCTTAGTAAATTTCCGCCATTGACTATTTCCGTTTTCTTCTCGAGGACCGGACTACTACTATTTCCTGTATTTTGTATCCAGAGCATATTTGCCTACCCTCCCGTAAAGGTGGGGAGGTTCCCGAAAATTGACACCCCCAAAAAAGGGTGGACAAGCCTCCCACATGTCCCCGGCCTCCCCTGTATCTTCCTACCTACCGCCAGTAAAATCCCACGAATCACAGGATTTTTTGTAATGGGGCGAGCCTTGGTGATGTAGGACACCCCCCCCCCCCCATGGCAGCTGAAAGTCTCCTCACCGGTCTTCTCCCAGAGAAGAGACAATAAATGTTGGCAGGGATGATCCAGTGTCTAATGACATGATTAAAAAGATTTCTATTTTCTATGGTATAAATTATGGTATGATTTACATGAGAGGTTAAACGTTCTACATCACACTGTTTACAGAGATTTATGATCGGCGACAGATCACAAAAGGGGCCGAAAAGAAAACAGAAATATAACGTATGCGCAGAAATGGGAATTCCGCCATATAATAATGCGACACAATCCCAGCGCTCTCTGCCATTAACAAAGAATGAAAGAGGTTAATGGCTACCAAGCACTTCCACATTTTGCCCCGGCACAGAAAAGGTTAAAGCCATAATCACTGTTCAATTGTATTTGACTAAATTAGTCTCTGCCTATGAATGATAAAAGGGAGTTTTTTGGAACCACAAGATCATTATTGAGCACTAACACAGAACGCATTGGCAAAATGTTCAGTAGTTTAAGCAATGTAGACAATGAAGGTTCTCGACCCTGCTACAAAAGAGTGACCTACAGAATCCTGTGGAATGAATAATTATAGGCAATATCCATTTCAGCTTCTATTAGAACTTCCAATAAAACAAGGTCAGGACAACAGACAAGGATCACATCCCGGCTAGCATCAGAGCGGAGAGGAAGAGTCACCCTGGAGGAGGTGGATTGCATCCTACTAGCTTTCCACAATGAATTAGCTCCATGACAGCTCCCCTAGGAACATTACGCCGCTTCCTATTGTTCAGCCAACCGTGACATCACTTACACATCCTAACAATCCCGGGAAGTCATCTCACATTGGCCCAACCCCCCCCTGCTCCCACCCAGGATGGTTGTGCCACCGCTGGTATTGGTAACCAACTGTAGTGTGAAAAGTTTATTGCGCTTGACCTAAGCACATGGGTCATTTCTACATAGAAATAGTTACTCTCGCATAATAAGTGCATTACATATGAGGGAACAGAGTTATTTTCGGGGGAGAGGCATCAAACTTTTGAGAGAGATAAAGTAAAGAATTTGCCCATAGAAACCAATAAGAATATGTCACTTATAGCCTATGCTAGATAAATGATCTCTGGGGAAGATTGGACAACTCTCCCCTATGAGAGAAGAAGTGGCTGATTTATCAGCTGGCGAGGAGACCCATCTTTAGTGAAGCGCAGTATGACTTCAGCTGGCTCATGCAAATGTGAAATTAACCCTCACCTTGCTGTGCCAGTGTTGCCGGGGTAGTGTAGCATCACTCAGCGATATAATGATATTTTGTGATCCATTACAGCGATACGGAATTTTTTTATTGATGCAATAAAAGAAACATCCTGATCACACGGGAAAGAGAAATAGTGATCGATAGGAAAACTGGCTAAATGATTTTAATACAGAGACAAACACCTCTGATGTGTACCAAGCCCATACAACACTCTGTGCAGATGCATTGAAGATACGGCCAAAACAATGTTCCAAAAGTGGAAAAAGTCAAACTGATACATACAGCAGTTCAGCGACTGAAGCAATTCCATGAGATCGAGAGACCGTACTACAACCCAAACAGGCAGTACCACTGGACTGGAATTATACAGCAATATCACTGGACTGGAATTATACAGCAGTATCACTGTACTGGAATTATACAGCAGTACCACTGGACTGGAATTATACAGCAGTACCGCTGGACTGGAATTATACAGCAGTACTGCTGGACTGGAATTATACAGCAGTATCACTGGACTGGAATTATACAGCAGTATCACTGGACTGGAATTATACAGCAGTATCACTGGACTGGAATTATACAGCAGTATCACTGGACTGGAATTATACAGCAGTATCACTGGACTGGAATTATACAGCAGTATCGCTGGACTGGAATTATACAGCAGTACCGCTGGACTGGAATTATACAGCAGTATCGCTGGACTGGAATTATACGGCAGTATCACTGGGCTGGAATTATACAGCAGTACCACTGGACTGGAATTATACAGCAGTACCGCTGGACTGGAATTATACAGCAGTATCGCTGGACTGGAATTATACAGTAGTATCGCTGGACTGGAATTATACGGCAGTATCACTGGGCTGAAATTATACAGCAGTATCACTGGGCTGGAATTATATGGCAGTATCACTGGACTGGAATTATTCAGCAGTATCACTGGGCTGGAATTATACAGCAGTATCACTGGACTGGAATTATACGGCAGTATCACTGGGCTGGAATTATACAGCAGTATCACTGGACTGGAATTATACAGCAGTATCACTGGGCTGGAATTATACAGCAGTATCACTGGACTAGAATTATACAGCAGTACTGCTGGACTGGAATTATACAGCAGTATCACTGGGCTGGAATTATACAGCAGTATCACTGGACTAGACTTTAATGGCAGTACCACCAGACTTTAATGGAAGTATCATTGGATTTTAACAGCAATACCCCTGGACTGGGCTTCTGCAGCAGCACCAATGGACTTATGGCAACACAGGACACCAACACTAGGCAACACAGAACACCAGCACTAGGCAACACAGGACACTAGCACTAGACTTATACACCAGGTCGCCACCCCCACAGACCACCACAGCACCAGAGACCCATCTACCCACTTCCCTATCTAATGCTGGAGTAAAAAAGATGGCACCAATAGCGTGGAACTTACATCGAGTCCGGATCTCATGAGAACCGACTCAGGATAATGACGTTTTGCCGTGTTCTGAGCTCCGAGTCTGGGTGGGTATACCCGAGCAGTGCTCGGATCCGGGCTCCCAATAGGGGTGCTCGGCGGTGTTTGGATTCCCAAAATCCGAACCCGCTCACCCCTAGTGTTAAGTGTTAAAAAAGTGAAAAAATAGGTGTGTAAAAGTGTTATTTGGATTTAAAAAAAACAAAGGGGTCGATCCTATCAACTCCGAAGGGTGCGAGTTCCCGGTCAGGTGCAGTTTTAACGCTGAAACCTGAATTAACCGTAACTCGTACCCTTTGCAGGGCCGAATCAACTGAAAATTGCTGAAAAACTTTTCAGCAAATTCGGCCCACCGTAAAGTGCGCCCGGTGACGTGACAATTTGCAAACACCGGGCGCATCCGCACCCTTCGGGTGTAATAGGATCCACCCCAAAGCATGATATAAATGTGAAATGGTGGTGCCCTAAAACAGTTCAGACAGAGCAATCAGGGTGCCCCCACACCCCAAAAGCTCACCCCACATCTGACTTGCTATATAAAAAAAAGGATCTTACCTGAAGTTTTGCTATACCATCGTGTAGTCTTCAAATGCTAGGTCCCTACTTTATAAACATCAGGACAGGTGGGAGGGGTGCTAATCCAGTTTGGAGAATTTCAGGCTTTCAGGTGTGTATGTCTACACATAATAAACTACAACAAAAAATGAAATAAAAATAAATGAATGTACAATATTTATCTTCAGTCGAACACAGTAGCAGATCTGCACAGAGTGGACATGAAAGGAGAGATATGGACATATCATGGTGTTGGTTACGTTGCGTCTGTAGGTCAATATCCAAGTCTTGCGCTAATTATACCAAATTAAATATGTAGGTCTCCCACTATCCTCCAAATCCCTTGTTGGCCGTTAGATATACAACAAAGGATTGGCACCCATATATTGGTCACCGCTAAAGATTTGTATAATAATCCGCAGTACATAAGCTCCCAATAGTCTATAAAAATGTAAACTGGATTCACATAGTTACATAGTAGGTAAGGCTGAAAAAAGACTTGCGTCCATCTAGTTCAACCTGGTATAGATATCCATTGCTGATTTGGTAGGTTCTGGTATTTTACAGACAAATTATATTTCTTATTTGTACCCATGGATGTTTTTCTCCAGTAAATGTTTGTCCAACTTTGCCTTGAACGCATTTAATGAGCCAGCCGTTACCACCTCTCTGGGAAGAGAGTTCCAGAGTTTGACTGTTCTGACCGTAAAGAAATTCTTTCTACTAGCTGAATGAAATCTTTTTTCTTCTAATCTATACTCATGCCCTCGCGTCCTAGATTCCTTTCTAGTAGAAAAGAGGGTACGTGACAGTTCCTTATATTGGCCCTTGATATACTTGTACATGTTGAGCATGTCCCCCCTTAAACATCTCTTTTCTAATGTAAATAGTCCCAAATTGCTTAATCTCTCCCCGTAGCTTAAATTCTCCATTCCCCTAATAAGCTTTGTTGCTCGCCTTTGGACTTTTTCTAATTCTATGATGTCCTTTTTATAGTGTGGGGCCCAGAACTGTACTCCGTACTCCAGGTGAGGTCTCACCAATGCTTTATATAGTGGCATAATTACCCTTGAGTCCCTAGTTTCCATTCCCCTCTTAATACATGCCAGAATTTTGTTGGCCTTTTTTGTAGCTACATTACAATGGGCACTACATCCTAGTTTGCTGTCTATTTGGACTCCTAGATCCTTTTCAAG
Source organism: Crinia signifera (assembly GCF_055691185.1). NCBI lineage: Eukaryota > Metazoa > Chordata > Amphibia > Anura > Myobatrachidae > Crinia > Crinia signifera. Next base: position 24,786,293 of record NC_139227.1, read on the forward strand.
TATGGAATTACCCAGTTCCTCTCCGCTAAGGTTGTAACTTGCACACTGGTTGTGTCTCCCAAGGTGCATAACCTTACATTTATCTACATTGAACCTCATCTTCCATTTTTTTGCCCACTCATCTAGAATTGCAAGATCATTTTGAAGCATGGTGACATCTTCTGATGATTTAATGACTTTGCTAAGTTTTGTATCGTCCGCACTCCACTTAGTACCGGTATCATATCTGATACGGCACCATTCACAACCACTCTTTGTTCTCTATTACATAGCCAATTCCCTACCCATCTGCAGATATTTTCCCCCAATCCTAGGTTCTCCATTTTATTAATCAATCTCTTGTGTGGGACAGTATCAAATGCTTTAGCGAAATCTAGGAAAATCACATCTACAGCATTTCCATTATCGAGGTTTTTACTAACCTCTTCATAGAACCCTAGTAGATTAGTTTGGCATAAACGATTTTTCACGAACCCATGTTGGTTAGCACTGAGTAGACTGTGATGATCTAAATATTTCTGGATACCATCCCTTAAAAATCCTTCAAATAGTTTACCCACAATTGATGTTAAACTAACGGGTCTGTAATTAGCGGGATCTTCCTTTTTTCCTTTTTTGAATATTGGCACTACCTCTGCTATTCTCCAATCTTTTGGTACTATACCTGACGATAGTGACTTGCTAAAGATATAATGTAGGGGGGTAGCTAATTCATCCCTTAATTCCATTAATACCCTTGGATGAATCCCATCTGGCCCTGGTGATTTATTTGTTTTGAGTTTGCTTAGCCTCAGTATTATTTCCTTCGGCGTGAAATCCACAATGAGATCTGGCTTATTTGTCCCGTTTGTGGTAAATGCTCGTTCCACAGTCTGCTCTCCCTTAGTAAATACTGATGAGAAGAACTCATTTAACAGTTTTGCTTTTCCCTTGTCCTCAGTAACACTTTTTCCACTAGTATCAATTAGTGGGCCTATGTTTTCCTTAATTAAACGTTTACTATTTATGTATTTAAAAAACTTCTTTGGGTTGGTTTTGCTTTCAGTGGCTATGCACTCTTCATATAATATTTTAGCTGCTTTGATTACCCCTTTACAAGTTTTGTTTGATTCTTTGTATTTTGCGAACGCCTCCTTATTCAAGTTATTTTTATAGAATTTAAAGGCTCTGGTTTTATTGTTGATAGCTGACCTTACTTCTTTGTTCAACCATGGTGGCTTTTTTTTGTTGAATTTACCTTTAGTTACTTTAGGAATGTATTCAATAGTTAGTGAATCAAGCACCTTTTTTAGAGTATCCCACATTTCCTCTGCATTTTTTCCCTCCATAACCGTTTTCCACCCAATTCCTGTTAGGGCTTCCCTGAATAATTCAAAGTTCGCTTTTCTGAAGTTTAGTATTTTTGCAGATCCTTTTTGATGTAATTTACTGAAGTTGATTTCCAGTGAAACCATATTGTGATCACTGTTCCCTAATTGTTCAATTACTTTTGTGTTTGAAACTAAGTCTGTGTTATTTGTTAAAACTAAGTCCAAGAGCGCCTCATCACGAGTTGGAGTTTCTACCGTTTGTGTAATAAACTGGTCTTTAAGTAAGCTTAAGAACCCATTGCTTCTTGCGGATTTACCTGTTTCGTTTTCCCAATCAATGTCGGGTAAATTAAAATCCCCCATAATTAATACCTGACCCTGATTTGATGCTTGTTTGATTTGGTTTAAAAGAAGAGACTCTTCCCTTTCGTTTATATTTGGTGGTCTATAGCATACCCCTATTATAAATTTGTTTTTTGGTTTTTTATTATTGTCGGTTATCTCTGCCCACACTGTCTCCGAGTTGTCGTCTTCCAGGTCTGTGCTCATATTTTTCTCACATGATGTTAAGTTATTATTTACATATAGGCACACACCCCCGCCCCTTCTATTTTCCCTATCTTTCCTGTAGAGTGTATATCCCTCCATGTTTAATGCCCAGTCATGCGACTCATTACACCATGTTTCTGTAATACCAATGATGTCGTAGTCATCTCTACTGATCACCGTTTCTAGCTCCCCGATTTTACTCACTAAGCTTCTTGCATTAGCCAGTAAGCATTTTAATTTATGTTTATTTTTAGATATGGCTCTAATATTGTGATTAGTTTCACCCCAGGACCCATTTGATAGTTGAATCAATTTTCAAAGGTTCTTCACAGCTTGAGCCAGTTCATTTTATCGGAGTACCCTGTATATATATATATATATATGAGCAGGGGCGTAACTAACTATTCAGCGCCCCCCCCCGCCGCACGTTTATTCGGCGCCCCCCACCTAACCTGCCCCCCCTTCTTACACACGGTCTGCGTCGTCTCGCCCGGCTCTCTGTCGGGACCTTCCTGACGTCACGGTCCCGGCCAGCTCCTGTCTGCAGTATGGGGGCAGCCATTTTCTAATTGTCAGTTTTCATTGCAGCAGGAGCCGGCCGGGACCGTGAAGTCAGGAAGGTCCCGACAGAGAGCCGGGCGAGACGCAAACCGCGGGTAACTATAGCCCCGCAGCCCCCCTGGCGGCGCCCCCAATTTCTCTGCGCCCCCCCGCCACTGCGGGGGCTGCGGAGCTACAGTTACGCCACTGTATATGAGGTTCTTGTCATAGTATTGGCCAATAGCCCACCACTCGCCAAGGTAGATAGGCAGAACCTATTTGTTCCAGAACATGACGATTTAGTGTCCATGTACTAATGGGCCACACACACGGGGCGATTACGCACCCATTTATAAGCAATCGGACAAGAGGGTATGGGTCATTTGGTCGACCAAATTAAGGTCGACATACATTGGGTTGACCACTGAAGGTGAACACATGAAAAAGGTCGACATTGCTAAGGTTGACAAGGTCAAAAGGTCAACACAACATTAGGTCGACATTCAAAAGGTCGAAAATGGGATTTTCACGTCCAAGGTCGACATGGACACCGCATCGGGGTGCAACGCGTCCCCTCGCCATGCTTCGGGCAAGCTATTGCCCCTATTCTCCCTCCATGCCCTAGCGGATTGGTAGGGCATGAAATAGCGCTCGTCGGCACATGACGGCTTAGAAAAAAATGTGAAAAGCCCATGTTGACATTTTGACTGTCGACCTTCCCAATGTCGTCCTAATGCTTGTCAACTTTTTGACCCTATCACCCTTAGGCATGTTGACCTTTTGCATGTGTCAACCTTCAGTGGTCCACCCAAGGTATGTCGACCTTAATAGTGTCGACCTAACGACCGTATATCCTGACAAGATTGCTTAGAAATGAAGCCGAGATCTCTGTGTGTGTATGGCCCCTGGTATACAGTAAATCCAGTCACCGCTAGAGCTCTCTCGATCGGGATCACTGCCCGTGACAGATCGCTCAGCACACGGTGGTGAGCGATCTGTGCTGAGTGATCTGTGCTTATCTAGATCACCCAGCACACTGCTCCCGTCACCTCCTGTGTACGAGGCATTAGCCTTGGCGAGAGATAAAGTGTAGAGAGAGATAAAATAACCAAACAACCAACTTTTTCAAACACAGCCTTCAACATGGGAGTTAAGAGCAGATTGGTCGGTACTCTATCTCTCTCTCTGAAGCTTAGTACATAGACCCCCTTAAACTACTATACTACTATGTTATGGCTGGGTCAGGCTTGTGTTGCAGCACTTGGAACGACCTTCACGATTGACCACAATGGTCTACGCTAGGGTAACTCATCTCTTGCCCAATTATTTTTAAGCCAATAAAGGAAAAAAAAAGAGAAATATAAATGGAAAAATGCTGCTGAAAGTGGAATGTGCTACTGCACAACTCTTCCAGGGAAGCTTCATTCCCTGTACCAAGATGGCCGCTGAGGCAACTACTGAGCCAGTGCAGTGCCATCTTGGGACTGTCGGAGAGATGTATCAAAACTTGGATAGATAAATCAGCTCCTGTCACCACTCGAGCCGTGGGACCACGCATTGTAATGACATAACTCATGATGTGCACTTGATCCGTCGCACGACCTGTTGTAGTCGTGCGGATCGGCCATACATCGTCCAGGTGTATGACCAGCTTACGCTCCAGTGACACATGTGATTAGCTGACATTTTGACACTCTTCCAGCATCCTGCACTACTAGGTGGTGGGTGAGCTGTATAATACCCCACTCTGACGCTCAGCACCATCTATCAGTGTGTGTGTAACAGTGAGTACGGCTTTAAATGCATTTTCTTCATTAAACTGCTCCACTGGTTAAGTAAGTGGCCTGTTCATAGTTGTAAGGCAGGGATGCGGTTAATTTCCCGGCGGTCGGAATCCCGACACTGGAATCCCGACCGCCGAAATCCCGAAACTTTCTCCCTCCGTGGGTGTCCACGACACCCATAGAGGGAGAATAAAATAGCGTGCCGAGCGTAGCGAGGCACCGGGCCCGCTGCGTGGCGAGCGCAGCGAGCCCGCAAGGGGGGGCGATCCATGTCCCCCCCTTGTCGGGATTTCGGCGGTCGGGATTCCAGTGTCGGGATTCCGACCGCCGGGATCCCGACCGCCGGGAAATCATATCGGATCCGTAAGGCATCCGCTGGTGAGTACAGTAGCTTTTCTACACCCACAAGCCTGTATACATATATTTCCAACAAATTCCACAATAATGTGATCTTGTCATGGCTGTAACAAAAAGGAGACAGCAGAAAGCTGATCTATTAATTATCATTATAGATATCATTATATTAAAGTAACCAAGTGTGCTTCGCTATATTTGATTGATTTATGATGTGCTCACATGAGCCAGCGACAAGAGGCATGTTTCTCAGTTTGGAATGTCTCCCTAGTATAACATGAATGACTACAGATTGCTGTAACTGTCATTCAGAGGCTGGAAGAAAAGATGAAGTTTAAACATAAGTTTAAACTTTCATCTCATTCTGTATATGGCCATGTACTTGTATAGGTTTTGTTGGCAGAGTTTAAGCCCCATACACACTAGATGATTTCCTGTGTTGGGATCGCTTGGTCTACAGTATGCTGGTCGACACCACTAGGTCGACATATGAAAAGGTCGACATGGTTCTAGGCTGAGATGGGTCAAGGTAGACATGGGTCTAGGTCGACAGGACACAGTTTAAAGTGCACCTAGACCCATGTCGACCTAGAACCATGTAAACCTATCCCCATGTCAACCTAATGGTGTCGACCCAGTGCTTGTCGACCGACGTACTGTAGACCAAATGACCGTATCCCGATTTCATGCACCACCGATAACATTACCGATATTGGCTGTTCTCCCTGGCGAATGATCTAGTGCAGAGGTCTCCAACCTTAATCGAGTTTGAGCTCATCGAGACAAAAAAAAAAAAAACCTCCTGGAGAGATACTAAAATTTGTCCAATGTCCCTGATACTAAGCCGCACACAAAGTATGACCTCTATCGCCTGTCTCCTCTGAAGCGAGAAGTGCATGCCTGTCAGCGGTGGAGGAGTGTGCGGGGGAAGGCGGTGGCAGCAGCAGGCGGATGGACAGGCGGATAACAGTGGTCGAGCCACCTAGATTGGTAAGGCGAGCGGCGTGTTGGTGGCCACGGATCTAGTGCATACACAGTGAACTATATTGTTTTGAAAACTCACCTCTGCAGGCTAGCTTATTATATCCAGGACCCCCACACAACATCCAGTAGCATTCATATCTAATTGCATCCCATCAGGACCATCTAGTAATCTGGTGGGACTGCCATGCTATGGAATCCTATCCTTATGTATCCCTCCTATTACCCCTATAGATTGTACGGTTGCAAGCAGGGCCCTCCTACCTCCCTGTCGGTTTGTATCTACCCAGTTTGTTTAATCACAGTTGTTTATTGTAAAGCGCAACGGAATCTGCTGCACCATATAAGAAACCGTAAATAAATAAATATTGTTAAATAGCCCTGTGATATGCAGCACCCGAACTCAATCAATCCGATGCTCAGCCCCGTGGCATTGGAATCGGAAGTAGAAGTAGACTGTCCAGCAGTCTCCCTAGGTAACCCAGCCCTCTATAGCACCTGCTGTCATCTCATGCATTTGTTGACCATCTTCCATTTCCATTCTTTTGCCTTTAATAACTCCATAACTTCCGAAGCCATTGCAGAACCTTGTAGGTATGAAATGGTTAAAAGATAGGGTGAAGACTTTAGTGCCTAGAGTAGATATATTAGCCATACTGCATTCTGTATAAAGTTAATGGAACCTATTGCTAATATAAGGCAGGAAAGCGGTTCCTATTAGGATCCCTGGCGAGTAGACCTGCATTACATTGTGTTGAGCTGAAGATGTGTGTAAATGCTGTTTGAGAATTGTCTCAGTCTCTGGTGGGAAGCGAAGATTTAAATCCCATTAAAAAGCCAGGTTCGCGTATACCTGCACTAAACACAATGTTATACGCCTCTAATGAACACTAACATAATAGTATCTTAAAGTAACAATTAAAAAAGTCAAATATGTGCAAAGCAATTCTAATGATTTAATTATAAAGAGACGGCATACTTTACATTGCAGCGTAAATGTAGGAATATGGTGTAGAACGGGAAATGGACCACGTAGGGTGACCACCTCATCCCTTTAATTCCGGACACATATTAGTTACACAGGTTCTGTGGCAGTTTAAAACCAGGTGAAAGCCAGCCACAGAACCTGTGTAATTAATATGTGTCTGGAATTAAAGGGATGAGGTGGTAAGTAACCCTAGGACCACGTGGCAGTAGAGAGACACCTTTTGTCTCAAGAGCCAGCACTTTAGGGTCAGGTGAAGAGCAAGAAGGTGATCAATGCCTTGATCCTCCTTGTGGTCTCCAACACTTGACCCTTTATTTTACAGCTAATATCTTGGTTCATTGGGCAGAGTCAGGGCCTGTACAGTAGTTCATTTAGTTAGTGCAGTTGCAATAACCTACCACCATCAGCCTCTCATGTCTATGGCTAAGTACAAGGTATCGGTAGTAGCAGTACACTAACAAGTGGAATTGTTGTAATTGGAGAACGCATCCAGTGCGGTGCAGAGGACCACATGCACAAAAACTATGTAGCATGGCTGCAGCCCCTAAAAGCTGGAAAGGGTTTCTGTGATAGCAGGGTAGTGGCTTACCATGGGAAGCACTCTCTGCTATCACAATGTGGACTGGCAGTCTAAGGGGGAGAAATCACTATCCCTCTAGTACTGTCTGTACATCATGTGATAAGCAGGGAATGGTTCCCATGGGAACACACTAATACCCCTTTTACACCAGCCTAAATAACCCAGGTTTTTGCAAGGGAGCGCGCAAAAAGCTGGGTTTGCAGGCAGTGTAAATGCTCCCATTTGACCCAGCATTTCAACCCGGCAATCGTCAGGGATGAACATGAGTTTAACCCAGATTGCTGTGCAGCGTAAACAGTTAAACCGGGTCGATGCACCCCGGGACTCGTCACTGCAATGGGTACAGGGGTGTGGACACTCAGTCACAATTAGGCCACACTCCCTACATTACCTGGGCCTGGCCACGCTCTGCACTGCCCTGTTTTCTTTTCTGCTCTGGCCCACCGGCAGTGTTGTAGTAGTCTGTCGCTTCTGACATCACGGCTATAATTCCAGTATGCATCAGTGAACACGTACCATGCACACCTGCCACTGTGGTGCTCTGCAATTAAATGGTCACAATAGCGATGCTAGTTTCAGACATTACTAAGCTGCCCTTTAACCTTTAAAATGGCCGTACATGACTCTTCAGCTTCATCTCAGTACAAAGTTAAAACAACAGATTAAAAAAAGAGAAAGAAACCAGGCCGTAATAATGGGGGCTATTTTGGTTCACTCTTTCTGACAAATTCCTTCTTAGATGGACAAAACCATGTGCACTGCAGGTGGGGCAGATGTTACTTGTGCAGAGAGAATTAGATTTGATTGGGGTTTTACTTCAAAGTGAGATCTATATTGCAGTGTAAAAATAAAGCAGCCAGTATTTACCCTGCACAGAAACAAATTAACTCACCCAAATCTAATTGTCTCTGCACATTTTGCCCCCCTGCAGTGCAGATGGTTTTGTCCATCTAAGAAGTAATTTGTCAGAAAGTGTGAACCAAAATAACCCCCAACATGTGAAATGTGTGGAGATGTGATAAATAATATAGCGGATAGACATTAATGCTGTCAATGGCAGGTGCTGAGTACCACCATCGCTGGGTCACCCGTGATCTCTGTAACCTGCATGCTTGGCAGAATTAGAGAGAACAGAAAGGAAATAAATAATTTCCCCAAATGTGGCCTACAGGGAGTATTTAAGCTGCATTACTCATTGGGTTCCAGCTCTGCCTCTCCCGACTCCTCTCTCAGGCTGAATATTGAGACCATATCGGATCTCTCTGCTTGGGGGAGCTCTGCGCAGCTGCATTCAGCAGAAATAGGCGGTGAGGGGGATGTGAAACCTACATATACAGCATTTCTGCTTTTGGTTCCGTCAGTTTTAGGATGCGCGGCATTGACCGTTTCAAATCTGATTCACTGACTTCACCTGTTCTTGCTGGAAGCAGAAATGCTGCTTCTGGATGGGGGATAATAGGAACGGTTCTTTCTGCTATTTCTACAGAGTTACGATTGATATACTGTAGGTTTATGGTAAATAAATACAGAAGAAAAAGCACTTAGATCAACTGTATTGTATTGAATTTAGGCATTTTCAACGTGTTCTATTTAATTTGACTTCAATTAAACAAAATCTGCCTTTATTTTATATCGCTGCGTGTCCCAGTATATTATGTTTTATTGTTAAACGTTTTGCATTATGAAGGATTATGTATACAGTATATAGTCTCATTTCTGATAGACTAGCAAACATACAGCTAGGAACAAATCTAAACACTAGGTGCAAAATCTGCTCCTACAGTGAGATATATATATATATATATATATATATATATATATATATATATATATATATATATATATACATATATATATACATATATATATATATATATATATATATATATATATATATATATATATATATATATATATATATATATATACATTGTAGGGGCTCTGCACACACAATGTATGTTTAAACAATGTGGTCACAAAGCCATAGGGCACCCCAAAACTAGGAAAGGTGAGTGCCGATGTTAAGTGTATATATTGTTTATTAGATTAATTTTTTTAATTAGTCTTATTGTGGTCACATTCTCTCATGCACCATGTTTTAACTAAGATTCCATAGCTTATGTTAACCATTTCCCTAGATGATTAGTGACAGGTGTGTTGGTAGCTGCTCACCTATAAAAGCAAAGTGTGCTGTGAGCTTCAGACCAGATAGCATGCCTTCAGACCAGATAGCATGCTATGTGTATTGTAGCCATTTTCAGCGATAGTGTTAGGACCTGCAGAAAAGTGGGGTCCCTTGAAGGGGGCTGCAGGCTTAAATGCATTGATCAAATCTCCACTATTTATTATCAGTTAATTTAGTGTGTGCAGAGCCCCTACAATGTCTGTTTAAACAATGTGGTCACAAGCCATAGGGCACCCCAAAACTAGGAAAGGTGAGTGCCGATGTTAAGTGTATGTATATATATATATATATATATATATATATATATATATATATATATATATATATATATATATTTATTGTGACAAGAACACTGGAGTAGTGTTTGACGGCAGGTATATTTGTCCCAGGTTCTTGTCTTACACCTTTTAAAAACAGGAGATTTTCCATGAGAATGTTTCTTTTTTGTTAAAGCTGAGTAAAGGCCCAGCTCAGGTGTTTGGCCTCACGGAGGGCTAATCAGCACTTGCAGCTGTGCAAGGCCCATGTAGAGCTGCTGGACTGATCAGTGTGTGCAGACTGCCTGGGGAGGCTGCAGAATCTCTGTGAGAGGAACAAGCTGTCTGATGCAAGTAAGACATCCAGTAGTGACTGGAAAACTTGGTGTTTTGTTTAGAGATAGTTAGAAATATCCTGTGTTTAGTTAGCGCCGGACAGGCAAGGTATTTTCTTTTGTTGTTTATTTTTATTTTCTGCTGAATAAAAAAATAAAAATGGTTGCGGCCAGTTGCACCCCAAAGACTGGACTTGTATGATTTCTCAGCTGCTGCTTGCTGCCTTTTACCCCAGGAAAAGAGACATCCAGTTCCCCCACAGTGTTACACTATATATATATATATATATATATATATATATATATATATACACAATGGCAATGGCGGCACTCGCAGGACGTCAAGAAATGAAGGTAAATAATTCCACACAGGGACCCGCTGACGTAGTTCAACGTTTCAGTCTTGTTCAGACTTTTATCAAGAACAGAGGCATACAAAAAACAACCGTATGAGCTCCTGCATATATACATAGTGAATAAGTGAACAAACACTTACCAGCTGGGCACCGGAGCAGCCCGCCGAGACGGCTTCGCGCTTTCCCATGACGTCACTCGATCACCTAGGTGATCGGCGGCAGCAGTTCAGTTGTAAAACACGCCTCTCCAAGGAAGCGTCATGGTTGCTAAGCCACAGACGTGCCGCTGACGGATGTTGTCAGTTGGTAGCGTCGTTGCCATGACGACTGAGCTGTCCGGAGCCTCACGTTGGTATGGTCTGTAAAGAAAATATAACCAACGTGAAAAAAATATATTGTGTGGTGGAAGGAAGACAGTGTTTTAAACAAGGAAACACTGAGCTAAGATGTGGGTATACTGGGTACAATCTTTAAGGAAAAAACACATAAACAATACAAGTTTAAAAACAACATCGTTCTCTAAGGCACCGGATAAAGTTGGCCGTTGTTGGCATGTCATATTAGTGATGCATGTCGACTTATTTAGGGCAAAACACTACGTTTAAGTAATGGTCCCTGTAAGGTAATTTGCTATGCAAATGCAAGAGCTGAGGGCACTACTACACCAAAGCTCTGGGTAACTAGTCCTATTCGTGGCAAGCTAAGTCAACTCCACCCGTGTCGACATACTATCATGTCGATAGAAGGAGACTTATAAAAATGAAGTACCAAGGTTGGAAAAAAGGGGGTGATGAATGATGCCTACAACAGGGGTTCAAATGCCTATGTGGGCAGTGTCCACTGGGGGACAGGAGTGTAGAATATATACAATAAGGGTAGCTGCCAAAAAAGATTTTTTTGGGAAAAAAACGAGTTGACAGTGTTATTAATTTGCAAAAGGGGGATGCTTAGGTGTACAATATAGTATGATTATCAAAATTGAATGTAGAACCAGAATGTCGGGCCTGAAAAAATTAAAGCACTTGGAAAAAATGAATGAAAAAAGGTATATATATATATATATATATATATATATATATATATATATATTTATTTCCACACTGATCACACAGTTTCCTAAATAAGCTCAGACTTGCTCCCTAAACGCTATCTGTACACTGGGAACAGATATGACACAGCACATGTTACATCTGCTCCATCTGCAGTGCAGCATTGTTTTGCCCATTTGGAGAACTAATTTGCCCTGCGCTCAGGTCTGAATTAGGCCCATAATCCGATAAACATAAACACTCCGCTTCCATGTCTATTATTCAGCTCAGTAATACAGAGCCTTCAGTATATATTATTAATGTCAAATACTTTCCTTTCTCTTAGTAAACTTAATGGAAGGTTTTCTCATCACCACCTCTTTCCTTCTCTGGGTCTTTTTTTAATTTCTCCTTTTAAAAATCGTGTGTTTTCCTAGTTTTTGTTCAAAAAGATAAAGAAAATAAAACAGAAACTAACTAGATCTAATGAAGATGAACTTTACGGTGGTTGGTTTATTAAAATACCACAGATTGCCTAATGATATTAAACTTTACTTTGGTCATGCATCAGTGAGGTTTCCCGTTTGTAGACTATAATAGGCATCACATTACGTTGCAGCCCTATAGGAGCCAACACGGTATAGCTGTCAGGCCCACTTTAGACTGTTACACAGGGTTTCATCCGGAAGTAGTGCTGTAGACTTGCCATTAAGTTTAATGGACCCATGGGGGAGGGAGGGGGGAGGTGTTGACACCAGTGAAAAAGCCTGGTTCACATATTTGGATGGATTTAAGCCACGCTTACATATCCTATATAATAAAAGACTTCCACTACATCTCACCTCTAAGGGGGGAATTCAAGTGTTTTGCGCCCTGGCAGACTCAAAAGGCGCTATTAAAGCATACTTAGCTACCCTCCCGGAATGGCCCGGAGGGTCGCGTAAATAGTGTCCCCCTCCCACTCCTCTGGAAGGGTGTGTAAGCCTCCAATATTTTAGCAGGGCCCCCTGCATCACCCCCACACCCCCTCCCTCTTCCCATCAAATACCAGCATCTGTTGCTTTTTGGGGAGGGGCAAATCACATCATTTAGTACCACCCCTTCCCGCAAATTACAGCATATACAGGAAAGGGGGTGGGTCTTAATGATGGTAAGCCCCACCCCCAGAAAAGCTGCAGAGTGTCTCTTCTCCTGGAATTAAAGTGATGCTCCGTTTAGGGAGTGCGCAGCCGTGGGCAAGGACAATACTGTTGTGATGTTCCGGTCATTTTGACTGCTGGTAACTAGCGTGCGATATTCCTTTCCCATAATGCACAGATACATTATCATGTTTATTTTGTGTTAGATTGAATTCAAAGTTCATCTCTGCGATCTCCTCTCTCAGTGACCTTCATTACTTAGCAGCATAATGCCATTCACTTCTTTTATTCCCTAAAAATAGAAATCAATAAACTGTCTGTTAGCTCCAAAGGGCCTGTGAAAGTTATGGGGTCTCGCACACAGATGCAGCCATTGCAGATTTCTGATACAAAGCCAAATTCCTAATGAAATCGGAGGGCAGAGGGGAGACTAAACGTGATTCATTGTGTGAAAGCAACCAGATGCATTAATAATCTCCAGCGCGATGCACGTGTTCCCCCCGCGCAACGGAGATTAGGAGAGTTGTAAACCCGAGAGCCTTCACCTCAGTTCCTAGTACTTGGATGTTTATCTCTGTGCCAAGCGGCTCCTTCTTACATACAGGAAAATGACATACGGAATATTCTTCTTCTGGGTAAAAATAATATATATATATATATATATATATATATATATATATATATATATATATATATATATATATATATATATATATATATACACACACACACACTGTATATACGTCCAATATGGAGCAGCACAACCTTGGCTTGTATAAGTATATATCTATATATATCCAACCTTATATCATAAATTGGCGTTATCGTGTTCTTTGGAATGGCTTTGAGTGCTGTAGATCTATTAATATAAATATAAAATATCCACAATTTTCCATAAATAACTATTTTTTATACTGTAGCTCCATATAGCAGCAATAATAGATTATTTTGGTTTGTGACTGTGTCCGACCTACTGAACGCCTCTGTGCTGCTCAAACACAGGGAGCCTTTTTTGTAGCAACGTTTTTATTTATTAAACGGACTCGGGGGCTAATTCAAACTCTGATTATTATCGACGGATTGCGCACAAATCAGGCCCAAAGTGCCTTACCTGGCCCATTGTGTACAAGTGGTACTGTGTGGTGTAACGTGAATAATGGACACTACTCTGTGGTTTAATGTGTGTGCACTGTCCCTGTTATAGGTATTGGCGGGGGCAATTCCCTTTCTGGCAAAGGGCATCAAAATGTCTAGTTACAGTACTGGCCTAACAGACCAGTGCATTTATATATACAACATAGGTTTAATGCTGATCGTTCCAAGGTTTTACTATTGGCTTTTGCTGGGATGTTCTCTGTATTGTATTTCAGTATAAGGTAAATACTTTTATGTTGGAATTGCTTCATTGCCTCGTCAATATTTGCCAACTACAGTACTTTAAAAACATCCCAAAGACATCACAATATTAATTTTTGACTATATAGGGACCCCCCCCCCCCTTATAACTTAAAACAAAATGGCGGGTATTCACAACCTCATACCAGACAGAGCTCCACATTCCGGCCGTCAAATGCTTAGATACACCCCTTGAAAGGTGCACTTTTATATTCATTTTTAAATTACCCTTTAAAAGATTTTTTTGGTACTTGTTTCCTAGAACGGCCACAATCGTGAGTGATCGTGGCTCTTAATTAAGGGACACGATCCTCACGATGTGGCCGATTTTTGACACTTTTTTGACTTTGATTGACAGAAATCGGGTCAATCGGTCGGTCGCGACCAATTAAAATCGGCCGCGATGCGACCGACCGATTGACCCGATTTTTCCATAGACTTCAATGTTAAAAAATCTTTTAACATTGAAATCGGGAGGATCTTGTCGGTCTTGTGCCATTATAATGGCACAAGATGAGATGGACTTGATTAAGTCCATCTCACATAGGGAAAAATGATAAAAAAGGTGAAATGGGCCAATATGACCCATTTCACATTTTTTATGTGCCCGCCATGACCCCACGATAGACGTCAACCCGAAGCGTGGCGAGCGCAGCGAGCCCGCGAGGGGCGGCGGTGCGCGTCCTACGACCTTTTCATTCCCCTACTATCCACTAGGGCGTGGAGTGAGAATAGAATAGTGTGGCGAGCGCAGCGAGCCACCGAGCCCGAAGCGTGGCGAGCGGACGCGTATACCGGTGAAGTTATACGCGTCCCCTCGCGGGGCTCGCTGCGCTCGCCACGCTTCGGGCTCGGTGGCTCGCTGCGCTCGCCACACTATTCTATTCTCACTCCACGCCCTAGTGGATAGTAGGGGAATGAAAAGGTCGGAGGACGCGCACCGCCGCCCCTCGCGGGCTCGCTGCGCTCGCCACGCTTCGGGTTGACGTCTATCGTGGGGTCTAGCCCACTTAGTAACATTTGGGGGGGCAATTAAAAATAATCTGGTGAAAAAAATAAAAAAATCGGGTGAAAAATCGGTCGGTCGGATCGGTCGCATCGTATGCGACCAAATCGCATGCGATGCGATCGATCCGATTTTTTATCTTACGACCACAACGATCTAAATCGTTGTGGCCGTGCTAGGAAACAAGTACCATTTTTTTTCTAAATCTCAACCATTGAACCCATTGCTAAAATTACTGCTTAAATGGATTTCCCTTGATAACGGTGAAATATTATTCGTGTGAGTCACGCAGGCCTAAGTACAAAGCGCGGTATCCGTTTCATACTTGCATTTGATAGCACAGACACATACAACATAAAAACACGTTTCTTGGGTCTAGAAAGGCTGGTGGATGCACAACCTTTTAAATACATCACAGTTATCCTGCTGGGGTCGTCTGCTGATTTGCACATCATAAAAGTACAAATATTAAGACGCAGCGGAAAATAAAAATACCAGGTTAATTATAACAGAAGAGACCGCAGAAACGACTGCTGGTGGCATTAACAGCATATAAAAGACAAAAAAAAAAACTGAAATGGAAAATTGACATTGCCGCTTATAAGAGTCATCAGACCAAGTAAAAGGTTTCATTAGGCAAAGCCTCTGCATTTTGTTGCTTTACAAGCATCCTGAACAAAGCTGCTCAATAAAGAAAAATAAAACCTTTTGCTTGGTTTATATACATCAGACTTACGGTATCAGATCCATTCTCTTGCCTCCTATTTTATGCCATTTGGTCTTTGCTTCTGATAATGTGGTTGGAACTGTCTCCTCCAGCAATAACATTAAACTGGTGCCCTGCCTGTTGTCTGTCTCCTGCATTCATCTTAATACTACACCAGTAATAAAACGGCATTTCCTCCAATAATTACTACACTTAAGTAAGAACGGAGAATGTTTTTGGGGGTCATTTGTAAATTCACTGTCCCGGTCAGACAGTATACAGTATGCACACTATATATTGAAATACTAGAATAAGACAAATGGATGTTTTTTCAACTTCATATTTGTTTGTTATTATTAATTATTATTATTATTATTATTATCGTTGTTTATTTATATGGTGCAACAAGGGTTCCGCCGCCCCTAACAATACATAAACGAGCAAACAAAATAACAATTAAATAACGAAATTACAGTACAAGGCAACTTAGGACAAGTATATAGTGACAGAAAGCACATAAACAGATAAAATAGCATTGTACCTATGTTCTATGTATCCCCTGTTTACAAAGTTTCTCAAACTGACGGGGGGCAATGTGTGCTGACGTTTCCAACAGATGTATATATTGGCACACCCCTATATAATAAAGACAGATGCATCAGGGGACAGGACACTGAAGCTATTATCAGGGTGGCAGAGATATATTTCAAGAAAAGTACATGAGGAGAGAGGGCCCTGCTCATGAGAGCTTACATTATACAGGGAAGGGGCAGACAGACAGGAGTGACACAGAAGGGGTAGAAGTGAGCATAAACAGAAGGTTAGGATGAGCGATGGCTAGGTATAATGAAGAAGTGGGTCTTGGGAGCCCTTTAAAGTTTAGTAGGGACGGTGTAGAGACTGATAGGGAGAGGTAGAGAATTCCAGAGGTAAGGAGCACAATGGCCACAATACTGGAGGCAGGAATGGGAGGAAGTAACCAGTTGGCAGGAGAGGTGGGTGCATTTGTGGAGCGAAGAGGGTGGGAGGGAGTGTAAAGAGAGATAAGGTTAGATATGTAAGTGGGAGAAGAATGGGTGATGGTTTTGTAAGCGAGTGTGAGGAGCTTGAATTGTATTCTGAAGGGAAAGGGGAGCCAGTGTATGGCTTGTGAGAGAGGGGAGGTGTGAGAGTACAGAAGATGATGAGACTGACAGCAGCATTTAGGATAGATTGGAGTGGAGAGAGGTGTGAGTCAGGGAGGCCAGAAAGGAGGAGATTACAGTAGTCCAATCTGGAGATGACCAGTGAGTGGATGAGGGTCTTGTTACCTTATAAGATTAAGTTTTATTGGGAGAGATGTATCAGAGCTTGAAGCAAGATTAAGCACCAATCAATCAGCTCCTGACATTTTATAGATGGCGTTTGAAAACTGACAGTTAAGAGCTGGTTAGTTTGTTGTGGCACATTACCTGGTTGTCTGCTATTAAGCAATACTAGTCTGGTTACATACTGTAATACAGGTCTTTTTTCAAATATGTTATGGTCACTAAAGTCAGTCTCCAGGCCCCCAAACAGTTCATGTTTTCCAGGTTATTTAGCAGGTGCACATGTGCATTCATTACTCATGGACTCATTTGAATAGATCCACAGGTGGAGCTAATTTTTTCACTTGGGATTCTGCGAGGAGACCTGGAAAACATGAACTGTTTGGGGTCTGGATCTAACACTTAAGGGGGGGGTTGATCATTACCGATTTTTCTACTAGTCAGAAATATTAGCACTTTTCACCGATAATAGTTTTCACTTATTTTCGACCTATTCAATCTATCCGACTGTCTGAATAGCCCGTGGATTGTCGAAAATGGCCACGGATCCCCGAAAACCTCTGCAAATTTTACAATTTATTGGTAGTTTTTGGCAATGATTTACTATCCACGTGTACTGCAACTGGGAATCGCTGTGCTCGCCACCTTGTCTGTAAGCGGCGAGGGTGTGCGTGTCTACTGATGGTGGTCACATATTACAGAGCATACAGGATATGTCCCAAAACAATGGGGGGAAAAAAACGCATTGACCAATTGTGTGTCAATCATTGTCATATCGACCTTTGACCCTGATGACAGTTAAACTGCTGGATTAAGAGCCTAATGGTAAGGGAGCTGGAAATGTCCAACGGCCTATTGTAAGAAATGATGGAGGTGAGGCCAATATCATGTAGAACACATGCACTATAAGCCCCAATATCCCCCTAACTATATAAAAGTACAATTATCCATAAATGTGTAAAAAAGGAACACAATTTCAATACTTATGATGTATGGCCATGGTCATCATGCTGTCATAATGATTGGCCTATTTTTATGTGGTAGGCCTGGAGCTGCAGCTCCATCCACCACCATTGTTGCTTGTGTGAGCAGCGGTGGAGTGGGATCCTACAGATCCATCTCCTGAAAAATTTTACAGTTATAGCTGATAGGATAAAAGGGCTAATCCATCTAAAACACAAAGTAAGGCAGGCATGGCCAAACGATGGCTCTCCTGCTGTTGTGAAACTACAAGTCCCATCATGCCTTGCCACGGGTCTTCTATTAGTGATTGCTAAAACGATGGCAAGGCATGCTGGGATGTGTAGTTTCACAACAGCTGGAGGGCCATAGGTTTGGCCAGGCCTGGAGTAAGCTGACAGAACCAAGCTTATTTGCTGTCGGAAATGGTGCGAACCACAGCAGATATCGGATATCGATCCTACACCCAGGGGATTGTTAAAATTGGCAGGTATACCCTTAAAATTGGAGCATGGCCCATAATCCAACTTGACGAACTGGCCTCTTTGAAGCAGACACCTTGCAGCAGTTACAAGCAATCACTTAGAGCCGAAGAAGGGTTAACGGTGAAATGCGTAGCCAGCTCTGACCTTACGTCGGTACAAAAGCCAGCGCACAATAGAGCCAGCATCAATGTGTTCTCGCCATTATCCCATGAAAGGAATGTGACTATCTGCATAGCCCAAGCCTCCTGCTCTGCACAGCACTAACATTAGTGTGACCTTTTTCTGCTAATTGGAAAATGGAAGGCAAATAAACGCTGTCACTGAATGAGAAGTGTTCCCCCTTTAGGCCGGCCAAACGACCTCAGAGGGGGGAAGAAGTTCTGAATCTTCGCTCCTTCTGCTCACACTGCAAAATCTTTATGACTTCGGAGAGCCTTGAAACGCAGTAATGCTCCTCCAGTGCAACCAGGAGTAAATAAATTTTGTCTTATGACCACTTTGGAGAAACACACAACCAGATTTGCTCAGCGGGGATAGATACCGGACAAGATAATGAAGAGAACACACACATGACAAGGGTTTACGGCACTGGCTGTCGCTTTTAAAGCTTTTAATACTTCACAAACAGAATATTGGGCCTATTTCCTTAAAGATACAGTCTCCCTACTGGGACAGGTAATGTTAGGAATGGAGATTGGAGGATGTTACAGTGCTGCCGGAATGCAGCAGTAGAGGGTTACGGAATAGATGGTAGACAATGTCTAGTTTGACACCTAAGAGTGGTCGACTTACCCTAGGTCGACACAAACTTTAGGTTGACATGAATGAGGTTGATGTGCGGTTTTCACTTTTTTGGTGTCTATGTCGACATAGACACTGTATAAGTGTAACACTGCACTTGCCATGCTCTGGGTATTAAGAAATGCTCACTGCCCACTTGGATAGTAAATTATGAAAACCGCTTTAAAAAAAAAAAAAGTGAAAAACTCACGTCGACCATACGCTTTTGTTGACCATCTGTTAATGTCTAACTACAGTAGGGTAATTCCACCATTCTTAGGTGCTGACCTCGTCACCGTTGAACATTAGTGGTTGACCTAGACATCTTTGACCCAGGGACCACATACCGCAGAAGAAGGTCCTCTCCCCCTACCTCTCTACCCCTCCCCCCAAACCCTAAAACCCAGATTAACCCTAAACTCCCCTCAGCCTAACCCACTGTGCTAAAGCCTAATTCTAGCAACCTGCTGCCTAATCCTACCCCCAATCCCATAGCCTAACCCTTAAATCGCCCAATTAGTGCCTAAATTGAACCCCCCCTCTTCCTGGGCCACACACACACCAATTGGGATGCCAGCTGTTAGTATTCTGGTGCTAGCATCCGGATTCTTGCAAAGTTCCGTCTTTGGCCTTTTGAAGGTAGTTGGGATGCCAGCGTCGGTATACACTGAATGCCGACATTTTGCCCGTTGGGATGCTGACTGCATCCCTTTCAGTGGTCGAAGTGGAAATTTAGAAGTGGGGGTATGCAAAAGTTAAGGATGTAATTATGCTCGGGGAAAGGGAGCGTGGTCACGTTAAAAAGGGGCGTGGTCACCTATAAGGGCGCGGTCACATTGTCAGATACACATGCCCCTACAGTGCGAGATACACAATGCCCCCCAGTGCCAGATACACATTGCCCCCCAGTGCCAGATACACATTGCCCCCCAGTGCCAGAGAAGCTTCCCCCTCCACTCACCTCTTAATTCTCACAATCTCAGCAGTGTCAGTCCCGCTGGCCAGAGATGGATGGTGCAGATAGATCGCTGCCGGGGTGCGGCGGGCGGAAGTACTGCACGGACAGCTGTACAGTACTTCCGCCCGGCGGCGATATATCTGCAACATCTGCCCAGTGGGACTGAAAGTCAGCCACCGCTGAGTCTCTATGCATTCCCCCGGCCGGTGCTGTGTCCCACAACGCTGCATAAGGTAAAGGCAGTGTGCAGACGCTAGTCTGCACACTCCTATTACTTAAAAAAATTAAATAAAATACTCACAGTGGAGAAGTGGTGGTATACCATATCATTGTATACCGGCCCACTTTGACCACTGATCCCTTTAGAAGTTATCATTCCAAACAGCTGTAATAGTGTCACATTATTATCATAGTTAGAAATGTATTATATGGACAAGTATTACCAGCTCTATTATTCCTTGGACTTATGAATTCCTTAATTATCCCAAAAGAGGATATGAAGGAAAAAGGGAAGAGAGCTTGTACATAGGGATTCTTAATTAAGAAACCACCTGAATGGAGTTTAGTGATTGCTGGCTGCTTCCAGCGATATTTGTGCATGGGAATGTCCAATCATCAAGGATAAAAATAAACAAAAAAGTCCATATTTATTTAAAACATAATTGTCCTGACTGACAGATCCCCGCCCATATTGGTGTAGCGGGGAACCAGCGGGTGCGGTCATTGGAAAGAGCATACACACTTGTCGATACCCTCAAGGAAAGGAGCGAGGACCATGAGTCCTCTATCGTCTGTACAGCCAATTAGGGGGGGGGGGGGGGGGTAGTTAACGATATTGAGTGTACAATGAGTGCAAAAGATATCGCTCAGTAGCTCCTTTCTAAGAGATATCTTTAAAAAAAAATCTGTAGTGTGTATGGGGCTTGAGCTGTACATTGTGGCAAAAAGCCAGAATAAATGAAAATCATTACTCCTGCTGATCTTTGTTATATAGCCTACGGGTATTCATCTATAGTACAGGTATGGCAGCATTCATTGGAAATCTGTAATGGACAGCATGTGCTATACTGTTTATATTCTTATCATCCCATTTTAGCCAACAAAAAGCAGATTTTTCCCTATAATTTCTGCTGGGTCAAGGGACCTTTTTTCTTTCCCGTAGGTAAAAGATTTAGCAGCTCTATCTTCACACAATGCCAGTGTTTTGTTTATCATAATAGTTCTTTTAGTTGAACAAATTTGGAAATATATTTCTTGTATATGGCTCAAATGATAATATTTACTAACCCATGGGTTGTCAGGTTTGTGAAAGTCATAGATGATCCATGGCCAGGGCCGGCTCGAGGTACATTCCTTAGGAGCGGCCACGCTGGGTGACACCCTTAAAGGGTGCGCCATTTTGCTCCACAACATACCTAGAGCCAGCCCGGTTGACATCGGGCGCATTGAAAAACCCGCCCGACAGAATTGAAGCAGTATGAAAGCAGGGCAGAGATTGGCTGCCTGAATGTCTTCAGGGCGGGTCCACAGCTATTTGAAATCTCGCACCGGGTTGCCAGCCAATAGGAGATCACGGTCTGCTACCACTGCCGCTCCTGATGCCACTGCCCGGTTGTCAGACTGCTTCTATTCTGCTGGGTGGGGTTTTTCAATGTGTCAGTTTCAGACCCCGTCGGCGCTGGCTCCCCCGTGGCAACGAGTATGGAAACCCACTTGGAAACTAGCATAAAACCTTCTTGGCATCAAGCATGAATAAACCCCCTTGGCAACAAGCATGAAACCCCCTTGGCAAAAAGCATGAAGCTCCTGGCATCGAGCATGTAATCCCTGGAATCAAGCATGTAACCCCTGGCATTGAGAAAGAACCCCTAGCAATGAGCATGTAGGTAAGTGGCACTTAAGTGGCATAATATGTAATCATATCATCACGGTGTGGCATACTGTATGTGTAATGGGCATAACGGTGTGTGGCATATGTATAATGGGCATCACGGTGTGTGGTATATGTATAAAGGAAAACGGCCGCTGCATTGGGATGGGCATCAAAACAGCCATGGTGGGAGGCAGTAATGCTAACCATTACATAGTCCATGCTGCCTTAAATGACTGCCTTGACCACAGTGAGAAACGTAGAAGCTATTGTCAAATTTATATAAACCAATCTAATCTGGATTGAACCACAAGCAAAATCGCACCGTGTGAACACCCCTTAACCATGCTTCAGTTTTATCTGCAATTATAGCTTCATTTCATTGAAGGAATAGAGCAATTACACATGAAAGCAGTGTTTTGGTTTTGCATTGCCTCATAGAATTACTCTAAAAAGTTTTCAACTTTTTTTTTTTTAAACAAAAAGTACAGTAATTGTAAAACGTGCAGAAAGAATGCGTGTAATCCCCATCCAGGACCATGCCGTTTATGTAATGTTCTGCCGCGTACCTGTAGATCCCTTTGAACGCGCTCTCCCATAATAGATGTGCTTACTGTGAGAACTTTGTAGCTTTAAAAGGCTGATTAATTACTTTGCGAGACACTGCCCTGAGCAAAGTATCAGACAACGAACGTAACAAACAGCGAACATGTTCCTTCTTGGCAAGCCGGCGGAACAAAAGCTGGGGATGCGTTCTAATCTCCTCTTTTGCCAAATCTGAATCCATTCTGGCAGTGCAAGCCTAGCAGGACCCACTCGTTGGCTGGAGAACAGAAAACGCAGCATTCTGGGAAACGCCACATGCCATGTTGGAGTTTGACAATCGCTTGGCAGTTTCACGTTGCTGCAATCCGGTCGGCTGCTTTGAAGCTAATCTCTGCCTGAAGCTCTTGTGCTCATTTAAAAAAGACCAAACATAAATAAAATAGGCGTTCGCCATAGGTTAATATTGAAAATGTTCCGTAGGAAAAAAAAATGCACGCACGTGTTGAGCTCATCTTAGAAGAAGACGAACCTGTGCATCTTCAGCTGCTAATTTGCAAGTCCCAATAGGCGCCGCAAACTATTGGCAGAGCATAATGGTATGAGAGCAGGTGGGGGAATCACAGAATAGCTACACCTGAGCTACGGAACACACTTATTATGGAATAATGGGGACGATTCAACACCCATTCGTATGGGTCTGAATTTGGCTCCGTGTTTGATGTTGGGGGGGTCTGCGCATGCGCGATTATGCGGCGTTCGTAGGGGAGGACGAGGGCGGGCAGAGGACAACTGCAGAGGAAATACCAGCGTTTTATGGGCGTTCCCCTGGAATGCAGATGGATCCATACCTGCTCAGGGCAGGCGGCTAATGTCACATGACATCAGCACCCGCTCTGTATTCGTCGATCAGCGACGGAAATAAAAGTCACTTATGCAAGTATATGCAGACTAGCCCAAAAGGTTATGTAGCTTCTCAGGAAGGGGCATGGCATGATGACACCCCCCCATTTGATCATTCCAGAGGGCATGCCTAGTAGGCTGCCCCAGGGACCCCCTCTGCACTGCAGTCTCCTCAGTGATAGGAGCTAGGCACTGCATGATAATGTCACGCTGAGACACACGGTTGGACTCCCCTCTGCACTGCAGTCTCCTCAGTGATAGGAGCTAGGTGCTGCATGATGTCACACTGCGACACACGGTTGGACTCCCATCTGCACTGCCGTCTCCTCAGTGATAGGAGCTAGGCGCTGCATGATGTCACACTGCGACACACGGTTGGACTCCCATCTGCACTGCAGTCTCCTCCTCAGTGATAGGAGCTAGGCGCTGCATGATAATGTCACACTGCGACACACGGTTGGACTCCCCTCTGCACTGCAGTCCCCTCCTCAGTGATAGGAGCTAGGCGCTGCATGATAATGTCACACTGCGACACACAGTTGGACTCCCATCTGCACTGCAGTCTCCTCCTCAGTGATAGGAGCTAGGCGCTGCATGATAATGTCACACTGCGACACACGGTTGGACTCCCATTTGCACTGCAGTCTCCTCCTCAGTGATAGGAGCTAGGCACTGCATGATAATGTCACACTGCGACACACGGTTGGACTCCCATCTGCACTGCAGTCTCCTCCTCAGTGATAGGAGCTAGGCGCTGCATGATAATGTCACACTGCGACACACGGTTGTCACCTGAGTGTGGTCTTCTCCTCCCTAATGACACCAGTGCAAATGCCTCAATGCCACTTTCTCCACTGCAGTCATAAGTGGAGATAGAACAGAGTTGCGTAACTCTCGGAACCACTCATAAACCCAGGTCTGAAAACGGACTTGCACTCTGAATGAGCCCCTATTTGTTCCGCTGTATCTTTTTAAGCTCTTCAGTTCCTTAAATTCCAGCTTGTGGCAGTTTTATGTGATTCTGGGATATTATAATCTGCTTTTTACAAAGAGCTGGTTGTAAAGTGATCAGAGTAGAATAAGGACAGAGAAGAATATCCTCTGAGCCATTGGGAATACAATGCATTTCAATTTTAATATTTACTTACTGTACGTTCTGAACTCAAACATTTCCCATAGCAAACAAAGAAGGAACACTGGTAAAATCAATTCAATCCTTAGACGTATGGCTACTGGCCACAGACGTATCATTGTTCAGCTGTTTTAACCCATTTACTGCCGCAGTGGTTTGGCAACAAGGCTTGCTATCTACTAAGAAAACACATGTTCCTTAGTGGAACACTACGGACACACTCAGAGCTAATAGGCTGCTACTAATCTCTATGTTCTTTAGGCTTTTCTGACCTATATGGCCTCTGTTTTGTCATGTATTGCTATAATGGTCATTGGCGTCTGTTGCAGATGGGGCAGAAGACACATTGGGCATCTTAGGCTACACAAAATATAACTGCAAGGAAACAAATGATTTTGATGATGTGCTCAGAAGACTCAGAGGTCTATTTGCCATAAGTGGTTCAGTGGGTACAGTAACCCTAATTATGTATGGTTGATTATGGCAGTGACACGTGACAATGTATCACCCCAAAATACAATGTCAATGCCCTTCTGGGAGCCCCGGTGCTCCTAAGTGCTCTCTCTCTCCAGCAGCCTATTGCTGCAAGCAAGCAACAGGGTAATGTGTTCATTCTAGCACCCTGCACCATTCATTACCCCATGCAGTTCCCTTTTCCTGCCTGAGGTGTCGCTGTCTGCTTTGGTGCTTCTAGAACAGTCTGGTCTGTATTGAGCTACAGGACGCAATGTGATAAAAAACCACAGCAGAGAGTGACACCACAGGCAGGAGGGAGAAACTGCACATGTTTTGAAAGTTGCAGGGTGCTACAATGAACACTAGGTAACTTATGTGAACAATTGTCCAAAACACCGGAATACGGACAAAATTGGATGTTCAGAAAATGTGGTTACTGTACATCAAACGGATTTAACTAACTTGTCTGAATTACTGGTACAGTTCAGGATATTTGTTCTAAAGAGTAAATTGGTTGGTGGCTGGACAGATGATCTTAAGGTATATGGGGTGGGATATATTAAATATAGATCACCGCCCCTCCCCGCCCAGCTGCCGCATATGTACTAACATATGCGGCTAGCATCGGGTTGCGGTGACGGAGACCCCCGCAATACCTGTAATGTGGTGTGTGGGGGTCTCCGTCACATCTCGGCGGCTGTCAGTGTCCCCCTGCGTCTCCTCCTCCCCCCTGCAGCCGGATGTCCTCCCGGCTGTGACACCTGCTGGGGGAGGAGGAGATCGATGGAGGACGGGAGGGGGGGGTCGCGCGGACGGCAGGCAGCGATAGAAGCCCATAGGCTTCTATAGGGTATCGCCACCCTCTGGGTACCCTGCCCGGCGGAGACGGGGCGGACGGATAATGGTACATAGGAAAATGCGGTAATGTTCAAATATTCTCTATAAAGCGCTGCGGAATATGTGTGCGCTATCTATATAACTGGTAATAAAGAAATAAATAATAATACAGACAAGGAGGAGTTGTAAGCGATTCGTACAACCAGCAAACCAGAGTGAGGGAAATAAAACGTGTTAAGCTGTGACGCAACGCTTTTAATAATTTACAGTTTCCGCGCCAAGGCCTGATAACGGAACAGTGAGGTGTCCAAGGCTGATTAGCAGTAAGGAACGCAACAGCTTAACCTCTAACACTTAGCACTCTCATCGAGTTCAAATTACTGATCCTTATCTTGTAGAGCTGTTCCACGCTAGAAGCAAGACACATTACACCTTCAGAGGAGCTGTCAATCTGCGACTGCACCTCACACAAAAGGGTCTCATCTATCAAACTCTTCAGTATGTAAAACCGTGCTACAAAACAGCATACGATTTACAGGACGCCCCTACTAATCCTGCAATTTTAAATAGGGAAAAATTGTGTTAACACTGCTCGGGTCAAATCAAGGCAGATCTCAGTAATATCTAGCCAGCCACAGGGCCCGGAATGGTTGGCCATTTTCATTATTCATGAGAACATTTGTGAGACGGAAAAATAAATTGAGGGATGGGTTAAGGTTTGTGTTTTTAGTACATAGAAAAAACGATTATAGATCAGTTCCCAGAGGAATTTTGTTTTCCTTTTTAACATAATATTCTATCATTTGATAAGAACGCGGAACGCCGCGATCTTCCGAAATACATTTATTCTATGATCCGTTTAACCAATTTCAGAAAACGAGCAGATGTTGTAACAGCATTTCCACATTTGACTTTACGTAATGAATGGAGCGGTGTGTACAAGGAGGACATTTATTATTGATGAATAGATGCACTCCCCTCGTTACCATAAAACGTATAGCCTTGATGGTCACAGAATTGAAGAGGTGCCCGATTTTATTAAACTGACTCCGAAGACATCTAAAAAGGTTTTATATCGATTTGTGTTTTTTTAGTATTGAAATGCTATAACCAACAGCACCCAATAAGATAACGACTTTCATAAGAAGTTGTTCTAATGAAAGCTTACATCCGATTGGATATTTATTGCTACACCATGCAAATTAACACATCTGTATGAAAAGTCATGTAAGGATTTTCTTAGGGGCAAATGTTGCATTTGTTAGGAAGGATTTCTATCTATCTATCTATGGGCGAGATGTATTAACACACATCGCCGCCCTTCGCACTGCAGCCGCCGCGATGCTGCCGCATATGGTCTAACATATGCGGCAGCATCGGGTTGCGGTGACGGAGACCCCCGCGATACCTGTGATGTGGGCTGCGGGGGTCACCATAACCTCCCGGCGGCTGGCAGCGTCCCCCTGCGTCTCCTCCTCCTCCCCCCTGAAGCCGGATGTCCTCCCGGCTGTCACACCAGGGGGAGGAGGAGATTTTGGAGGACGGGAGGGGGGGGGGGGGGCGCGCGGACGTCGTACGGCAGGAGGTGAAAGAAGCCCATAGGCTTCTATAGGGTATCGCCACCCAGGGGGTGGCGATACCCAGCCTTGCGAAAACGGGGCGGACGGGGATTGATACATAGGAAAATGCCATAAAACAGGGGTTTTACGGCATTTTCCCTTTAGTAAATCTCGCCCTATGTCAGGCATGTCCAATGTTGGCCCTCCAGATGTTGTGAAACTACAAATCCCAGCATGCTTTGCCACAGTTTTGCTATTAGAGAATGCTAAAACTATTGCAAAGCATGCTGCGATGTGTCGTTTCAAAACATCTGGAGGGCCAACGTTGGACATGCCTGATTTATGTATATCTACTGTGTATATACAGCGGGTACAATAAGTACTGAACACATCAACATTTTTCTCAATAAATATATTTTTAATAGGGCGATTGTCATAGGCGTGCGCAGCACATGTTATTAGGGGATGCACCACCTATTGGGCGTGTCTAACACCTCCCCATTGGGTGCGTCTAACATGGCCAATCAGGCGTGTCTACCATCATCTACTGGCACTCGCTACAATATAAACATCTCTCAGCCACATGATAATCTCCTGCCTATTTCATTTTTAATCACCTAATTACTCTGTGTAACAATGCATGCAAATAAAGTCACAAACATATATGGCAGGTATGTACTGTAGCGATATGACAATGGTCTAGTACAAGTAACAATGCAAACACACATAAGTAATGATGGGAGCTTCTTTTCTAAAAAGCAAAAGTATTTGGTAAAAGGTGCTACTAGTGGCAGGGAGGTGTTCATAAGGGTGGGCAATGCATAAGTTGGTGCCTGTGCACCCCTAACACTCACTGTGCGTAAGCCTATGGCGGTTGTACCGAAATGTTCACCATAGCCACTGAAAGCAAAAACAACCCAAAGAAATTTTTTAAATACATAAATAGTAAACGTTTAATTAAGGAAAACATAGGCCCACTAACTGATACTAGTGGAAAAAGTGTTACTGAGGACAAGGGAAAAGCAAAACTGTTAAATGAGTTCTTCTCATCAGTATTTACTAAGGGAGAGCAGACTGTGGAACGAACATTTACCACAAACGGGACAAATAAGCCAGATCTCATTGTGGATTTCACGCCGAAAGAAATAATACTGAGGCTAAGCAAACTCAAAACAAATAAGTCACCAGGGCCAGATGGGATTCATCCGAGAGTATTAATGGAATTAAGGGATGAACTAGCTACCCCCCTACATTATATCTTTAGCAAGTCACTATCGTCAGGTATAGTACCAAAAGATTGGAGAATAGCAGAGGTAGTGCCAATATTCAAAAAAGGAAAAAAGGAAGATCCCGCTAATTACAGACCCGTTAGTTTAACATCAATTGTGGGTAAACTATTTGAAGGATTTTTAAGGGATGGTATCCAGGAATATTTAGATCATCACCTTCTACTCAGTACTAACCAACATGGGTTCGTGAAAAATCGTTCATGCCAAACTAATCTACTAGGGTTCTATGAAGAGGTTAGCAAAAACCTCGATAATGGAAATGCTGTAGATGTGATTTTCCTAGATTTTGCTAAAGCATTTGATACTGTCCCACACAAGAGATTGATTAATAAAATGGAGAACCTAGGATTGGGTGAAAATATCTGCAGATGGGTAGGGAATTGGCTATGTAATAGAGAACAAAGAGTGGTTGTGAATGGTGCCGTATCAGATATGATACCGGTACTAAGTGGAGTGCCCCAGGGTTCGGTTTTGGGGCCCATTTTGTTTAACATTTTTATTAACGATATTGGGATAGGGTTACTCAGCAATGTATCCATCTTTGCGGACGATACAAAACTTAGCAAAGTCATCAAATCACCAGAAGATGTCACTATGCTTCAAAATGATCTTGCAATTCTAGATGAGTGGGCAAAAAAATGGAAGATGAGGTTCAATGTAGATAAATGTAAGGTTATGCACCTTGGGAGACACAACCAGTGTGCAAGTTACAACCTTAGCGGAGAGGAACTGGGTAATTCCATACTTGAAAAGGATCTAGGAGTCCAAATAGACAGCAATCTAGGATGTAGTGCCCATTGCAATGTAGCTACAAAAAAGGCCAACAAAATTCTGGCATGTATTAAGAGGGGAATGGAAACTAGGGACTCAAGGGTAATTATGCCACTATATAAAGCATTGGTGAGACCTCACCTAGAGTACGGAGTACAGTTCTGGGCCCCACACTATAAAAAGGACATCATAGAATTAGAAAAAGTCCAAAGGCGAGCAACAAAGCTTATTAGGGGAATGGAGAATTTAAGCTACGGGGAGAGATTAAGCCATTTGGGACTATTTACATTAGAAAAGAGACGTTTAAGGGGGGACATGCTCAACATGTACAAGTATATCAAGGGCCAATATAAGGAACTGTCACACACCCTATTTTCTACTAGAAAGGAATCTAGGACGCAAGGGCATGAGTATAGATTAGAAGAAAAAAGATTTCATTCAGTTAGTAGAAAGAATTTCGGTACTTATGTAGTAACTGGGCTGCCGATTTTGAAATCGGGTCCATCGCATCGCATCGCACCCGACCATGCGATGCGATGCGATGCGATGCGATGGACCCGATTTTTCCATAGGATTCAATGTTAAAATGGACTGAGTCCATTTTAACATAGAATTCAATGGGAAAAGGGGTCCTTTTCATACCCCTACTATCCAAGTGGGCATGGAGTTGGATATAAACCTGTGGCGAGCGTAGCGAGCCACCGAGCCCGAAGCGTGGCGAGCGTAGCGAGCCCCGCGAGGGGACACAGAATACCGTCCCCTCGCGGGGCTCGCTTCGCTCGCCACGCTTCGGGCTCGGTGGCTCGCTACGCTCGCCACAGGTTTATATCCAACTCCATGCCCACTTGGATAGTAGGGGTATGAAAAGGACCCCTTTTCCCATTGAATTCCATGTTAAAATGGACTCAGTCCATTTTAACATTGAATCCTATGGAAAAATCGGGTCATCGCATCGCATCGCATCGCATGGTCGTATGCGATGCGATGCGATATCGCATCGCATCGCATCTGATTGTATGCCTTAACTTAAGGCATACAATCAAAAAATCGGCAGCCCAGATACTACATAAGTACCAGAATTTCTTTACGGTCAGAACAGTCAAACTCTGGAACTCTCTTCCCAGAGAGGTGGTAACGGCTGGCTCATTAAATGCGTTCAAGGCAAAGTTGGACAAACATTTACTGGAGAAAAACATCCATGGGTACAAATAAGAAATATAATTTGTCTGTAAAATACCAGAACCAACCAAATCAGCAATGGATATCTATACCAGGTTGAACTAGATGGACGCAAGTCTTTTTTCAGCCTTACCTACTATGTAACTATGTAAATGGCAGTAACAACCCATGCAATCCACACATGCAAAGAAATCAAACCCTAGATGTCCATAAAGTTACTGTAAGTCATGTGTAATAGAGCGGGATGCTCAAGCAAAAATGCAGTAAAAACTCCATTATCTGGGTTTTTTACTGCATTTTTGTATGCACTAAAACCCACATGCAGGGTTACCGCCACGGGGGTATCACCAGCAAAAACGTGAACTGTTGGGGTTACTTGAGGACCAGATATTGAAAACATTTTCTGGCTTTAAACAATTGTTAGCGTCCGGAATTAAATCTGTAAATCAGAACTTTTGAATATTTTCTAAATAGCAGTTGTCATCTATTACCTAAATAATTTGCTAATATATATATATATATAAAAACTAATGTACATTACAAATGTATTTATTTATTTACAGTTTCTTATATAGCGCAGCATATTCCGTTGCGCTTTACAATTGGAAACAACCAGGGCTATTTTTCAGCAGGCTCCAGCAGGAACTGAGGCCCTTATTCTAGTTCACTCGTTCTGACAAAATATTTCTTAGATGGACAAAACCATGTGTACTGCAGGTGAGGCAGGTGTTACTTGTGCAGAGATAATTAGATTTGGGTGGGGTTTTACACCTGCATCACCTGCAGTGCACATGGTTTTGTCCATCTAAGAAATATTTTGTCAGAACGAGTGAACTAGAATAAGGGCCTCAGTTCCAGCTGGAGCCTGCTGAAAAATAGCCCTAAAAAAACAATAGTGACTAAACAAACTGGGTAGATACAAACTGACGTGGAGGTAGGAGGGCCCTGCTCACAAGCTTACAATCTATAGGATCAGCGCATATATACATACATACATACATACATACATACATACATACTTACATACATACTACTGTGAAGGATCTTCCTGTGACAGTTAAATATTTTTGACTATTATCCAATATTTAGATATTTTGGATGGCGTAACACACTGTGATTCATGACTGTACAGCATAATACAGTACAGTTAACGACAATATATATTCTCCTTAAGTCAGCAGCATTTGTGGGACAGACATTCTAAAAAATATGGCAGAATCCACAGAGCAAGTAAAATACAATTGTCCAATCAGCTGAGGTAGAATAATTCTGCATTGTGATGTACTGCAACGTAACTAATTTCAAACACCAGTTTATCTTCCCAGCGACTTACACCTAAAAACGGTATTAGCACAATTCTTGTCTGAAAAAAGCAATGCACATTTCATAGCCGGACAGGGAATTTGGCTTTAAATAATTTTAATTAAGTAGTCAGATTTTGTGATTAGCTTGGGTTAAAAAGGAACATTTGCAATATTTGCCTGCAATAAAGAAATGAACATCCAGGTACCTATTAGGGACATTAATTAAATTTAACATTTAAGTGCACATTGTAATTCAGGACTCTCTGTAACACACACAGCGGCAATTTTTCTATGTTTTTTTTTTTTTTTTACTTCAGTGAAATCCGACTGTTACTTCACAAAGGGTTTAGAGTCTTTATTGAGAATTACATAAGAGCCAGTGTTCATATCTATTTGTAGAAAAGTGTGTGAGCCTATTAATTAGCAGAAAAGGTTCTTTAAAATGTGGATTTAACAGAAACTGGGCTTTGTTGAGACTGGTAATGAGGAGACACATGAGCGGCAATCAGGCCAATTATAAAGCATTCTGCAGGGGCCTTCCTGCAATAGACATTCAGAGAAGAGGGAACAGTGTTTGCTTTCAAGTGAAGCCTAAAATAATAATATGGGGATTGGCAGGGAATTGCAGAGCGCTATCTGAACAGGCATTGCTATTTAGTGGAGTCTGCCGGCCGTTTCTAATCTCCGTTACTTGCGTTCCCATTCATCAGTGGATAAAGATAATGCCATTGATTTAGAGCAAGTATTACACCAGTGTATCTTCAGTGAAATCACTTTGCACAACAAGTCCAGAAATGTGATTACACACAATCGCCAATGGAGATTTTCCTGATTCCCCCACTTGTGTCATCTGTACATAAGCACAGAGCTGGAACAAGATTTTTTAGGGCACTGGGGCACCAAAATACATATCTTCTCTTATCTCAAAATATCATCCAACCCAGTGGCTTAGCTATAGCGCTGTGCATATGGGGGCGCCGGGGGGGCTGCGGTGCTATAGTAATCCCCCTGCCCCCCCATCCCCCGCAGGCTTACCTGTCCACACGTCCCGGCTCCCCTCCTGGCTTCAATCAATACTATGAAGACGGACCACGATAAAATGGCCGCCCCATAAAGCAGCCTGTTCTCTGAAACTG
This sequence comes from Crinia signifera, assembly GCF_055691185.1. Lineage (NCBI taxonomy): Eukaryota > Metazoa > Chordata > Amphibia > Anura > Myobatrachidae > Crinia > Crinia signifera. Next base: position 24,819,255 of record NC_139227.1, read on the forward strand.
TCTGCGGTATGGGGGCGGCCATTTTATCGTGGTCCATCTGCATAGAAATAATTGAAGCCAGGAGGGGAGCCGGGACGCGCGGACAGGTAAGCCTGCGGCAATGGGGGGAGGGGGCATGGGCAGCCGGGGGGGGGGGGAGGGGGCATGGGCAGCCGGGGGGGGGGGGAGAGGGGAGGCAGCTGGGGGGGGCTCCCCCCATTAACGGCGGGGGGGCGCCCCAAACAAAGCTACGCCACTGATCCAGCCCGACCTCTACGCTCCTCCTAAGATCTGTGTCTCTCATCCACACTCATTACTCGCTCCCATTCCCGACTGCAGGACTTTCTTTGGGCTGCACCCACTCTGTGGAATGCCCGCCCAAGCACAATAAGACTCTCCTCCAGTCTCCAAACCTATAAGCGTTCCCTGAAGACTCATCTCTTTAGGCAAGCGTATCAAATTCCAGAACCAGTCACAGAACCTTGCATTCTGGTGGAATCGATGCAATAAAGAATACAGTATCTATCCTTAAGTATCAATGCCTATTTCCCTATAGATTGTAAGCTTGCGAAAAGGGCCGTCCTACATTTTGACTGTCTGTAAATACCCTGTTTGTTGGTAAAGCGCAATGGAATATGCTGCTCTATATAAGACACTGTTAATAAATAATAAATAAACTGCCCTACCAATACAATTCTCAATATCAGTGGCGGAACTTGTGGATAGTGAGTCCAGGTGCAAAAATCCTCCACCCATAGCCAAGTTCACAATAGGTAATATGACATTAGGTGAGGAGGCAAAGTGTGACAGGGAAAAACAGTGGGTGACCCATAGTTGTCAAGGGCCCGGTGCAAAGCTAATGCTAGTTCCACTTCTATATTATGCTGGTTATGTTACTAAAATAACATCAAGTGTAAATACCTGCAACACCACAAAATGGCCGCTAGTATACATTCATACCGTGCCCCCTCACTGGTGATAGCTATGTGTGTGTGTGTGTGTGTGTGTGGGTGTGTGTGTGTAGTGTGTAGAGAGCCTTGGGTGACAATCGTTTGTATTTTTAAAACCGGGCCCCCGGGTACCGCACCACACCCATATTTAATTACTTAACGTCTCTGGAGTCCTGTGTCTTCGCTAATGATAAAATAAACTATTACTCGGACAGTGGCCATTTTCTTGGTGATTTGTGAATGCGTAGTAAAGATTGGTCTCCCAGGAATATAGTGAGCACAATGTTTTGGGGGATTTGCATACATGCACTAGAGATTCAAATCTGGAAATAGTGGGCGCCATTTTTTTCAGTGAGTCTATTGTATCACAGAAAAGAGGGTGCCCACAGAGAGGAGTACTCTATACATGAGTCCCCTTGTTTTAAGCCGCCCCTGGTGATTGCCTGCCTTTCCTGTTAACCTGGTCCGGCCTGGGGTGCAATGAAAGCAAAGGAGGGGACATTGCCCTGGATCTAGGGGCGTGCTAAAAAAAAGGCATGGTAATGGCAATCTAAAGCAGCAGCACCTTTCTGCATTGCCCCGTGTGACAAAAATTCTAGTTTTGGCCCTGGTAACACAGAAAGCCACATGACTGCCCCATTAGTATTACTGGTGGGTGGTCAGAGACAAGCTGAGTGTGCAGTCTTGAGTGCAGGTGGGAGAGGTGCTAATCAAGGGGGGTGGGGGGGTGGGGGGGGAGGAGTCTCTAGTCCTTCCAGTGTGTATACATACACATTACATAGTACATAGGGGGAGGGGCCCTAGACTGCACACCCTGGACATGTGAGGTGCTACCTGCTGAGACTTGTGGTGCAGCAAGCAGGAGGAGATTGCAGGTGCACAGTAAATATAAATGCTAAATCTATTAAAAACATCGCAGTATTGCATTTCAGAGGTTCTCAGCATAATGATGGCCATTATTACAGGCTTCCATATTACAAAAGCAACACTAACCTCACCCCTCACCCCCCCCCGTCCACCCCCCACAATTTACTCAATTATTTCTTAACAGTTTCTTACAGTGCAGCAATTTCAGTTGCACTTTACAGTTCCAAATAGGGGTAAAACAAACTGGGTGGTTACAGACAGTCAAAATAGTAACAAGGCCAGTGCCGTAACTAGAAATTTTGCTCCCCCCCTACCAAAAAAGTTTATGGCGCCCCCCATGGCATTTTTTGTACACTCTGGGCGATATAAATAATTAGTTTATTTAGAAGGGCCAGAACAAGCAATATCATTCTTTGTGTATGACCCTCTATTTAATTAAAGTCTATTAAGGTAAGGGAAGGATGGAGTATGGAGCAGCATAGGGGGACTGGCAGCTAGGGGGCTGTATGGCACCATGGAGTGGGGAGTGTGGCAGTAAAGGGGGAGGGGTATGGCAGTAAGGGCAGGAGGATATGGCTGTATGGGGGAGAAGTATTTCAGCTTGGGTGATATGGCAGGAGAAGGGGGTGTTTGGTAACAGGAAGTGGATATGCTTGTTGCCTTAATGACAGGAGGGGAGAAGGGTTGTTCTGAATGCTGGAGGGAGAGAAGGGGGCATCTGGAGCCAGGGAGTGGGGGGATGGATGGTGTCTGGAGGCAGGGTTACTGTAAGTAGGAGATAGGTAGCTGTGTGGGGTGGTGTATAAGGATGAAAGGGAGTGTGGGTGGGCTGGGTGGGGTCTGGAAAGAGTATAGGTTAAGGTTGAGGGAGAGGAGGCTAGGGATAGGGGAGAGGTCAGGGTAAGGCTCCCACTCCCTGCTCCTACCCTGTACTTTATATTTATAAACTCTACTCCTTTCTAATCCCACTGACCTGTGTGCAGGGGAAGTGATGAGGGAGGAGCTCCGAGTCCTGTGCCTGCAGGGTGCTGGTTGCTGAAAGCTGGAGGGGAAGCAGAATGCCGGGGACGAGTCTGGAGTCCCATTTCCTGCTGCTGCTGATCATATCCAGAGGTCAGAGGAGCATGTGCTGAGGTTCTTCTCCAATAAGAGCTCAGCACATGCTCCTCTGACCCCACTGCAGTGCCTCCTGGGATTTTTTACCCAGTAAGGCACTTCAGATTACTGCGTGCTGCCTCGTCCACCCTAAGCTGCAGCAGAGGTAATTGCTGTCAGGTCTCTCCTGCTCCTATACTCTGGGAGGGAGGAAAGGGCGCTGTGATGTGCCCCCTCCGGGCAGATGCTACTGTTAGTGCGTGGGGCGGGTGCTGATGCCCGGTGCCCACACAGACCCCGCTGCTGCTCGCTCCCCCAAGCAGCAGCAGGGGCTGCCTTACACAAATGACGCCACTGAGCAGGGCCCTGACTACAATATATTGATCATTGGACATCCCACACACACACACACACACACACACAATACACACCAGTTGCAAATTAAAAAAAAAGGTATAATGACAAAAAAAAAGAATCATCGTTCCATCGGCCTAGCAGTGCTCTAATGCGGTACCGGGTGTGGATCGTATTGTCGACCCGACTTAGGTCAACAGTCATTAGGTCGACACCGTTGGGTCGGCAGGCACCTAGGTTGACAAGGTTCTAGGTCGACCTGGATGAAGGTCGACATGGGACAAGGTCGACAAATGCGTTAGTTCGACATGGGTTAGTTCGACAGGTCGTGAGGTCGACATGGGTGTGTTTTTTACCCAAATGTCGACACAGTGGATATGGACACAGTTGGAAGTCAACCGCAGCCCCTCGCATCGCTCGCAATGCTTCGGGCACGGTGCCTTGCTGTGCTCGGCACACTATTGTATTCTCCCACATCGCCCTAGTGGATGGTAGGGCATGAAATACCGCCTGTCGGCACATGTCAGCTCAACAAACATTGACAAAACCCGTTGACCTCGTGAGCTGTCGACCTAACCCATGTCGACCTAACGCATTTGTTGACCTAAAACCATGTTGACCTTGTCCCATGACGACCTAGACACCTGTCGACCTTCAACCATGTCGACCTAGAACCCTGTCGACCTTGTTGCCTGTCGACCCAATAGTGTCGACCTAATGACTGACAACAGAGCCAGCCCTAGCCTAAATGACGCCCTAGGCAAGATTTTGGCTGGTGCCCCCTAGCACCGCCACTAGTTCCGCCTCTGACCCTGCTTCCCTTTCCCAGCACCATCAACCCTCATCATAGCAGTCATCATTTGGTACCACTTTACCTTATATACATTGCTCCTCACATCATTCACAATAAAGAAAAAAATTATGAGAAAATATTGTATTTTAAGCACTTGCATGGCCACACTGCAACCCAGCACAAAGCAGTGTGTGCTGGGCAGAGGAGAAGAGCTGCAGCTGCAGAAGAGCTGCAGCTGATGGGCCCTTCCATCAGACTTTGGCCTGGGTAATTTGTGCCCCTTTCTCTCGGCACATTATTAATGTCCTTATAACCATAATGCCCTTACACATTATGCCAACCTTTATTAATGCCCTTCATACACATAATGACACACATAATGTCCCTTACACATATGTTGCACATTATTAATGCCCTTATACACATGACACACATAATGCCCCTTACACATATGTTGCACATTATTAATGCCCTTATACACATGACGCACATAATGCCCCTTACACATATGCCGAACACTATTGCACAACCAACCCACCCACAGACAGCACTCGCGCAGCCGCTAACACTGTGACCTCTGCTTGGATACAGATGTTTCCTCATACATCTGGCCAGTTCTGCTAATGTTGTGTGCCTTTTTTGCTGAAAATTCGTCTTATTTGCATTGTTATGTGACCAGGACACACAAGCAGCTTCCAATGATTAAAATGATATGCGGCATGCCTATATTCTGTGTGTGACTGTGGCTGTACCTGCATACAGAATGCTATGTTACAGTGATTTCCATGAATACACTATTTCATATGCAGATACAGCCTCACTCACACACAGAATATAGGCATGCTGCATATCATTTTAATCAGCAGAAGCTGCTGGTGCCCCTAGGCATTCCAAATGTCCTAGGCATTTGCCTAGTTTGCCTATGCCTAGGGCCGGCTCTGACTGACGACCTAAGTCGGGTCGACAATACGACTGTGTCCCGCTGTACCGGCCGCAAGCGTCAATCATAGGCACTTGTCTCATGTGCCTAATGGGAAATCCACTACTGGGTCTCACATATCACTGAACTAGAGGAGTGTATATAATGAAATACATGCCAATTTGCTATACAGCAATACTAGGCTGCTCATAAGATATATGCCATATTGAGTAAATGATTTCTCATGTGATTGGTGGAAAACAGTGGTAAAATGAAAAAACACATTTAGGTTTTCTAATAGTTACAATATAATTTAATAAGTATAAAATTTGAAAAAGGATAAAACTTTCATATATATCAGCTGCAACAGTGTAGGTGACCTTTAAGACTATGTTCTACTGCACCATTGTGACATCACAATCACCGATGACATCACACAGCTATTTACACAGCTGCTGAAGGCACTGATGCTCATATTAGTTACAGTCCTAACTGCAGCTTGCAGCTTGTGATAGTGCTAGATTGTTTTTTTCTCTAGGAGCCCTATTCTTGTCTTTGGACATAACATGGTACCTATAAAGAGAAAGAAAGCTAAGGCGAAAGCCTGGAGATGTAAAGGAAAGAAGTTACAGAAGAAAAAACAGAGCGGGAAAAGAAAGCAGGCAGCGAAAGAGGTGAGACTAAACTCATTCCTTGCGGGTATAAACAGAGGTTTGGACACAATGGCGGGATTTCTTAAAGAGAAACAAGATCAATTCCAAAACTTATGTAGCAATCGTCCCAGATTTTGGCAAGTGAGACGCAGGAGAATCATGCCCATTGCTGAAGATCCAGGCGAAGGATGCAGCCATTGGGCAGGCCAAACAAATCTGCCAGAGAGAGAGATAACCAGAAATAAATCGCCCAAAGGAGCCAAACAAACACACTGGCGTAGATTTACTGGTTTTCTGAAAAAGAAAAAAAATCAATTTATAACAGCAATTGGCCGAGGACGACGAGACATCCCACCGGTTCAGCAAACTGCAGAAGAGAACGGCACGGCTCCCTTAACAGTGGAAACATTTACTTTTCACTCGCTACTTGGAAAGGGAAAGTTTAGCAAAGTGATGCTCGCCACAGATGCCGTTCATAAGGAAAAAGTGGCAGTTAAAATCTTAAAGAAGCGATTACTCATTAAAGCCTCAAAGAAGAGAGGATCTATAAAAGACGAGGATATTTTTGCCGAGTGTCGGTTACTTCAGTTGCCACATGAGAGTCCTTTCCTGACCCGCGGATATGCAGCCTTCCACACAAACAGCTATTTATACTATGTGATGGAACTGGCTGGTGGAGGGGACCTGTTCGATTTTATGAAAGAGATCTCATCGCTGGACCCAGCCGCAACAACATTCATCGCGGCAGAACTGGTCTGTGGATTGCAGATCTTACATTCCAGCGGAATAATACACAGAGATCTAAACCTGCAGAACATTTTGCTGACCACAGATGGCCATGTAAAGATCACTGACTTTGGTATGGCCCGAATGAATGCAAGTGAAAAAATCAATCCCAAAGCAATTGTTGGAACACCTGGCTACATGGCTCCTGAACTGATAAGACGCCAGTATTACGATGCAGGTGTAGACTGGTTTGCCCTTGGTGTTTTGCTGTATAGCCTCATCCTGCGATCCGACCCTTTTCCTGGATGCAGTAATGAAGTGGTAAAGAAAAGGGTCCTCAGCCAAGAACCATCATATAAAGGGCTTACTGATCCCGTAACAAAGGACTTTTTATCTAAACTCCTTTGCAAAGACCACACCCGCCGGCTCGGGGTAAATGGCAATGTGCGAAAACATCCCTACTTTTCTTCAATTAACTGGAAAAGAATAGAGACTGGAAAAGCAGCGTCCCCAGTCGTCATTCCGCACAAGCACTTAGATGATCGCTCTAAAATCCCTGTGTCCTACAGTGAAGCTTTCAAAGAGCCAATTCCGGCAACGGACCAAAGCCTATTTGATGATATACAATTTGTTTGCCCTGAATGGGGTAAAAAATATCATAACGTGCCAATGGAGCCGGATACTATTTCATCGTTTGACGGCGACCTGCACAAACCCAAATAGAAAGATCTTGTACCTGCTGCCTGCCCGACCTCGGCTACTTCTCTGACAATGTCATGTGTGCCAACTGTACATGGCTGCTAATCCACTCTAAGCAGTCACTACTTTCCTTCTCCGTGACCTGGGGATTAGGGCTACTGGCGAAACCCCATTAAAAAAAACGACACTGCGCAGCCACCTCATGGGTGTGTTGGAAGAGCTGCTAATTATTTGTACAATGTTGACAGTTACACCCAACCCATTGATAACTTAATCAATTGAAGATTTAAACACCGGGTATTTCAGATAAGTTTTCATAAAACAGAGCTGAACATATAACTTAAGCTGGGTGCACACTGAGCACTGCGTCGTCATATCGCCTACATTGCTCAATATGCACCTTCCCGCGGACACATACAATGTTATCAGGTATGATGTGTTGCACAGAAAACCATAGCTTTAGAGATCTGTGATGAGATTTCATAGGATGAGAGATTCAGAAAGTGAGAGATTTGGTGAGAAATCTCCAGTTTTTTTAAAGCGGCAATCATTTACACTGCTAAACCAGTTTGATTTTGTAGTGTAAGTGATTGCCGCTTTAAAAAAACTGGAAATTTCTCACCAAATCTCTCACTTTCTGAATCTCTCATCCTATTAAATCTCACCCATCTGGTGCCTATCGTGCGGAATGTACGGCAGCCTAACCCTAAGCCTTCCCCTAGTGTATAACCCTCGTCACCTCCAGCTTAGCCCTGCGTCTCACCCAGTGTATAACCCCCGTCACCTGCAGCCTAACCCTGCGCCTCCCCCAGTGTATAACCCCCGTCACCTGCAGCCTAACCCTGCGCTTCCCCCAGTGTATAACCCCATCACCTGCAGCCTAACCCTGCGCCTCTCCCAGTGTATAACCCCATCACCTGCAGCCTAACCCTAAGCCTTACCCTAGTGTATAACCCTTGTCACCTCCAACTTAGCCCTGCGCCTCCCCCAGTGTGTAACTTCGGTCACCTGCAGCCTAACCCTGCGCCTCTCCCAGTGTATAACCCCATCACCTGCAGCCTAACCCTAAGCCTTACCCTAGTGTATAACCCTTGTCACCTCCAACTTAGCCCTGCGCCTCCCCATTGTATAACACCCGTCACCTGCAGCCTAACCCTAAGCCTTCCCCTAGTGTATAACCCTTGTCACTTCCAACTTAGCCCTGTGCCTCCCCATTGTATAACCCCTGTCACCTGCAGTCTAACCCTGCGCCTCCCCCAGTGTATAACCCTTGTCACCTGCAGCCTCACCCTGCGCCTCCCCCAGTGTATAACCCTTGTCACCTGCAGCCTCACCCTGCACCTCTCCCAGTGTATAACCCCCATTTGGCCTATAAAAATAGTTTAACATGGTGGGAGTGAAGGAAAAAGATGTATTGGTGGCTGAACTAGTAAGTCCATACGGTACCTCACTCTTGTGGTGCTGCGTAAATAGATGTAAAGTACCCCAATGGCAGCATTTGTGGAGGATGCAGAACCCCCTGCAGTGTTGTAGCCAAATGGATAGTAGCAGGTACCTCTGGGTAGAAGCAGGTCCCAGGGATAGAGTCCAGCACAGATGAACTTTTAGAATTATGCCTCTGTCTCAGTCTGAGACCAGGGGCGGGATGTTCTAACATCCGCAGCTGTCTATCGCCCCCCTTCGCCGGCCACCGCATTCTTAATGACCGCATATGCTCTACCATATGCGATCATTAACGCAAGTGATAGCTCTTGTCCATCTGCGCATGTGCAGAGCACAGCATGCTGGGAGGGATCCGTGACGGATCCCTCACACAGCGCTGCGGTAAGAAGCCCTAGGCTTCTGCAGGGAATCACCAGCTTTTGCTGGCGATTACCTCGGCAGCGGTGACACTGCGGAGGGGGGACAGAGCATACAGAAATGCGGTAAAAACCCAGATAACAGGGTTTTTACCGCATATCTGCTTTACAGATTCTCCCCCCAGATCTGTGCAACACGCTACTTACAACCACTTACTGAATGGTCTCCATGAGGATAGGAGTGTGGTATATTAGGTTGACTATGAAAAGGTCGACAATGTCTAGGCCAGCCCTGAAAGGTCGACAGGCACAAACAAGGTCTATAGTCAAAAGATCAACACAGACAAAAGGTCGCCATGGAAATGGTCCATATATGAATAGGTAGAAATTAGTTTTTAGTTGTTGTTGGTGTCTATTTGTAGATCTTCTCTCTGCTTGGCACACTTAACATTTCCAATTCAGAGTCCATGTAAAAGAAACCCATGTCAACCATGTTTTATGTGTTGACTATTGTAATGACCATTTTCCAAGTCTACCATATGGTGTTGACCTATCCAGATACCAAGGATACAACCCACTGCTGTTAAAAATATATAATATATTCAGTTTCAGGCTATTTGCAAAGCAGATACACAGCAGTTATGTTAATGAGGAAAGAAGTGAATCGCTAAAGTGCATCGTCATAGTGATGGTTCAGCTACAAAATGGCTGCCTGCACTTCATATAAGCAACAGGTCTGGCGTAAATTCCAGGCATGTATTGCTCTAGACAAGATGGCTCCATACAATTAGATATTAATGTATCTCCCGTGGTAAATGTATGTAGGATCTGCACTGTCTATAGGAAGAACACAGAAACCATTAATACCCATAATGCAATGGTTTATGTACGCAATAAACTACAAACTGGCTCAGCCTGAGGAGATCCGATGTAAAACACAACTGGTAACGGAGACTTGAAACACACAGACCAACAATTACACTTGCATAAAATTAGTTTTGGTGTTAATAATAGATGTTAAAAATGGATAGGAATAAAGGAAATACGCTTTGTGTATAAAGATACTAAGTGTTATGTCTGTCATTAGATGTAACAAATGCATGTGTGGAGACCAGAGCTAGAAAAAGGCCACATTTTCTTAAAAGCATGCTAAAATATTAATAGATATATGAAACGATATTGCTATGAGTGCTGCTAGTCTACCCGAGTATTGCATCATTGTGGAAGTACGGACCCAATTATGTGTAGGTAGAGACAGCAGTCCAAGCAGGCGTCTGACAGAAGGCTCCCATCGCAGAATCATCTATTGTGACAGCTGACCCTGTACTACATGGACTCCCATAAAGCTTTACAGCTCTTCCCATGGGACCTTTTCTCCTGGAAATACTGTAAAAATCAATATATTTTGGTTTGTAGATTCACGTTCTACAAAAGGCTATGGGTGCAATTCAATAAGGCACCACTATCAATTCAATTAGGATTGCAATTCCATGGAAGCAACATCAGCAGAACTCACCCTCCTCACGGCCATTCTCACCCCAAACTTGCTGTTTATTGTACTCAGCCATATGGAGCCTTCAACAAAAATGAGTGAGTCTAGAACTACCAGCATGTAGCTGCGGTTACTCGACATCTAGAAAATTTATCTTACAAATTGTCCTGCTGCAGCCGTCCCACACTCCGGCGGCTGCCGGTGAATAGGACTGACAGTCTCCGGCTGCTGTTGATTAAGAGGAATCTCGCAAGAAATACCGACCTCAAGCGAGAATTCCACTGTACTTGACTCCCGGCAAAGCCGCCGGGCAGGTGGGAGGGCCACTCAGACCGGCTAAGGGGGCCGCATATGGCCCCCGGGCCTGAGGTTCCCCACCCCTGCACTAAAAGCTGGAGAAAATCCAGAATATTGCTTATTAAATAGACGACCTAGTCTAACGCTAGGTACACACTATAAAAATATGTTGAACAAAGTTGTGATTCCTGATGGATTGCAACGATCATATTATATCACAAATACACCCAATTCATTGTTTGATTAATTAGGTGGTTGTATCGATCCCCTGGGTGGTCTGTTCATCCAATGGGATGAATCAAAGAACGATGCAGTATTGTTACGCAAAGCTACAATGCATTGCTTACGGCGCTGTGATTTATAGTTACAAAGCATTCCCACATAGCTGCATCCCCAATCACTAGCAACATTCCCCGCAACAGGCATTTTTTTCTCCCTTGCATGATCGCTGAGGCATGTGGAGTTTGTATATTCCCCCCATGCTTGTGTAGGTTTCCTCCTATAATCCAAACATATACTGTACTCAGTGGCGTGAAGAGGGAGGGAGAGAGATGACATGGCTGCCACCGCAGCACAGCCTCTCACCCCAGCTCAGCACATGTTGCTCAGTGCTGTGTGATGACCTGGGGAGAGAGACAGCTGCAGCTGCAGTGGCAGCCTGTCCTCTCTCTCTACCTCTCTTTTTTTTTTTTCACGAGGGCTATGACCATGCCCCCTCACAGAGGCCCCACCCCCTCCACAAACCCTCCAACAGGATCCATTCCATTAGGTACAAAATGCTCTGTTCCTGGCTTCCCTGCCAGTGGCAGTTAGAGAGGTTGGACTCCAGCACAGTCCAAAATTCAAAGAGGGGGGTCACATCAACTGCCAGTGAGTCCAGGACCATGATGTTTGAGGTGGAAGTAGGTGTGGCTCCCCTTTTTGAATATTGTACAGTGGTGCAGTCTCACCTCTGCAACTGCCACTGGCAGGGAAGTGCAGGAACAGAGCATTTTGTACCTAATGCAATGGGTCTTGTTGGAGGGTATGCCTCCATTGTACCGGGGGTCCGGCAGACCCTTTGATGCCCCTGCATATACTAGAAGGTTAGTTGGCTCTTGACTAAAACAAGTTAACCCTAGTGTGGGTGTGTGAGAGCAGAAAAGATCGGCCAAGTGGCTCAACTTCTAAGATAGGAGTTCTATTGAAGATGGGATGTGGGATGTTGCAACCAATCAGATTCTATCTATTATATTCTAGAAGGTGTAAATAAATAAGAAGTAGAATCTGATTGGTTGCCTCTAGCAACATCCCATCTTCAATATAACTCCCATCTTAGTAAATATACATTGACGCAATCACTCCGGTTCTGCACATGACCAACCATGAAACGCTCTATTGCAAAATTCGTAACAACAAAAACACAACTATGAAGATGTGTTAAATGCATTGTGTTAAATGTCTCTCTCTCCCCCTGACAGATTAGCCTCCACAACTTGTGTACTGTACATAATGGGACGTGTCCCTGCTCCAGCGATGTTATGCTGTGTACACACAGTGCGACAGCCTTGCTATTCAAACCCAATTCCATCGGGATGGAACCACACGGGAAGCCAATGACTATATAGAATAGATCTGTACTATATAGTCATTGCTGCACCGTCTCTTTGGATATTTGATTTGTGCTGAACAGGAGCGCGCATAGGCATCAAATTGGAAGGGTTAAAACCTGCTCGATCTCCATTCGATGTCTATGCGATCCCGATTCGATTTTGACTATATAAGTATGTACCGTGTGTGCACACCATTAGTAACGCTAACTATTTAGACATTTATAGAGCTACAAAATGAAGGTATCACAAGAGAAAATGACAAAAGGACAATGATCACATGACACAGGTGCATTCTGGCCTATAGACGCAGTGGGTGGGAAGCATCAGACCTAAACATTCAGCTAAACCTTAGAAAATGATCTGTTCAGCGGTTTGGCCGTTCACGACATACAGTATGCAACAGATTCTAGAGCTCGGATGTGGTGAGCAATGTCATCTGTGGATGGCATTACCCTATAGAAGCCTATGGGCGGCCGTCATTCCCCATACACCACAAAGGACAGCTCTCATCGGGAGATTCATACCGCGTGAGTAAGCACCAGTGTGTTTGCAATTAGTGGCGTCATGTATCCCGGCCATTGATTGGTTTCATTTGTACTCAATGCTGAATTGATTCTCCCAGGGACTAAGCCTTTGAGAGAGATAAAGTACCAGCCACTCAGTTGTCATTTTTCAAATACAGCCTGTAACATGGCGGAGCTGAACTTGTACTTTGGAAATGGAAAGTGACTGGTTGGAGATGTGGTACAGTATGTGCAGTAGCATACCTCCAAACTGTCCTGCTGCCCAGGGGACCAACCCATTTTTTTGGGGACGGTCCCGCATCCCACCCGGGGCCAGCAGAGTCCTGTGGTGGGGAGGGGGGGGGGCGGCAGTTGGGAGTTCCCCCTGCCCAGCGGGGAATAGACAATGTGCACATGCGCACAGCGTCTATTCAGTGGGGCTTGGGACATGGCCAGCAGCTTACACAATGCTGGCAATGCCCCGTAGTGATGGAAAAGAGGGGCATGACCTGCAGCATCCCCGTGAGGCCATGCCCTTATGCCATAGGCACACCCCCCTTTTCGGGCCGATTTCTAGGATGATAATGTTGTCACTGTCTTATTTGTAATGGGTGCAAGGTGCATGGTGCACACAGACACATAGGGCCTTATTCACTCTGCCAAAATCCTTCTTAGATGGACAAAACCATGTGCACTGCAGGTGGGGCAGATGTTACTTGTGCAGAGAGAGTTAGATTTGGGTGGGGTTTTACTTCAAAGTGAGATCTATATTGCAGTGTAAAAATGAAGCAGTCAGTATTTACCTTGCACAGAAACAAAATAACTCACCCAAATCTAAGGGTGAAATGTAATAGGATGAGAGATTCAGAAAGTGAGAGATTTGGTAAGAAATCTCCAGTTTTTTTAAAGCAGCAATCATTTACACTGCAAAACCAGTCTGATGTTGAATTGTAAATGGTTGCTGCTTTAAAAAAACTGGAGATTTCTTACCAAATCTCTCACTTTCTGAATCTCTCATTCTATTACATTTCACCCTAATTCTCTCTGCACATTTTACATCTGCCCCCCTGCAGTGCACATGGTTTTGTCCATCTAAGAAGGATTTTGTCAGAAAGAGTGAACTAGAATAAGGCCCATAGATCCAGGGGAGCCCACTCACTCACACCCTGCACTCATTTAATTATACTCACCTCTCAGACAAATGTGATGCTGGCAGTACAGCAGCAAAAATCACTGGGAAAATGGGCACCACGGCCATTTTCTGGTGATTTGCATATGCACAATAGCGGTGTCCTTAGGAACGCGGCACAGGTTCCATGTTCACAGAGACCCGAGCTTGAGCAGTAGACTACTGTACCGTCAGAGTGGAAGGGAACCAATCGGAGTCAGCACACGGGCCCCTCCTCTTTTAAAGCACCTCTGGCAGTTATCACATGCAATAGTTTTTTACATGAACTTTTCTGTTGTGGATCCACATATTTTATATTATATATCAGATGGAAAAGGCTTTTACTGTTAACTAATTAACCCCATACCCCAAAATATACACACAAGGCAGATCAAAAGCGCCTCTAGGTTATAAGTCTTCACCAAATTCTATGTTCTTCTACTTGTTACCTGAAGCCACAGGAACAATACAGAATATTGCTGTATTACGAAGAACAATAATTACACTGTAGACCCATCTGCCCTTCCTGTTCTATACAAATGCACCTCAGTTACCCATCGCGCCTTTTGATTTGTTCCTAAACCTAGAACCGATGCTCCCATTTGTCATCCTGTAGACGTAGCAGCTATCCCCATCTCAGTCTGCAAAATAGGTTTGTAAAGCAAGCACCACATGCAGAAGGGCCCTTTGAGGCATTCCTCTAGGCCCCTGTGAGCGTGCCGTATGTCTACTATTTAGGGGTAATGAAAACTGTAGCATCTCCAGCAGTGAGCGGATTCTGGAAAGCAGCAAATCTGTTTCCCCAGTGACAGTTTAAACAGCCCAGGCACCATGTGTGCTAAACGGATTCAGCTGCAAGTCCATTTTTAAACTTGATAAATGAAGTATTGCTGTTGGCACTGTATACAGGGGAAGCCGTGCAGTGTGCTGGAGACTAGGATCAGTATCGGAGGTGAATGATTTGCTCCTGCTCTATGTTCTTTTGACAAAAGATAAATGATAAGAATTTAGGGGGCCGCATATGGGATGAGAATGGAACAGAACTTTAGCTGCCAATGTGAGAGTGTAGTAAAGGGATTTATTCTGATTAAACTCAACAAGATGATTATGGAAACGTTTGGTTTCTTTTTGGAGGAAAAAAAATGTATAAAATTTGGATTTCAAAAATCCAGAATGCTGATTATATCATCAGCGGAACTACAAGATGAAGTGCAAAATGAAAAGGGTGTCCTATGAGCTTTACTGATTATTTACTGAGATTTGTAGGTGAAGGACTGTTAGCAGTCCGTAGAATCTCCCGTAAGTCATCTGGGGGTAAAGGTAGAACCGTGGCTCTGACTCTATGGTACTCGACTGAAGGCTCTAGTAGGCTTCACAAACAAATTTTAAGGCTCTATTTAGCTTTACAAAACAGACCCAAAGCTCTAGTATGCTTCACAAACAGAGCCAATGCTCTAGAAGTCTTCACAGACACAAATCTCTAGAAGGCTTCACAAATAGAGCCAAGGCTCTAGACTGCTTCAAAAACAGAGACAAGGCTCTAGAAACTAGAAAGGCTTCCAAAACAGAGCCAATGCTCTAGAAAGGCTTCACAAACAGAGCCAATGCTTTAGAAAGCTTCACAAACAGAAGGCTACAGAGCCAATGCTTTATAAATGCTTCACAAACAAAGCCAATGATCTAGAAAGGCTTCACAAATAGAGCCAATGCTCCAGAAGGCTTCACAAACAGAGCCAATGCTCTAGAAGGCTTCACAAACAGAGCCAATGCTCCAGAAGGCTTCACAAACAGAGCCAATGCTCCAGAAGGCTTCACAAACAGAGGCAAGGCTCTAGAAGGCTTCACAAACAGACAAAAATCCTAGAAGGCTTCAAAAATAAAGCCAAGGCAGCAGACTGCTTTAAAAACATACCCAAGGCTCTATAAAGGCTTCACAAATAAAACCAAGGCTCTAGAAAGGCTTCATAGACAGAGCCAATACTATAGAAGGCTTCACAAACATACACAAATCTCTAGAAGGGTTCACAAACAGAGCCAAGGCTCTATAAAGGCATCACAAACAAATCTAAGGCTCTGTAAAGGCTTCGCAAACAGAGCCAATACTCTAGAAGGCTTCGCAAACAGACCCAAATCTTTAGAATGCTTTACAAAAAGACCCAATGCTCTATTACAGTGGTTCACAACCCTGGTCTTCAAGTACCCCCAACAGTGCATGTTTTGCAGGTCTCCACACAGAATCACAAGTGCTATAATTAGCTCCACCTGTGGATCTTTTCAAATGTGCCTGAATAATGAGTGCATCTGCCGGGTGACCTGGAAAACGTGCACTGTTGGGGGTACTTGAGGACCAGGGTTGGGAACCCAAATGAGTTCAGCTAATAATGCTTTCTCATGCTTGATGACATCACTGCATGTGCATTCCTTTAGAATTTCATAAGTAATCAATGGGTAAAATACATCTTGGGGAATGTTATTTTAATACAGGTGTTTTGTAATGCGGTGTAGATGTCTTTTTTTTTACTATTTTTCTTGCTGATGTACAACAGGTGCCAGGAGGCCCTGTCTGCCAGGGCATGCTGGCAATTGTGGTTCTCTAGGTGTTACCATGTCCTGGCAGCCCTTAAAATACTGGGACTTGTTTATTAATAATACTGCTATGAACTATCATTAATTCTGCACTCACTGCCATGGTGTGGAATTACCCCTAGGTAATTAAGGCTGGTTATACTCAGGAGGGGAGACTGTGTTAGGGCTATATGTATCAAGCTTCAGAAAGTGATAAAATGGAGAGTAATAAACAGCCAATCAGCTCCTATCTCCCATGTCACAGGCTGGGTTTGAAAAATGGCATATTGGATTTGATTGGCTGGTTGTTTATCACTATCCATTTTATCACTTTTTCAAGCTTGATACAACTGGCCCTCAGTGTTTTTGTCCTGGAAGTGGTTTCTCTAGATAAGCATCCACAAATCTGTCTGTCGGGAACCTGCACGTTTAGTCATGGGACCATTGTTTTTGCATGATACCACCACCCAGGAATGCACATATCTTCTCCAAGACATAACTGATTATGTGAATCTTGACTGAAGCAGTGCCTCACATAACACATGCGAATTGCACGTGGCTCTTAATCAGGCCTTACAGTAAGTGCATGTTAGGGTTGTCCAGCTTTTACTATTGATGACTTTCAAACCATCACCAGAAACAGCCAAAGGCTTACAAAATGTGCAAAACTCTGCCATGCGAACCCCCACCACTGAGTTGTACCGTAGACCTAGTCATGGAACCTCGTTCTCCACCTCTGGGAAAGCCATAAGTAGCGTCCCAATGTTGGCCAACCACCGTTACTGTTCAATGGCCAACCCAATTACAGGTATTTCTCAGACTTCCCGCTGCCTATAGCCAGTCTGGTGGCTTCCTATCTAGCCCACAAGCTGTAGCAAGGAGTAATATTCCTTAGAAAAAAAAAAGTTCTGTAGGTCATCGTTAGTGACAGCATATCTACAATACTGTTAGTGTTCATTCTAGCACCCGCCAGCTTTGAAAACCCATGTAGTTCCTCTTCCCTGCCTGAGGCGTCGCTGTCTGCTGTAGTGCTTATATAGCACAGTGTGGTCTGTATATCAGCACTGATATGCTAACCAGACCTGTGCTAGAAACACCACAGCAGACAGCGACACCCCAGGCAGGGAACAGGAACTGCATGGGTTTTCAAAGCTGTTGGGTGCTAGAATGAACACTATACTGTGTTTAGTTGTAGAGAAAAGTAAGAGCCAGGCAGAGGACTAAGCTTCAAAGAGTGATAAAATGGAGAGTGATAAACACCCAGCCAATGAGCTCCTAATGCCATGTCACAGGCTTAGTTTAAAAAATGACAGTTATCAGCTGATTGGCTGGTTGCTTATACTCTCCACTTTATCATTGTTTGAAGCTTCATACATCTGGCCCTAAACATACAGCACATGTTGATTATTTCCTCATAACATTAAATACTTGTATACAGTGATCGGCTATGAAGGGTGAAATGTAATAAGGTGAGTGATTCAGAAATTGAGAGATTTGAAAAGAAATCTCCTTTTTCTTTTAAAGCGGCAATCATTTAAACTGCAAAACCAGTTTGATTTTGCAGTGTAAATGATTGCTGCTTTAAAAAAATAAAAATAAATAAAAAATGGAGATATCTTACCAAATCTCTCACTTCTGAATCTCTCATCCACTTAAATTTCACCCACTTAAATTTCACCCAAAATGTGGACTTCTCACCAGCAATTACCAACTCCAACCATAAATATTACTAATTCCCCAAGACTGTTTGTGGAAGGACATCTCTGAACATGTGGTTCCCTTACGCTTTAAAAAGAGTTATGAACATGGTGACCCAGCGCCGTTTCAACAAAATACTGGGTATTTTTGCCGAAATATCTTAAAATGTATTACATTCTATAACCTCCGTTGTATTTGCATCTGAAAGTCAATAAAGTACGGCATTAACTCTTTGAGTGCCAAGTGAATTTGTCAAAATTGTTGTGAAAATTGGCAAGCAAACATGTTTATTCATCATAATTACCTGTAATGTATACTGTACCTCATATAGGAAATATAATCTTTTTTTTCACAACATTTTTTATTTGAATTTATATAACAAATGTGAGCGACGCTGGCATTTTTTAGTGGATATTTTTGCATATCTCTCACAGAGATGTTGGGACTCTAAAGGCCCCATACACTATGTGATTTTGGGACGATTTCATCCAATTCCGGCACTTTGGGCCGATAACCGGGTGAAATCTTCCCAAATCGCAGGTGTGTGATATCTGATCCGATCCGATGCGCGGTCCCAATGGGAGGTCGGTCGGTCTGCACATAAGATCACGTCCGACCTCCCTGTATGCATATGCCTGCCCACCTGACAGGCATATGCAGACAACCGAGGGAGCAGTGGGACGGGCAACGGGTCTCTGAGCGCTTAGCTGGCGGCGCCAGCGAGTGCTGACCTGGCGGGGGCGGTGTGATGATCACAGTCTCTCATTCAGCAGCGCTGGGGGACGGGAAGTGCAGTGGCGAGTATTAGATTTTTTTAAAAACCTGTCAAATGACTGGCCGTTGTCTGATTGGCTGAGAGCTCTCAGCCAATCAGACAACGGCCAGTCATTTGACCGGTATTTTAAAAATCTAATACCCGCCACTGCACGTCCCACTCCCATCCCGCAGCACTGCTGAATGAGAGACTGTTATCATCACACCGCCCCGGCCAGGTCAGCAGCCTAGAGATGGGCAAAATGGATCATTAAGCTGAGCCGGGATCCGGCGGTTCCCTCAGTGAAAAACACGATACGGATCTTTTAGACGAATCCTCGGCTCGCTTTAACAAAAAGGGGAATATACATGACCGAGTAAAAACACTGATTGATGGCTGAGTGCAGAATCGCCATCGATGGCAACCATAGATGGCGTCTGCACCGATGGCCATCTTTGGCAGCAGCAGCTAATCTTTCTATCACTTGTAGTCACAGCACTGTACTCAGTCTCCAGAGGTAGTACATCTCAGCTGCCACAGGTGGCAGCACTGAGATCAGGAAAATGCATTGTAATGGAAAACGAAACTGCAACGGATCACCTTTTTGGGATCGGCGGCTCACACGTTCTTGAATGGGATCCGTTCAAAAGATCCAGTTCGTTCGCAAACGGCCCATCCGTAGTCAGCATTAGCCGGCGCCACCAGCTAAGCGCACAGGGACCCGCTGCCCGCCCCACTGCTCCCCCTGATGAGGATCACCGCCGCCCCCCCTCTGCACCTCACCGCCCGCCCCCTGCTCCCCGACATGTGATAAATCGCAAGCGATTTATCACGTCAAATTTGGCTCATCAAGTGCCAAATTGTATGTGAGCCTCCCGGCGAGCTCCCGAGCGGCTCACAGGAGAATTGAGGACAAGTCGGCCTAATGTATGGGGGCCTAAAGGGTTCAAAAACAAACAAAAAACATATGTATATACACAACCTCTGCTACTACATTATAGTTAGGAGAGAAATGACCGTTCTTTTATTTTTGGAAGGGGGTTATCCAGTCTTGGAGAGAGATGACTTAGCAACCAACCAGCGTCTATCTTTATTTTACAGGTTGTGTTTGAAAAAATGACTGACGCTGTTTGTTATTTTATCTCTTTCTACTTTATCTTCCCCCTTGGATTACCTCATAGTTGCACTCCCTCCAACATCTGAAGGGCAGAAACTGGTTTACATCCAGAAAGGGGAGGTGGCCATGGCTAAAGGTTTGTGCCACTGAGAGCTCCCCTCACCTCTTGCCACAGATGCTGCAGCTCCGCGGCATCCAGAAAATTCAAGTCCAAAAGTTTTGGTGCCCCATCTTACAGTCGGGACATTAAGCAGTAAGAAAAATTGCAGTCCCTAGTATAGCCGTCATCATGTAACACAGAAGCAAAAAGACATAGGAAATGAATCACTGGCCGTATCAAGAACAGGGCACACTGAGCAGTTAAAGTTAAAAAAAAGTAAATCGAGAAATGGCAGAGAGCAGGGAGGGAAAGGGAGCTTCTCTTTCTTAAACAGGTCAGGTCACTCTTCTGTGAGGGGGCAGGAGAAATGCAATGTACATTTTATTTTTTTCTGTGTAAGCAATAGTTTTTTTTTTTTTTTACTATGGGTACAATGTTTTGTTTTTTTCACTATGTGGACAAGGTTGTTTTTTTATTTTTTCTGGGGGGGAGGGGGGATCAGTGTGTTTTGAGTAGATCACCGAGTGCAAAAGTGCAGGTGCCACATCTTATAGTCGGGAAACGTAGTACAGGTTGAGTATCCCCTATCCGTATTATTCCAAAAAACGTGTTTTTTTGGAACAATTCAAAGTTTTTTGTTCCCCCCCCCCCCCCCCCCTACCCCTTTGTTTAGACTTTCCAAGTCCCCCGGCATCCATGGCAGCCCTTCAGCATCCACTCTGGCATCTCCAGCGGTCCCAGGAGTGCTTTGCGCGAGTGCGCCGGTGAAGTCACTGGCGCGCCTGGGAACTCGCGCAAATCACTCCTGGGACCGCTGGAGACGCCGGAGACGGTGCTGAAGGACTGCTGTGGACTCAGGGGGACAACGTGACGCCGAGGGACCACCGGGCACCACCAGGGGACAGGTAAATATGCCTAAAACTATTTTATTCCAAAAACCGAAAAATTCCCTTATCGGAATGCTCGTGGTTACGAGCAATTCGGATAAGGGATACTCAACCTGTATGAGAAATTGCAGTCCCTAGTACAGCTGTCATCATGTAACACAGAAGCAAAGACATAGTAAATGAATCACTGGCGTACCAAGAACAGGGGACACGGAGCAGTACAAGTAAAAAAAAAATGATAATCACGAAATAGGGATCATGTTTGGAAACTAATTGAAGGATCCCGGTAGCTCTCTGGGTTCCACAGCAATACTCTTTGTATCAATCAGATTCCTTTTAACCCCCCCCCCCCCTCCTCCCCCCACAGTGCTAGGATTTCCTGGAAAGAATCTCACTAAATGCTGTGAGCAGAGGTCACTCCATGTATCTGTACGTGAGACAGAACAAGAGGCCAATAAAATCAGACGGTCAGTCTGCTGAATCAATCTATAGTCCTACAGATTATAGCCGCTGTCAAGGCTATTACAGCGGGATTTCCAAACAAAACAAACTTTTATTTTTTTAACTGATTTTTGGGAACCATCGCACAGTATGTGGTTGAATATGATTATTTACACTTGCTCTGTTACAGAATCTTTGTTATGTAATAGTTTATTAAAACAATCTTAAGGCCCCCATACAATATGCCGAATTGTCCTAAGGACAAGTTGGCCTCGACTTCCCCTGAGCTCCCCACAGCAGCTCCCCAGGAGAGCTCAAGGATTTGGCACTTGATGTGCTTTTTTTTTTACATGTGATAAATCGGATGTGATTTATCGAATGTAATCCGGGGAGCCGCAGGTGGGGACTGGAGAGCTGGGTCCGGGGGAAAGGCAGGCGGCGGACTCAGAGGTGGAACGGTCTGCACATACTGGGGCAGATGTATTAAGCCTTAACAAGAGATAAATGCAAGGGTGATAAGGAGAGATAAACGTCCAGCCAATCAGCTCCTTACTGACTTTTTTCAAACACAGCCTGTAACATGGCAGTTAGCAGGTGATTGGCTGGATGTTTATCTCTCCTTATCACCCTTGGATTTATCTCTTGTTAAGGCCTAATACATCTGCTCCTCTGTTAGATAAATGTTATGTGCAGCCGTCAATGCGGCAGAGAGAGCAGGGCCCTGGTGTGGGGTAGCAGCAGGCCGCGAGAGGCAGGAGAATAGAAAAAATCCTATTCAAAAGATTGGGCGGCCGCTGATTGGCTCAGCCAAACGGCGGTTGCCCAGTCTTTTGAGTAGGAATCTTTTCATTCTCCCACCAGTCACCGCTTGCTGCTACCCCGGACCCTGCTCTCCTGCCGCTACCCCGGACCCATCTCTCCAGTCCCCGCCCACCACACCAAAGCCCTTCTCCCCAGACTGCGCTCTTGTGTGCAGACCGTCTGACCTCCGAGTCTGATGCGCACGGGACTCGGATGTCATAAACTAGGCAATTTGGCCCTATTTCACCTGATTTCTCGTCCCCGTTCCTCCGGAATTGGGCGCATTGTGTATGGGGGTCTTTAGACGTGATAATAATTGGCTTTCTCTAGCTCGATGTGCCCCAGAGGTGGGCAGCTAAGCACCATAGCACCCTCTACATGGCTGGCGGGGAGAATACACAGTAAGCCGACATTACCAATATAATGGGGGAAATTTACTAAGATGAGGGTTCTATTTCACATGAGCTGTTGCTAGGGGCAACCAATCACATACTACCTACTATCTTCTAGATATCTTTTACCCCCTTGATTTGAAAGGATGGAAATCATTTAATTGTAACACACACTGTCCCCCAGAAATTGATGATATATCCTGCTAGCACGGTACACAGCCTGGCAGTGATTGATGATAAGGATGATGATGATAATGATTACCACGTATGTATGTGGCTGTGTGTGGTACAAAATTTGGGGTACAGCCATTGATAATGTGATGTCCAGGCATCTATTAGTGTCAGTATTTCAAGATGATTTTCCCCCTATACTAGCCTATAATCGGGAAAAGAAACTCGGCGCCGCAGTGGCAGTACAGACTGTGCGCTGCCGAGATGGCGCCAGGACTAGTCAACTCTACTGAAGAAGTGAGCAGAGCTGGAGGCGGGGCCTGGGGCATCACCCAGGGAAGCGTGTTATACACAAGGGACTGACGCACTGCACTGCATCAGGTCCTTGTACACTACAGTACTGTAACACACAGCAGGGCATGCATAGAGAATCTTTACATACTGTAGATTCTATGGGGTTATTCTCAGGGCCGCCGACAGGGGGGGGGGGGGGGGGAGTGGGTACTAATTACCCGGGCCCAGGCTTGCTGGAGGGGCCCGGCAGGGGCCCTGTTCCGATCTGTGCTGACGGCGTGAGAGCTCATGCTGAACCTGCTGTCAGCACAGCACATGCTGTAGGTGTGTGCTGCTGCTGCTGCTGCTGAGGTGGAGGGGTTGAGGGATGACTTTAGAGTGGGTTTTTTTTTCCACCCACCTTAAACATTTTGGGGGCGTGACCTAATCATGGGAGAGCCACGCATCCCACAATTAGGCCACGCCCCCAAATTTTACCGGGGCCGCATACCTCTCGGCTGCCCTGGTTATTCTGTTTGATTCGCAAGGCTGCAAATTCGCAGCCTTGGAGTCCAATAAACCCTATCTTGCGAATGGGAGGCGCCAGCTGACTGAGTAGATAGCCGCCACCAAAACAGAAAGAAAACCCACCCTGTACAAGTCTGCAAGTGAATTGTGCAAATATCGGTACTTGTTTCCTAGCACGGCGCCAGCGATTTTAATTGCATGCATTGGGACCTAAAAAATTGCGTCGATCGCATCGCATGCAACTAAATCGCATGCGATGCGATCTACGCAATTTTTACATTGGAAGCAATGTAAAATGGTCCCTGAGACCCGATTTTACATTGTGCTCAATGTAAAATGTACCCCAGACCCCAATTTTCATTGCATACCCCGCGAGGGGCGGCGGTACGCGTCCTCCGACCTTTTCATACCCCCACTATCCACGTCAGCGTGGAGATGATTCTATAAAGTGTGGCGAGCGCAGCGAGCCACCGAGCCCGAAGCGTGGCGAGCACAGTGAGCCCCGCGAGGGGACGCGGATTACTTCACAGGTATTACGCATCCGCTCGCCACGCTTCTGGCTCGGTGGCTCGCCACGCTTTATAAAATCAACTCCACGGCGACGTGGATAGTGGCGGTATGAAAAGGTCGGAGAACGCGTACCGCTGCGCTCGCCACGCTTCGGGTTGCTGTCAATACTAGGGTGGCGTTAACAATGGGGGGCCATTTCACATACACAATACCCATTAGGGTGCCTATACAATCAAAAATCGGGGCCATTGGCCCATTTTACATTGTTCCCTATGTAAAATTGCGTTGATCGCGTCGGTCGCATCGCATGCCATTATAATGGCATGCGATGGACGCGATCAACGTGATTTTCTCATTGACGGCAAAAAAGGCTAAAAATAGCCAACTATCGGGTCGGTCGCGTCAATCGCATACCTTAAGTTAAGGTATGTGATTACCCACGACGGGCGCCGTGCTAGGAAACAAGTACCCAAATATCACTAACCAGTATCCCGTCGTACGTCCACATGAAATTCACACAATCTAATGATTTTTCCAATCTGTGCAATTGTGAGTACAGTAACTCTGACCCTTCCACAACTCTGTGACAGATGCAGGCTGATTGAGTCCGTGGCGGACGTCACACACCCTTCCTGAAACTGGGCAAATTTGCGTTTTTTTCTGACACTCCCAAAAAACAGCCGATGTCCACCCCCAAACGCCAAATTCCCTCAAATTACAAGGGGATTGCGATGAGATATTGTCGATACTTCTGACGCTGTTTTAACTCGCGCAGGTGACTATGATGTAATTTGATAAAACAGTATGAAATTCTTGCAGCCCATCCAATATAATCATATTGTTTCACTCTAAATTCATAATTTGTAAGCACCAATGTGTTTCATTATTTACCGGAACCGGACAAAATGCCAGAATGCAGGACTGGACATCAAACTCTGCATTCCGGAGCTTGTAATGTCCGGCCCAGGGGTTTGGCTGTGATACCAGCCTCCCTGTGTGGTCCAGACTGTTCTGGTTTTTACTACATGCCCAGACCATACAGGGAGGCTTTATTCTCTGCCTCCTCCTCTCCCTGGTGACAGGTGTAACAGGCAGCACCCCCGGACAGGCAATCCCCCCCCGGTCCGGCGTTGTCCAGTTCCGGTTTTTACCCATACCCGTTTTATACAGTGCTAATAAAGACAATTCAAAAAAAAAAAAAACAATAAACAGGAGAAACAGACAAAATGACCGAAGAACAAAACAAAAACAATGGTGAAATGAGACTGTTGGGTCCCATTTTTTTTTGGTACGGTCCCAAATCCCATCCGGAGCTGGCAGTGTCCCACGGTGGGAGGGGGGGAAGGGGGGGGGGGGGGAGGCAGTTGTGCGTCCCCCTGTTACCTGCTGCAGTGCTGAGAAGAGCAGCTGTGAAAAGCATATATTCCCAGAGACAGAGGGGCTGCGGGCATGCCCGCACAGCGGCAAAAATGGAGCTTGCGTGAGGGATGCAAGTTATAATCCACGCCCCTAGATTTTAGCATACGCACAGGTCCCGTTGTCCACATGCTTAATATTGGAGGGTATGGCTGCACGTATTGTCCAATACCTGGTTCCCTGCCATGGAGGAGGAGCTGGCAGTGATTGACAGCTTAAAGGGTGGGCAGGTGTAAATGCGCCTGTCCCAGTTGTGACTTCAGTTCCAAGGGATCAGGTGGGGTATGCGCCCTCAACAGGCAGGTTTGCCCTACAGTACCTGTATTTTACACATAAGCATTGTAAGGGGTGTGGTATAACACCCCGACAGTTGGGATTCTGACAGTCATTAGCTCGACGTCGGAATCCTGACTGCGGGGACTCAGACAATAGCCGCTGCCCGTGTGTCAGGCTTTTAGCAGTCGGGATTCCGACGTTGGGGTAACGACTGTCGGAATCCCGACCGCCGGTGAGTCCTCCGACACCCATTGTAGGTGAATTTTCACAGCGAAAATAAAATATTTCCAGGAATAACAGAATTGATGCAGGACCGATAAAATTCTCAATCCACAAGTAGATTGGTGAACATGGCTGGTGTAGTGATTAGCATCGATGCCTCACCAGTGGCGGATTCAGGGGGGGGGGGCACCCGGGCACGTGCCCCCCCCCTGTCATTTTACCCTGGATCCGCCCCTGTGCCTCACATCATTATTTATTTATTTATTTACAGGTTCTTATATAGCGCAGCAGATTCCGTTGCGCTTCATAGTTTAATTTATGGCCATGGTCCGTCTGTGCAGAGTTTGGAAGGCAGCAGAAAATACCAATAATTTGCCACTATTTATCCATTAGGTGATATGTTATATGAAAAGTCGGCACCTTGGAAACAGGTGTGAAATGTACAGTAATCCCGTTATCTGTAGATGGGGAAATATTGTGTAAGGGAAGTAACAGGTAAAGGCAAGAGTCTCAGCAACGCGTACGGAGACGCACAGTATGTTCTCTGACTACACAGCCTGACTCCCATCTGTCAGCTAATGCAATTTATACCATCCTGCCATTCAGCTTCCTACGGGATATCCTGAGCCGCCAACACACTACTTCTTTTTCCCCCAATTAGACTGTCAGGAGCTGGAAATGTTTGTTGTGAACGTGCGAGAGACTAGATCATCATAAAAAATGAATAAGGAAAATACATCTAGTCTTTGTAAGTGGTGGGGGTGGGTGGAAGGGCTACATCTCTGGACACAGGACTGCAGATGGGTATGAGTCATTGGGTCGACTCATATTAAGTCGACATGTATTGGGATGACCACAGAAGTTCAACATGACTTAGGTCAACATATCTAATAATCGACAGGCTTGGAAGGTTGACCCAAGCATTAGGTCGACAACGGCAAGGTTGACAGTCAAATTGTCGACTTGAGTTTTTCAAATTTTTTTGTCCCAAATGTGGACACCGTCTAAGTGTACCATGTCCACTCGTATGGCTCGCTGCACTAGCCATGCTTCGGGCACGGTGCCTGGCTATGCTCAACTTTGTTATTCCCCCACCATGCCGTAGTGGATGGTAGGGCATGAAATCCCTCCTGTCGGGACATGTCGGCACAAAAAAAAAAAAAGTGAAAAACTCATATCGACTTTTTGACTGACAACCTTGTTATTGTCAAGATGCCATGGCATTGATAGAAACCTGCCAGCTAGAACATCCTCAGTGATGCATCCAGTATATTTAGTCATGTGTAAATTCCCCATGGTAACCCTGAATACGATGCCTGCATACAGCAACAATCAGTAAAATGATATATAGATTATCTATATTCCCTTTATAATCCAGGTTACATATTACTAACGGTCCCTATATATAATAGAGGCCATGCTCCCGTGTGTTTAGTCACGCGATCCTACGGTAGTATGTCCATTTTTTATTTTTTTTGCCATTTCAGGTTCAGGGCCAGATGCACTAAGCTTCAAAAGTGATAATATGGAGAGTGATAAACAGCCAGCCAATCAGCTCCTACCTGCCATGTCACAGGCTGTGTATGAAAAATGTCTGTCAGGAGCTGATTGGCTGGCTGTTTATCACTCTCCATTTTATCAATTTTGAAGCATAGTGCATCTGACCCTGTATGAGTATTATATGGTCTCAGTTCCTGCAATAACACCCTTCCCTGTAATTATTCGTATTAGCACTAATACATTGCTATATTATATATATATATATATATATATATATATATATATATATATATATATACATATACACACACACGCACACACACACACACGCACACACACATACTGTGTATTGCATAGTTGCCTCCCCTCCTGCATTCTGCAGGAGACTCCCTGAAATACCAGCAATTTCCCTCTCTCCCTCGTTAGTCTAGCAATCTCCCTCATTTCACCTAGCCCACATTACATTGTCACATTTTTGAGGAAAAAAAGGAATGAGAGATAGATACATTTACATTGAATCACCAGCACCATTTCCCAGCACTTTACCAAGTATAGTAGCTCTTACTAACTGCTTTGGGGCTCATCTACATTTGGATAAAGTCATTTTAAACTATTCCTCTCAGAAGTAGCAGTACACCCCCACGCTTCTAGGTGCCACGTTCACAATATCTTTTAACAATCTCTCCCTATATGGAACTAAACACGCCCCCTCAATGGGGCGCGGTGCAAAATTGTACTGCCAACTATAATCTCCCTGAAACTAGTTTTCAAAAGTAGGCAAGTATGATTGCACACCTTGAAGACGGGGTGATTATAGCCCCGAAATGTCATTTTTCATCACAAGTAAAAAAATTGTTTTACAAAGTCTTCTGGAGTGCCTCTGCTTGTTCCTGTACCCCAGCCTAACCATTGTTTCCGGAAGGCACCCACGGCAACTGTTCCCATTACTTTTGGAGTGCCGGGCTGATATACAGTATATATATATATATATATATATATATATATATATATATATATATATATATATATATCTATCTATCTATACACACACATATACTTGCGACTAAAAACCTGCAATCTAAATATTATCCATTTGTGTAGTGTGCACAGCAGATGTGTCATATGTATGACTACACGTCTCCAGGCGCCGGTGGTGCTGCTAATAGGGGGGGAAATTGCAGACAAATTTGGGTAAGACAGTGTAATATTTAGACATTTCAAGAACACATGTATTTCAGCTCCTCATTAACACACTGAGTTATCACTTCATATCACTGCCTGACAACACGGAGCCAGCCAGGCTGATTCAGAGTGTTACTGTCTCGAAGAGACACATTTTATAAATGACTCTTAAGTGGCAGATCTTAGATCTCCACCAGTCTGTGGGTGACACTCGTCTTCCTGTCTTAAGAGGTAATAAAAATTAGATTTCTTGATCATTCCTCCCTCTTAGCATGCTGAACTACAGGAGAAGTAATTCAGTAATATTACATTATATATATACAGTAGGAGCAAGTTTCATCTTTGCTCCTTTGGCCATGGCTAGCCATGGCTATTCTATTGTTCTCAGCTGCAATACGCAGCTGAGAACAATAGAATAGCCATGGCTAGCCACGCCCAAAGGAGCAAAGATGAAACTTGCTCCTACTGTATATATATATATATATATATATATATATATATATATATATATATATATATATATATATATATATATATATATATATATATATATATATATATAGACGAATTGATCCAAGTAAATGGAAGAATAAGAGGCGGCACTCAACTTGTAAAAAAGTTGTATTCACTCACATCAAAAACAGCGTGGAAAAAACAGCATGTGCGTCAACAGTTTCGGAGCTGGCGCTCCTTCATCAGGACAGCTGAAATGTGCAACATGGCATCAAAGCAAACATCGTGCAGAAACAAACAGTTGTGGCAAAGGTTACACAATATAAATAACATGAAGGTGCACTTACGTGATTGTTGCGCCGCGCTGAGCCAGGAGACCGACATCTGGCGGGGGAGCGAGCCACGTGACCTCCAGCGTCAGCGTGGTAGTCAGGACAACCCGCTGGCGTCTCCTCCGGCTGTCAGACGGCGGCTGTGTCGGGACAATAGGGAATGCGCGTTGCTAAACAGCATACGGACGCATTCTATGGGTATAATTTACATGGGTGATATAAAAGTGAAAAATGGGAAAAGTCTATTAAAAACAACAGGGAATGGCTCATATAATCTAATTGATGGTGGGTAAATAGTACCGTTAATTTGCAGCGCATCAATCACTGTATGTGTTGTGCATGTCGACATTATATATGTCGATACATGTCAAAAAATGCAGTACATTTATAAATATACAAAACATTAAAGCATATCAATATTCATACTAACGGAACATTATATCCACTCGCGGTGAGGGTCACCTATAGATAAAAGTAAAGTTAGATGTGCCCGAGAGCTTTTTAATCTATCCTGGCTATTTTTTAATGTTATATTTTAATAATATTGTCTATATTATATGCTTACTTTATTTATAAAGTAGAGCTTTAGAGGTGTATGACCATAGTTACAATATGATCTCTATTTATAACATAAAAAAGAAAGAACAAAGTAAGAAACCATTTTTTTATCTCTGCTATAAAAGGATGTGATTATGGCAGAGGATTTTTAAAGTGGGTTGGATTTCAAAAAAAGATATTAAGAGATGTTTTTTCATTAAGGCCGTGTGGTGCTGCAGTATCCAGGACATGGATCCAATATGTTTCGCGTTGCAGCAGACGTTTGTGTCGGTCTCCTCCGTATTGGCATTGGGACATGTTCTATGATTTGGTAACGTAAACTCGCTAACGTATGTTGATGGGCCTTAAAGTGACGGGCGACCGGTTGGTTGATGTCTTTGCCCGCTAGGCAGTTTTTTATCGCAGATCGATGTGCCGCTGCCCTTTCTTTGAAGGGGCGGCTAGTCTGACCGACATAGTAGAGACCACATATACATTTGATGATATATATCACGAATGGAGTAGTGCATGTGACTACTTGCTTTATAGAATATTTGTGGCCAGATCTTGGATGTTTGAAGAAGGAACCTGTATCTAGGTATCGGCAGGCCTCACAATTGGGGCATCTATAGCACCCTGGTGCTTTACTGTGTGTACCACTGGGCAAAATTGGAGTAAGGTTTGTTTTAACTAAGATATCGCGGATATTACGGCCTCTCTTGAAGCTAGGCATCAAGGAGGACTGGGCGAACACTGGTAGGTCTTTGTCAGAAGTTACCAGTGGCCATGTGGCATTGAGTACACGGGGGAGTGCCGCACTGGTGGACGAGAAGGTGGTCACAAATGGTATTTTTCTCTTAAGATCCTTGGGTCTGCTAGCTGATAGTAGATCGGACCGTGGAATATTTAGTACTTCCAACTTCTGTTTTTTTAATAGTCGGTAGTCATACCCTCGTTCTAAAAATTTAATCACAATGAGATCAAGGGCCTGGTCCAGCTGGTCATGATCACTTGTGATCCTTGCAATTCTTAACATTTGAGAACGCGGTAGGCCTCTTTTGAGGCTGGGGGCGTGGTGGCTGCTATGGTGCAATAATGTGTTTCTATCAGTTACTGTATCTTTGAAAACACTGTTGTTGTAATGCAACCATCTCTCAAGAAGTTGAGTGCCGCCTCTTATTCTTCCATTTACTTGGATCAATTCGTCTATATATTATACCTCGTGGAAGGCACCTCCCCCATTGCCCCCATCAGTCCAAGTGCCGGTCCCCATCGCTATATATATATATATATATATATATATATATATATATATATATATATATATATATATATATATATATATATATATATATATATATATATATATATATATATATATATATATATATACACACACATATACACACACAATGACTGATCTGTACCATATGTATTACAAATGTCAAAGGACTCACTCCTTTCGGGCTGTATTTTAGGGGAAGGTATAAGAATGCCTTTATATTACAGTATCATCTATTACAGGATTTTCCCACATTTTGATAATTAATTGGTCTATGATATTTACCAAATGTGTATATTTAATAGGAAAGTAAACAGTAGAAGTACAAAAATACTGACTTTTAGAGTTTTTTGTCAGCTATACACATATGGCCTAATTCACATTTGTACGTAGAGTAAAAAAGCAAATAACTGTGCAAAATCTTGCTGCACTGCAGGTGGGGTAGATGTAACATGTCCAGAGAGAGTTAGACGGGGTTTCATGCAAAATTAAAGCAAAGATAAGCTTACTGCTTAGTGTAATTAATTACCAATATACAACAAGAGGCAAGTTCTGACAAACATCGCAGTCGCTACCAACTAGCAATGATGCAACCCTGAGGCAGGCTTCCTATGAGAGTGAAATTAACACGTTATTGTGGAAATGTGGCCGATACTGAACATTGTGTGGGAGTGACACCATTAGAAAGTCTACCAGCGTTAGTCATCTCACTGTTGGTTCACAAGCCCCCTGATCTGCTGCCGCGTTATAAAAGTTAAGAAAAAGAAATATTCACATGTTGATTTAGACAAAAGGTTACTGATCTACTTTCAAACATTTTACAGATGGAGCCGGCGTCAGCCAGCCCGCCAGTGCGACATATCCACAGCGCTGGTGGAGAGCGCAGCTGGCGGATGGGGACGCGGACGCGTCTCACAAGCTCACACGCGCCCCATTCTGGTGGACAGGGCAGGGACGGCGCAGGCTGGCGGGGGATGGTGGTTGCAAATCAGATTGCCAGGAGCCGCTGTAATGAGCGTTGTTTGTTGAAATGATAAAACTATAATGATATGTGGATAGAGGTTATAGAACGCTTAATGGCAACAAGTGACAATTGAAAAACTCAACACGGCCATAAAGATCTGTACTTCAACCAAGTGCGTTCCTGTAATATATATGGCTAAAGGGGAAGCCTTCCAGGTACAGTACTGAAGAGTCCACACCGGGTGGTGGAAGTGTCACGAGCATATGGAGACTAGTAGTCATGCATAGTATTATAGCCTGCCACTGGCAGCAGTAGGCCGTCGGTCACAGTGCTGAGGTCACTAAGAAGGGGGATGTCAGAGCGGGATCAAAGGTTCAAGCTGCTAATACACATGTAGCTTCCCTTGTAATGCTGCTAAACACTCAGGGACTCACCAGTCATACTGCCCATGTGCATGTATTGAAGGTTATGGATCTAATGCTTGTGGCGTGTGAAGGAGATTTTGGCTTTAGGCTGCCCAGCTGGCGCTGGTAGCTCAATGTAGTAATCAGTCAATGGCTCCCACCATGAAGGAGACAGGACAGACCAAGGAGCTACTGGGATTGGAATGGGTTGAGAATAGAAGCAGGATAGAGTGTGTGTGTGTGTGTGTGTGTGGGGGGGGGGGGGGGGGGGCGATAGCTGGGAGTTTCCCCCACTCCATAGGTACCCCTACCTGATCATGTGCACCTATCATCTCCCACCTATATGTAACTACTAAGCATGCCCAGGGCCGGTGCAAGGCACCAGAGCGCCCCAGGCAAGTCGGGGTGGGGGCGCCCCGGTGTCTGTCGCCCGGGTACCTGTCCTGCGGCGCTGTAAAGCTGGCGGCGGCGGCAGCGGGGGGACCCTGCAGTCAATAAGAAATAACGAGCGCTATCCGCCGGGATATGTGGAAGCGCTTCTGTTTTGGAAACACTGGCTGCACGGCGCACGCTGATTGGCTGAATCTCAGCCAATCAGCATGCGGCCAGTGTTTTCAAAACGGAAGCGCTTCCGCATAGCCCGGTGGATAGCGCTCGTTATTTCTTATTGGCTGCAGGGACCCCCCGCTGCCGTCGCCGCCAGCTTTTACGCACATATACGCCGCAGGACAGGTACCCGGGCGGCAAGGGGGGGCCAAATACCGCCCTCCAGTGGCCGGCGCCCTAGGCAAATGCCTAGATTTGCCTATTGGTGGCGCCGGCCCTGAGCATTCCTCTGCCCCCACTCCCCATAGATCGGACTCCTACCTCCTGCACCATTATCATCTCCACTTCACATACTGTATGTACCTGTGTCACCATTACCATGTCCCTGATCTATGCCACTCCTAATCGTTCATTTAATTTTTCCCCCATATTATTTATTAACAATTTCTTATGTAGCGCAGCAGATTCCGTTGCGCTTTACAAGGGAGACAGTGATACAACTAACTGGGTATTTAAAGACAGTCAAAGGTATGTTGCCCCCCATGTGTTCCCTCTTCCTATATGTAACTCTGCCACCACAACCACTGTGCCTTGGCCCCCACCCCAAGGCTTGGTGGCTGGACAGTTTTAAGAGTACACACAGGGCTCACGCATTGTAAATGCATCTGTTGTGTCAATACTTCTTGAGTTGCTCTTAGTTAAAATGTAAATCTTGCACTAATTATGCTGGGACAGAAAGGTTATAGTATATATATATATATATATATATATATATATATATATATATATATATATATATATAAAAACGGCGGAGCTGGGACAGGTTGCAAGCAAGTGTATAATTATATATATTTCATTAATTCTGTTCTACAATTATTTTATGCTTTCTACTGAATTGAGGAACTTTAACACTGATCACACGAGTGTAGTACGAGGTTTCGGAAGTATTCTGTGCCGCAGTATTTAAGAAATTGCAGAAATAAAAAAAAAAGTGCAGGGACAGTTGTCAAAAAACCCCTCAAAATAATAAAGACGTCAATTTTGGTAGCAGAGTATTAAACGTCTATGACTGCCGCTGATGTAGACGAAGCTGTGCATTCGTCTTTGTCAGATTCACTTTTCCAGCCCTGGCAGAAAATGAGTTAATACTCATATTTCCACATCAAATTAGATAAGAGCACTACAAATGGATGATAAAGTAGCCATGAGATTATGTTGAAGATTGCACAGAATTTCAGAGAAACCGATTCAGAATATCAAAGAGATAAGAACAGACGGCTGGAGATGGTGCCCGTTGTAAGAGCCGTTCGCCAGCAATTAGACTGAGTAGTCTAGAGAGAATCTTCCTGTGCATCAGGCACCAGAATTAAACTTTATCTGTGTGTGACAGACAGCAGGATGTCTAGAGAGAAGGGACAGAATGAATGGTGTAGAAATGTACACAGTGGACTCCAGAGGAGAGGTGGATTGACCGGTCACAGGAAGGTCATTGCAAGGTCAATTTTAAAATGTTCCGTTCCAATTATAAAAGGATCTAAAAAGTTGTATAATTGCGGGGTGATACTGTATACGTTATGGCCGGCAGACAAAATAGAGACTCCGGAACTCCAACATGGATTAAAATGCAGACACCGGAATTGTGACAGGTGACATTCCGATCGTAGGTGGGTCTGGTTAGGTTTAGGCACTAGGGGATGGGTTGGAGTTAGATATACCTCCCAACATTTGGGCCGCTGAACCTGAGACCTCTGTGCTAGAAATGGGGTGTGACCTCACTAAAAAGGGGTGATGTGAACTTCCACAAGCCACGCCTCCCGCTGTAATCATTATCCCCCTATCTTGGTAAATAGATGCTGTGCTCACTAGCAAAGCATGTATTCATCATTGCTCCGCTATGGAGAGCAGCACATGACATGGGGACTCTCAACCAGTGACGTGCGGTGGTGGCTGTGTACACAGAAGCGTTGTCACAAACATCACTTATGACACATAACAGTGGCGGAAATACCGAGGGTGCAGCTGCTATGGGGTCCGGTGGCGGGGGGGCCCGTGGACAGCAAGCAGTCCCCTGCACCCTCGGTAGTTAAACTACTACTGCCGGCGCTGCACGGCGCTACCCCCCACCCGTCTCCTTCCTCATTGTACAACCCCCAACTGGCTTCTTACTTGCCGTAGTGGAGGCGCGCTGAAGCAGGCGGTCGCGGCAGCTAACTCAATTATAAAGCTGCCGCGGCCGCCTGCTTCAGCACGCCTCCACTACGCCAAGTAAGAAGCCAGTTGGGGGTTGTACAATGAGGAAGGAGACGGGCGGGGGGTAGCGCCGTGCAGCACCGGCAATAGTAGTCAGGCGAGAGGCAGCAGCATGCGAAAGGAGGCTGGCGGGGTTGGTGAGGTTGGTGCTGTGCGCCACTGAGTGACCGCAGAAGGAGCCGCAAGGGGGCTGGGGTACTTGGCTTCCTTTAGTGATTCAAAGTCTGGATTTTTATGTTAGTCCAGCCTACAAAGTGAATGCCAATGTCTGAAGGTAATATTTTAAAATGGATCAACTGAAATAGAACATTAAGAAAACTATTTTTATTTCAATATTTCATAAAAAGTTTATTTTTATTACATTTAGGGTTAACAGGGCGATACATGGTGAAATTGACCGACTACACGCCTGGTTGTTCATGGCGGGTATGAGCTGGTCTTAAGCGGCAGAAAACTGATTCATGCTTGCAAGTAAAAGCAATTTCCAATTGTAAAGCCCCCTACATCCCTGATGATAAATCTTTAACGATGTGAAGGATAACGATATCATATCGTTAATGATGCCCACCCCCGCACCTCATTAACAACCCCATTGTCAACAAAGCATGCTAGCAGATGGGGAGGGTGATGGAATGATATCGTTTAGCGTTTATGTACAATTTCATTCACGGAGATATCGGTTAAGGTGAATGGGGCTTGAATTCGATGTCCTACATTGTACAGTAGAACATATTGAAAGTACAATAGAACAAACTACCACTATGTAAGAATGAGATTTTTTGTCTTTGTTGATGCAATTTCATTGGTTTGAGCATTGACAACACTGGCAGTAAGAGGTAAGAGTAGCCTGAAGCTGACCCTACCATACGTATTCAATCATGTCCAGATTTTCCAGCTATCCTTGTATTATTAATCAGAGGACAGCAGCAGTACCAGTGGCGTCTTTATAATGGGTGCAATGTACGTGGTGCACATGGGCCTCTGAGTCCCAGGGGGGTCCACACCGCACTCATTTGTAATAATTACCTGTCCGGAGCCTTGCAATGAAGGCAGCATTGTGCCATTTTTTGGGGAGCACTACTGATGTGCAGTAGAGTCTGATCGCTCTAGTGCCTAGGCAGTAGCGTTGAGAGGGGGGGGGGGGCTTTTTACCCGGGCCAAGGTCCATTGCAGGGAGCCGGTCAGTGGGAAGAGAGAACAGGCTTCATCTGCAGCACAGCCTCCCTCCCCAGCTCAGCGCACGCTGCTCAGTGCTGTGTGCTGAGCTGAGAAGAGAGGCATCTGCAGCGGCAGCCTATCCTCTCTCCCTCTCATATTTTTTTTTTTTACTGGGGCATGGCTACGCCCCTCCTCGAGGCCCCGCCCCTTCCATTTTACAGGGACATGACTATACTGCCTGGTGTGAAGTTCTGCAATAGGTCCTCAATGGAGGCCGTCACTGTTGATAGTCATCACCGGTGGGGGTGGGGGGGCTTTGGGGTTTGATAAATAGAGAGCTTCCGCTTTCTCAGCACTTTAGGGTTTTCTGTTCATGATAAATAGGCAACGTAAATTTGTCATATGCTAAAAACAATAAAAAAAATTATGTTTGTAAAACCAAACAATTTATTGGATTACCAAAAACTTTTTAAGAACATTTTTCCAACCTTTCCAGCTACGTAGGGCTTTGGAGCAAAGCTTGCACTATGGTTGCTCATAATTAGTGTTCATTCTAGCACCCGCCATCTTTGAAAACCCATGCAGTTCCTGTTCCCTGCCTGGGGAGTCGCTGTTTGCTGTGGTGTTTCTAGCACAGGTGTGGTTTCCTACAGACCACACTGTGCTAGAAGCACAACAGCAGCCAGCAACACCCCAGGCATGGAAGAGGAACTGCATGGGTTTTCAAAGATGGCGGGTGCTATC
Source organism: Crinia signifera (assembly GCF_055691185.1). Taxonomy (NCBI): domain Eukaryota; kingdom Metazoa; phylum Chordata; class Amphibia; order Anura; family Myobatrachidae; genus Crinia; species Crinia signifera. The sequence goes on from NC_139227.1 coordinate 24,856,644, forward strand.
ACTACATAATGACATAAAGTGTCACAGAAAACAAACAAGCAAGCACATGGATTGGGAGAGAACAATCAGGGGATTCCTCAATTCCTCCATTTTCACACCGAACAAAGCATTCCGGCCACAAACCAGTTCGGCTCTTAGAAGTCCTGAAGCAAAACAAATATATACGTGTATGAGAAGTTAGTATTGCGCAGTAAATAACGGTGACACCTGAAGATATCGTTTCTACATACTATATATATATAGGAAGCCACTTAAGGCATGCTCAGACAAACATATTTTAAGTGTCTGCCTTTCACATATGGTACAGCAATCCCTAGGCTACAGCCATATGTAGGAAACTCTACATTTTAAGACTTATTGTCGGTAAGATTTATGGGAGTGATCTATGATCAGCAATTTTTCATGTCCTCGTATCATGAGCAAACACACAGAGGGCCATTCCCTGCATAATCAGGAGGTGTAATACAGAACACTCCTGTCACAGTGAATCTGTCAAGGAAGCCCAAAGTTTACTCTGCTAAAAATGCACTTTGGCATTGTAAGATCTCTCTGCCAGGGAACGACTGGGAATAACTAACGTGGGGAATACAACTGAAATTATACTTGTAAATGCAAATAAATAAATACTGTAGGTAGCTGTTATTTCTATCTGCAGCAACCAGACATTCTAGAGTTAATACAGGGTTACAGTCACCATTCATAAAAGAAGACGTTAAATGATCTGCAGCTAGGCCATAGATATAAAGAATGTCTCTAAACGCACAGAAAAGCCATTGTCCTGCCCCGTACTGTGGAGCTATAGATTGCCTGAACAGGAGAACTGGTCACTCCACAAAAAGTAGTCATCATCATCATTACCACACTCTGGGGCTTCATGTAAGGTGTCGCTATAGCAGGGGCACTGGCTAGGGGGCCCAGAACCTGTGTCATATAGTTGTCTACCAAGTTATGGAATCAGCTTGGCTTGTAAAGGGTAACTTGTCTGTACTCATATATGGGGTGGTCCATGTATATCAGTGAAGCTCTACACTGATGTGATTCATCTTCCACACTGGGCTCCTGCCGCATCCGGGAAGTATTCTCACCCTCAAGGGAAGAGAAGAAAGACTGTTATGTACGTGACGCACCTAATCTAGCAATTACACTGGGAACAGGACATTGGGGTTCAATTTGAGAGGATCTATATCCCCTTTTTTAAAAACACTTTGTTTCTTCCTCTTTGCCTCCTTGGCAATTGTTTTTATATGTCGCAAATCTTAAAATAAACAATTAAAGGTTACATTTTATTAATTTTTCTTGTCCTAACAGTGCGTCACGTACATAACAGTCTTTCTTCTCTTCCCTTGTTATTGCTCAAATTACTGTTGAAGTGACAGCACACCCCACATAATAAAGCCTATGAATATTGATTGAAACAAGGGGTTACCTTATAAACACTGCCAGTGCGATTGTTCACCCCCCCTCTTTTAGTATTCTCACCCTCACCTGCACAGGTGTGCTAAACCAGACAGTGGGTAAACGCCGCACGCTGCTCTGATGCAGCTAGTATATACCCTGCAGAGGAACAATATATGTAAATATACTTGCTCCATTGTTATTTCCCCTCAGATCACTTCCAAATGGTTATAAAAGGATAAAAGCAGATAACGCAATGACGGAATAAGAGCATATTCTTCCCTCTGTACGCTGCAGAACTATGAATGTCCTGTTAGTCACTTTTCATTTACTCTCGTCTCTTACTGTATGTTCATGTATTTGGCTGCTTAGTTTGGTAATTTATTCCATTAGTATTATACTGATATACAGTATTGCTTTATATTTATTTATATGTACACGGTCTACTGAACAATATTTATATTACTATTTGTGTGAAAACTTTGGCTGTGAACCCAATCAATGTCCTCTACCCCATCTATGTTATGCCACCTTTCCATATCTTGGTTACCTGACTCACTTTGTGTAGGTGTCGGACCCCTTTTTGGGCCCCCAGGACCTCCATATTGTTTGGTGTTTATATATATATATATTACATCTGGACGATATGTCTATACCGTGGTGCCTTCCTCCAAATTGTATGAAGTAGAGATCATTGGACCTTTTCATCAGGAAGTGCGATAGTAAAGTGTATATAGTGCTTCTCGCGGACACGCCACCTTCTCAGAGCTCGTTATGCTATTGATATCCGCCTGCAAAATCCTTGTTGTGCTGGCCGAGAATGGCTTGACAGGGATTTTGCAGGTGGGATTCAATATCCCGCCTGCCAAGCACTGAGAAGGGGGTGTGGCCGTGAGAAGCAGCCGGGAATTGGCGAGCTGCGGCCGGTAGCTCAATTCCCGGCCATTCCTGGCAGAACGTGCTTGACTGCTTGTGAAGTTGGGCACATTCGGGCACAATAAAGATGGCTAAATTAGAGACTGAACGTAAAATAGCCGCGGTTAGCAAATCTATTTCCAAAAAATTCTACAGTTATATAAACGGGAAACGGTTAAGGAAGGAAAATATTGGCCCACTAAAAAATAAGCAGGGTACATTGGTAATAGAAGGAAAAGAGAAAGCGGAATTTTCAGTAAATTTTTTGCTTCGGTATTTACAAGGGAAGAATCTTCAGAAGATCTCCCACAGATTAAATGCTCGGCTCTTGCTTGCTCCCAAATAGTATGTTTGAGTGAGGAAATACTGTAGTCAAAAATAGATTACAGAACATAAATAGTAACAAATCTCCGGGCCCGGACGAAATACACCCTAGGATACTAAAATAATTATCATAGCACTATCATTATATCTGATATTCGAGGAATCAATAAACTCAGGGATGGTACCAACGGACTGGCGCATAGCTAGCATAGTACTAATATGGAAGAAAGGTAGCAAAACTAACCCTGAAAATTATAGACCGGTCAGACTTACATCCATTGTGGGGAAAATATTAGAAGGAATAAAAAGAGATAGTATCCAAAATTTCTTAGAACAAGAGAGAGTAAAGCTCAGCATGGGTTTGTCACAAATAGATCATGTCATAATAATTTAATTACTGTAGCTTCTATGAGGAAGTCAGTTGGGGGCTGGACTTAGGGAAATCTGTTTATGTAATAGTACTTGGATTTCGCTAAAGCTTTTGACATGGTGCCTCATAAAAGGTTATTAATGAAACTAGGTAATTTAGGGCTAGGATATAAAATTTGTAATTGGATTAAAAACTGGTTGCACAATCGGGCACAGAGAGTGGTGGTAAATGGCATACATTCCAGCTGGGGTAAGGTCCAAGTGGAGCCCCGCAAGGTTCAATATTGGGACCCACCTTGTTTAATATATGAATTAATGATATTGGAAGTGACATAGTGAGTAAAATTGCAATATTTGCAGATGACACAAAATTGAGTAAGGAAATTAACTCAGGAGAGGATGTGGAAACACGACAAAGTGACTTAAATAAACTGGAAAGGTGGATGGAAAGGTGGAAAATGCAGTTTAATGTTGAAAATGTAAAGTCATTCATTATGGGAACAAAAATGAACAAGCTACTTATAGGCTAAATGGAGTTATTATAGGAAATTCTGCTATAGAGAAGGACTTGGGGGTCATCATAGATGAAAAATTGGGTAATAGTGCACACTGCTCAAGTGCAGCAGCAAAAGCAAACCGGACACTGGCATGCATTAAAAGGGGTATGGATTCAAGAGATGCCAATGTGATAGTGCCTCTTTACAAGGCATTGGTGAGACCACACTTGGAATTTTGTGTTCCGTTCTGGGCACCGCACCTTAAAAAGGACATAAACGAATTGGAACAGGTACAGAGAAGGACGACTAAGCTAGTAAAAGGTCTGGAATCACTACAATACAAAGATAGGTTAACCAGGCTGAATATGTTTTCACTGGAGAAACGGAGGTTGAGAGGTGATATGATTAGTATGTTCAAATACAGGATTGGGAATCATATGGAACTGGGAGATGATTGGTCACTAATAGGCCTATACTTAGGACACGCGGGCATGTACTGAGGCTTGGGGAAAATAAATTCCGTACTGAATTAAGAAGAGGATTCTTCACCATTAGAGCAGTAACATTCTGGAACTCATTGCCGGTGGGGATGGTCACAGCAACTACTGTTAATGACTTTAAATCAAAACTAGATGCATTTTTGGCCACTAAGGGAATCCTATAGCTATGACTTATTCAATTCAGTAGTTACAAGTTAGATAACTTGAACTCGATGGACTAACGTCTTTTTTCAGCCTTAGTAACATAGTAATTATGTTCTGCCAAGATCCTTATTCAATGCTGACAGCATTGACTAGGGCCCTGCCAGCAACTCTCCTGGCGGGAATGGCAGTGGGAGATTGAATATTCCATACAGTGACAGTGAAGACAGAATTGACTAGGGCCCTGTCACCATCTCTCCCTGCGTCGGGAATGGTGGCTGGAGATTGAATATTCCCCAAAAGGAGAGAAAAGACAAAAAGTAGAGAAAAGACAAAAAAGAGAGAAAAGACAAAAGGAGACAAAAGACAAAGGGGGATATTCAATCTCTCGCCGACATTCACGACAGGGCAGATGGCAGCAGGGCCCTATTCATGCTGTCTTCCCCCGTCAGCATTGAACAGGGATCTCGGCAGAACGTGCCCGACTTCACAAGCAGTCAAACACATTCTGCCGAGAATGGCCGGGAATTGACAAGCTCCCGGCCGCAGCTCGCTGATTCCTGCCCACTTCTCGCTGACATGCTCCCTCCCTTCTCAGCACTCGTTAGGCGGGATATTGCATCCCGCCTGCAAGATCCCTGTCGAGCCGGATGAGAACGGCTCGACGGGGATTTTGCAGGCGGGATTCAATGTCCCACCTGCCAAGTGCTGAGAAGGGTGTGTGACCGCGAGAAGCGGCTGGGATTTAGCGAGCTGCTGCCGGGAGCTCATCAATTCACGGCCATTCTCGGCAGAACCAGCTTGACTGCTTGTGAAGTCAGGCACGTTCTGCCGAGATCCCTATTCAATGCGGACGGGGAAGGCAGCATTGAATAGGGCTTCACCACCATTGCCCCCGTTGGAATGACGGTGGGAGATTGAATACATAGGGGTACAATACAATATGGGTGCAAGCAATTTTCAGCTAATTCGGCCGCGAAGGGTGCACGCTAGGCTTAATTTGGGTGCCATTTTCAGCATTAAAACGTCACCTGAACTGGAACTCGCGCCCTTCGGGGTTAATAGGATCGATCGGATAGATGTCACCGAAACACAGACATAACATGTAGCCGACATACCAAAACCATACCATACACAGTCAGATAATTGGTCTGTCTATCTGTCTGTCTGGTGGGCAGTATATCCGGCGCTGTCAGATCTGAGCCCACATTGGCCCTTATTCTGATTGGTGCGGTCCCTGGCGTGTTCGTATGGGGGACCGATGTTGAAGCACTGCGCATGCTCATATTCTCATATGCACAGGACTTCTGTGCAGGAGGGCTGACTATGCGAATGCCCTGTGTTTCCTGGGCGTTCCCAGGAAAATGCGGGGTGTCCCTATGCAAACACAGATGGGCACGTGCCTGCTGGAGCGGCCGCCAAGTTCTCAGACCCAGATGCCGCAAGTCTAAGGTAGCCCAGAATGACAAGATTTGCACACATGGTACAAACCCACGCCGAGGCTACCCTGTGAATGGATGTTTATGGAAAAGCGGCAGGTGGCGTTAGAAGGCTCGCTAAGTAGCAAAATACTGCTGCTTAGCGAGCAATCCAGAATGACCCCCATTATTGCATCTGCATGCTGAAAGATTTATCATTTCTTACAAAAGCAATTATGGTGCTCATTTGCGGCCACACACAATTGTCAGCCATAATTATCTGATCAGAAGAGAACTGCATACCCTCCAACTGTACCGATTTAGCTGGTACAGTACCGTTTTTAAATCAAAGTGTGCCAAATGTACCGGTTTTCTGGTGGCTCCGCCTCAGCAGTGACAACTGAGGCAGCATGGAGGCAAACAGAAACAACCGTGCGGTGGTGTCACTTTAGGCGGCACCTGGAGAAGAGGGGCTGGCTGCAGTGCAGAGCTAGGCTTGTCCACTGACAGCACAGCAGCCAATGGTAGCCGCCTCAGCGCACCACGCCAATCACAGCGCAGGGGGTCAGAAAGGAATTTGAATCATGCCACGGAAGTCTGCGGGCGGCAGTACAGGCAACGGGACCGGGGGCATCATCAGCATAGGTAACCGGGGTACATATAGCTATGGGGGGAGGGGGGGGGTGTAGTAGTTGGTGCAGTGTGCACAATATACATTCGGAAAGAGTGTGTGGTTACACCCCCTTTGCCCATGACCACACCCATTTGTTCATGACCACACTCCCTTCCTAAATGTGTAACGATTTCTTCTCTTCAAATGTTGGAGTTTATGTAATTGTGCAGTGTGTGGCTGCCTTAATAGAGTTTTTTTTGTGTGGCTCCTGCGTGATACAGCCACATAATTGGCCATAGCAGCATGGAAATATAAGGCAACAGTATCATATTGCACACCGACTAAGCGAGGAATTGTTTACCAATGCACTCTATATATAAATAAAGAGGGGGGAAAAAAACAGTTATGAGCAAACACGAAATTAAACCAAAAGCAATTCTCTGGTGGCTTTATTTAATTCGGAAGCTGAACCACAAGACCTGCCCTCATGGGTACCTATGCCTTTAAGGCTGGGACACATTGATAAATACAAGATGAGCACTACAATGTGTTTGTGGCCCTACTGAATGACACATTATTACTGTATATTGCTCATTAAAAGGATTTACACATAGCCTCAAATATTCCAAGCCTCACACACACACAATCTCATGTATCGATCCCACAGTCATGTGGGATTCCCTCCTGTGCCATAGACTTGCCATCGCCTTGATTTAGAGGCTGAGAATTTATGGCATTTGCATACAGGGCAATATTTGCTGGTTTGTCCATAGCACGGTTCTGTGCTCAGGGAAGAGATAGACAATCATCTGCTTCTACAGCTATTGCCCCGTACAAAGGTGTCACTGAGCATTACTGGAGGTAGAGGGGATATGCCTCAAATATTACAGGTCTCCAACATTGCATTGGAGGAAGCAAAATAAACACTGGACGCCAATTGACAGAAACATTGTCCTAAAGAATTAGCTGTAAACTAACTGTCTGCGCGTGACGGACCTTCCATGAAAATCACAATTGCACCAGAAAATAAAAAACAATCAAAGCAAAAAAACACAAAAAAAAACAATGTTAGTCCTTGTTTCAGCAATCAGTATGTGTAGTATTTACAGTGCAGAAGTGACGCTAGTGTACAGCTGCGTAACACCACAGAACACCCTACAGTACCTGCAGTGCCTGATTAACCAACCCATAGGTCAATTAGGATGCCGCCTAGGGCACCAGGACTGGGGGGGTAGGGGGTGTTTCGTGCTTGTTGGCTATCACCCTTCCTGATGTACTATACGGGGGTAAAGTTCTTTAAGATGACAGCCAGGTGGCTGTGCCAATGTAACTTATTGATGTACTTTATGTGTCTATTGTGATACAGTCTCAGCCGGTCAGCCTAAAGCAGGGCTGGGCAACACCGGCCCTCCAGATGTTGATGAACTACCAGCATGCCTTGGATCAGTTTCAGCATGGCCACATAGCAAAACTAATGCAAAGCATCCTGGGATGTGTAGTTCATCAACATCTGGAGGGCCGGTGTTGCCCAGCACTGGCCTAAAGCCTAAGTATCCTTCCCATGCCATAGGCATTAGATCCTACATGCCAGTTGTATAACCTTCATTACATGCACATGGGCAGTATGACTGGCGAGCCCCTAAGCGCCCAAACACGTGTGTTTAGCAGCATTACAAGTGGAGATACATGTGTATTAGCCTACGGCACCTGGTACTTTTAATCAGGCCCTGCCTACCTGCGTAAAGTGTACTGAAAATAGTGTTCATTCTAGCACCCGCCATCTTTGAAAACCCATGCAGTTCCTGTTCCCTGCCTGGGGTGTCGCCGTCTGCTGTGGTGTTTCTAGCACAGTTCTGGTTTGCATATCAGTGCTGATATACAGACCACACTGTTCTAGAAGCACTACAGCAGACAGCGACACCCCAGGCAGGGAACAGGAACTGCATGGGTTTTCAAAGATGGCGGGTGCTAGAATGAACAAATGTACGATTAGCTTGGATAAAATCGGAAATAGGCCTATGGGACAGATTAGAGAAGAATGGGACATGAAAAAGTAGTATAGACTACTATATTCCAAGCTGATACTCCATATATGATGTCAACACACTGTATTAGTGTTCATTCTAGAAGTCTGAACCTCCTGCATGCCCGGGACCCCCAGAGACACCCCCCCCCCTCCCCCCATCTCCACGAGTCGTCTTATAAATCTCGCCATTTGGGGCTTTTCGGGAGTTGACGGGGCTAAAATGATGCAACTTGCATCATATTAGCCCCACCCCCCTCCTCAGAGACCCACGAATCTTGGTATTTGCCATACTGGGGACAGGGATTGATGATGCAGATCTCAGGCTCCGCCCCCCGAAGTCCCGGAGAGGAGATTCTAATGCTGTGTACACACAGTTAGATTTAACATTCGATATTTAATATATAGTCAAAATGGAATGGAAATTGTATCGAAATCGAATGCTATGCAGATTCAATCCCGATGGGAGTTCACATTTAGTGGAAATCCTAAAAATAAAAATAATCTTGCCAGGCAAGACTATATAGTAGTAATCGAATCGAATTCCGCATCTAACCGTGTGTACACACCATAATGTAGGCCAGCCTGCATTACTGTATACACTTCTCGGGAATAAATACAGTTAACGGGAGCCAGCGAGTTATTACCGTATAGACGCGGAGAGGGTTAAACAAGGTTAGTGTCAGTTTGACATGATGAAGATACTGAATGGAAAAAAAAAAAAGTTTCATGAATGCAAACTGATCTCCATAACTGTAATGGGATATTACTTTTGTAAACTGCTAAAAGCATAGCAATATCATCCATCATTACTAATTTAGCACTGCAATCAATTGCTGAGTTTGAGCCTCCTGCACTGTAACTGTTCCATCTCTATGCTATCTGGGGTCCTCGGCCATACAGCCGCATACACTAACACAAACCACATCGGATTCATTTTCTCCAGAATACGGGAATTTTTCAAGAACAAAAAAAAAAAATAGTAGATGATAATGTGTATAGGAACCCAGGAGAGCACTCCGAGCCCAAAGAGCTGGCTACAGTCGCTGGAGTATTATATGAAGAGATTTGGGAGTCGGATCAGTGTCTTGCATATATTGTGGCAGAAAGCATTTGGGAAAAAGAGAGAAAAAAAATCAATAGGATTGATCACTGGAATTCATGGTTTATACGTGACAATGGCGTTTCTGGCCTGGTAACCCAATCTTCTGTGCTTCCGGAAAAGCTATATAAGCGCACAACAGGCAAAGGAACTCATTTTGGGAGCGTCAATATACAGAATAGGGCTCCGCTTTGTCATCAGGCATATAGTGGGGACAGTGGTGGAACTAGTGTCTAGTAGGCAAACATATGCTCTAGGTCAGTGGTTCCCAACCTGGGGTACTAGTACCCCTGGGGGTACTCTGCAGACCAGTTGGGGGTACTTGAAAATAATATTGGTAATGGCGGAAGATGAAAAAAAGTATTTTGATGGCAGAAGAAGACCCATTGCTATGGAGAAGAACCATGTTGTGTCACTTATGGTTCTGTCTTCAGTGTCATCAGCGTCTCATTGTGCTTTTGCCTGACCAGCAATCCAATGGGAGCTACCCACGCTGCCCTAAGACATCAGTGATCATCTGTCCTGCACTGATACGGGTGGAAGAAACAGCGGCATTAATCCTACAGGTGTAAGTGGGAACCCTGGAGACAATACACAACCAGCGGCCAGACACGGAAGGGCACGATTCCTGTCCGTTACTCCTTAATATAAGGACATGCATAAGGACACGCATACAGCTCACTTCCACTCCACTCATAAGTACTGTCTATATTTTAAATTGAGAGGAGGGGGCACTCATCAATGAAAAGCCTAATCAAGGGGTAAGGGAGAAAAAAAAAAGGTTGGGAACCACTGCTCTAGGTCCACTAAAAACTGCCACCCCCCACAGGATGTCAGCCGCCCCCCAGGTTGCGGACCGGATGCCACAAATCCCCATGTATCTACACTGCGATACACTGAAATAAATCGCTCCATTTCAGTACATTGCCCCCACTTCTCTACACTACAGAACATTCCCTCCATATGCTGCACTATATCACTACACTTATAAAAGCAACACTACAGTGACATTACAGCTTGGACGGGAAAGGGATCTTTTCGCGGTCTCTCCACTCCCTCCAGCTCAGTGGCCAAAGTCTGCAGCACACTGTGCCCTGATCCTGCCTGTAGCCTACATCTTACATCCCCGGTAGTCCAGCTTCTGCCTGCTGAACAGATACTGTTAGTTGGAATATACCTCACAAAGCATGGAGACACAGTTGGTTACAGACATATCATCTCACCGCTGGCCATGCTCAGAGCCACATTCTGCCTGTATCAAAGCATAAGTCAGTCGGGCAGACCTGGGATGGGGAAGAGATCAAGCAGGTTAGATGGGAAGGTGGGCTGCACTGTGGCAGAGGAAATGCAGGTGGCATGCCTGGCCCTGCAGAAACTGTCACTTAAAGGGTGGCCTCTCCTTTTCTCATCCAGTCTGAACGCCCCCCTCCTTCATTGGCTACTGTACTCTAATGCACGGGCAGATCCAGAGGAAAATGATAAGGGGGCACTGTAATTGGGGGAGCATGGTTGGTGTGGCTAGGTACGGGAGGGAGTCGGAATACTGGGAGATGGGAGAGAGGAGGAATTGTGGGGGATGGGAGAGCAGGAGTGAGGAGGAATACTGGAGGATGGGGGAGAGGTGGAATTTTGGGAGATGGGAGAGCAGGAGAGAGGAGGAATAGTTGGAGAGCAGGAGAGAGGAGGAATAATGGAAGATGGGAGAGCAGGAGAGAGTCGGATTAGTGGGAGAGCAGGAGAGAGGAGGAATAGTGGAAGATGGGAGAGCAGGAGAGAGGAGGAATAGTGGGAGATGGGAGAGAGGAGGAATAGTGGGAGAGCAGGAGAGAGGAGGAATAGTGGGAGAGCAGGAGAGAGATGGAATAGTGGGAGAGCAGGAGAGAGTCGGAATAGTGGGAGAGCAGGAGAGAGATGGAATAGTGGGAGAGCAGGAGAGAGTCGGATTAGTGGGAGAGCAGGAGAGAGGAGGAATAGTGGAAGATGGGAGAGCAGGAGAGAGGAGGAATAGTGGGAGATGGGAGAGAGGAGGAATAGTGGGAGAGCAGGAGAGAGGAGGAATAGTGGGAGAGCAGGAGAGAGATGGAATAGTGGGAGAGCAGGAGAGAGGATGAATAATGGGAGAGCAGGAGAGAGGATGAATAATGGGAGAGCAGGAGAGAGGAGGAAAAGTGGGAGACAGAAGAGAGGAGGAATAGTGGGAGAGCAGGAGAGAGGAGGAATAGTGGGAGAGCAGGAGAGAGATGGAATAATGGGAGAGCAGGATAGAGGAGGAATAGTGGGAGACGGGAGAGCAGGAGAGAGGAGGAATAGTGAGAGAGGCGAGAGCAGGAGAGAGGAGGAATAGTGGGAGAGCAGGAGAGAGGAGGAATAGTGGGAGAGCAGGAAGAGAGGAGGAATAGTGGGAGACGGAAGAGAGGAGGAATAGTGGGAGAGCAGGAGAGAGGAGGAATAGTGGGAGACGGAAGAGAGGAGGAATAGTGGGAGAGGAGGAATAGTGGGAGAGCAGGAGAGAGGAGGAATAGTGGGAGAGCAGGAGAGAGGTGGAATAGTGGGAGAGCAGGAGAGAGGTGGAATAGTGGGAGAGCAGGAGAGAGGAGGAATAGTGGGAGAGCAGGAGAGAGGAGGAATAATGGAAGATGGGAGAGCAGGAGAGAGGAGGAATAGTGGGAGACGGGAGAGCAGGAGAGAGGAGGAATAGTGAGAGAGGCGAGAGCAGGAGAGAGGAGGAATAGTGGGAGAGCAGGAGAGAGGAGGAATAGTGGGAGAGCAGGAAGAGAGGAGGAATAGTGGGAGACGGAAGAGAGGAGGAATAGTGGGAGAGCAGGAGAGAGGAGGAATAGTGGGAGAGCAGGAGAGAGGAGGAATAATGGAAGATGGGAGAGCAGGAGAGAGGAGGAATAGTGAGAGAGGCGAGAGCAGGAGAGAGGAGGAATAGTGGGAGAGCAGGAGAGAGGAGGAATAGTGGGAGAGCAGGAAGAGAGGAGGAATAGTGGGAGACGGAAGAGAGGAGGAATAGTGGGAGAGCAGGAGAGAGGAGGAATAGTGGGAGACGGAAGAGAGGAGGAATAGTGGGAGAGGAGGAGAGAGGAGGAATAGTGGGAGAGCAGGAGAGAGGAGGAATAGTGGGAGAGCAGGAGAGAGGTGGAATAGTGGGAGAGCAGGAGAGAGGAGGAATAGTGGGAGAGCAGGAGAGAGGAGGAATAGTGGGAGACAGAAGAGAGGAGGAATAGTGGGAGAGCAGGAGAGAGGAGGAATAGTGGGAGAGCAGGAGAGAGGAGGAATAGTGGGAGAGCAGGAGAGAGGAGGAATAGTTGGAGAGCAGGAGAGAGGAGGAATAATGGAAGATGGGAGAGCAGGAGAGAGGAGGAGTAGTGGGAGAGCAGGAGAGAGGAGGAGTAGTGGGAGAGCAGGAGAGAGAGGAATAATGGGAGACGGAAGAGAGGAGGAATAGTGGGAGAGCAGGAGAGAGGAGGAATAGTGGGAGAGCAGGAGAGAGGAGGGAGAGCAGAAGAGAGGAGGAATAGTGGGAGAGCAGGAGAGAGGAGGAATAGTGGGAGAGCAGGAGAGAGGAGGAATAGTGGGAGAGCAGGAGAGAGGAGGAATAGTGGGAGAGCAGGAGAGAGGAGGAATAGTGGGAGAGCAGCAAAGAGTAGGAGAGAGGAGGATTAGTGGGAGAGCAGGAGAGAGGAGGAGTAGTGGGAGAGCAGGAGAGAGAGGAATAGTGGGAGACGGAAGAGAGGAGGAATAGTGGGAGAGCAGGAGAGAGGAGGAATAGTGGGAGAGCAGGAGAGAGGAGGAATAGTGGGAGAGCAGGAGAGAGGAGGAATAGTGGGAGAGCAGGAGAGAGGAGGAATAGTGGGAGACAGAAGAGAGGAGGAATAGTGGGAGAGCAGGAGAGAGGAGGAATAGTGGGAGAGCAGGAGAGAGGAGGAATAGTGGGAGAGCAGGAGAGAGGAGGAATAGTGGGAGAGCAGCAGAGAGTAGGAGAGAGGAGGATTAGTGGGAGAGCAGGAGAGAGGAGGAGTAGTGGGAGAGCAGGAGAGAGGAGGAGTAGTGGGAGAGCAGGAGAGAGAGGAATAATGGGAGACGGAAGAGAGGAGGAATAGTGGGAGAGCAGGAGAGAGGAGGAATAGTGGGAGAGCAGGAGAGAGAAGGGAGAGCAGAAGAGAGGAGGAATAGTGGGAGAGCAGGAGAGAGGAGGAATAGTGGGAGAGCAGGAGAGAGGAGGAATAGTGGGAGAGCAGGAGAGAGGAGGAATAGTGGGAGAGCAGCAAAGAGTAGGAGAGAGGAGGATTAGTGGGAGAGCAGGAGAGAGGAGGAGTAGTGGGAGAGCAGGAGAGAGAGGAATAGTGGGAGACGGAAGAGAGGAGGGAGAGCAGGAGAGAGGAGGAATAGTGGGAGAGCAGGAGAGAGGAGGGAGAGCAGGAGAGAGGAGGAATAGTGGTAGAGCAGGACAGAGAAGGAATAGTGGGAGAGCAGGAGAGAGGAGGAAAAGTGGTAGAGCAGGAGAGAGAAGGAATAGTGGGAGAGCAGGAGAGAGGAGGAGTAGTGGGAGAGCAGGAGAGAGTTAAGATGGTAAAGCAGAAGAATGCAGCCTGTAGTATTTGCCTGACTAAAATGTATTCCTTGCTGCTCCATACTTTGGCTGCAGTAAAAATGTCCACTTGGTTAGAATACCACTTGTAGCCAGAGAACTGAAACGCCGTTCGCACATCCTCAGCTGCTTGCAAAAAGCCCAGCCTGCTGAGAACAGCGCATATCTACTGCTCGAGTCGACTAGACTGCTAGATGGCCAGTCTGGCCCTGCTGGCAGACATAGGTGACGGGGAAATAAACACAGTAAAGGGCCATTATGCCCACTCTGTAGAACGCTCAGTGTGGGTTTATAGAAGTGGTGCTGCTGCAGCAATGGGGATGGGCACTGCCTCAGACACCACTACTGCTGCCCCTCCAACTATGGGATGCTGTTCCTCAGTGACAAATGCAGCGCTATAATCTACATGCACCGCGTCGTCTAGATTGCCAACATGGAAGAGGGGGCTGAACACAGGGACTGCTGCCAGGACCGGATTATACCTTGTGGGGGCCACAGGGCAACTAAGTAGGGCCCCCACCAATAAAATTAATGCAGCCTCAATATGAAAGTAATACTGATACAAAAACAAACATGACAGCATTATTTATGGGGTACATTGGGGCAGTTGGGCCAGGGATGTTGATCTCTGAGCAGCTAGGTGCCATTTTGCACTGAAGCACCCCATTACACCCCATTACAGCTGCTGTCATTGAAATGGGCAGGGGAGGGCAAAGTAACACGAGGGTTATTTTGGTTCACTCCTTCTGATACTATGGGGTAGATTTATTAAAGATTGGAAAGAGATAAAGTACTAACCAATCAGTCCCTGTTACTTTTCTGGCACAGCCTGTAAAATGACAGAAGCCGATTGGTAGGTACTTGATCTCTTTCTATTCTTTGGCCATACCTCCCAACTGTAGTCCTGGATGCAGGACCTGCCACACTGAAAATGGGGCGGGACTTCGGGCTGATGGGGGAGTGGCCAAGTATCACAACCCCTGTTTTTGTCATTTTCAGGGTTCCCTGAGCAGTTGGGAACCCCCGGCTCCCCTCCCAGCTCTGACAGATATCGTGCACATGGCTACAAAATCTATTCAGTGATAACTGGCTGCTCTTCAAAGCAGTGGTGATCATTGCCTCCCCAAACCTGCCCTTCCCCCCCCCCCCAACAGGACACTGCAACCTGTGGGTGGGACAGCGGGACAGTGTCCGATTACCGGGACTGTGCTGCTGTAGTCGCGACAATTAGGGTGCATGGCCAGTGACTCTGTGAGCTGCTGGCCATGTCCCAAGCCTCTCTGTCTTTAGGTACAGAGCATTGGGCAGGATGGACTCCCAACTGACCACCCCCAGGGCCGGATTTGTGCCTAGGCCCGTGAGGCACCGGCCTCAGGACGGCACCAATTAAGGGCGGCAGGCAGGCTGACATTCTGTTAAATGGCACAGCGTGTGGGCAGCGGTGAGTGACGAGTGCCGCTGCCGCAGACATGAATTATCATATGTCGGCGGCAGCACCCACTCTGCCATGCACATTACATCACTGCTTAGTGGCTGGGTCAGACGGTCCCCCTGCACTTCCGGAAATGGCTCAGGCTCACTACTGCCTGTTCCCACCCATTGGCTACTCTACACACACACAGTCTATTGGCTGCTGTGTATCCAGCAGCTGAGCTGAGCGGCGCGCAGATCCTCCCTGCGCTCAGTCAGTCACAGTGTGTGAGCCGGAGAGAGACTGACGGAGACACTGGGCGGTATTCAATGAGGCAGATTCGCCAAGTTTTATGGCGATTCTGTGTTTTTTTCGTGTGTGCCGGCGTTTTTTTGAGCTGAAAAAGCGAATCACCCTATTCAACGACTTCTATTCGCCGATGACGACCGGTGAATGAAGCACCAATCGCCAAATGTTATTCTCTACAAATCGCCGGTTTTTGTCTATCGGAATTTTCATGGGGATTCGCCGGTAGTCGACGGGAATCACCATGAATCGCCAAAAGTGTATTCAATGAGAAGTTGGCGATTCTTATTTCTTGTTTCATATCGCCGTTCCTCACCGAGTGTCCCTCGTCATCTTTTTATGGTGAACTTTGTTATGAACCTGTGAAATAATTGGTTTTAAGTGTTTAATTTCACTCTGCAAGTGTAATCTAATATTATTTGCTGCCCTTGTGTGATTTGATGGTTGTAGAAGTGCTATACAAATATATATTTAATTTTTTCTGGTATTTTTTTTTTTCTCCCACAAAGCACTGTTCTTACCCATGGTGCACCTCACTTACCCATGATTCTCCTCCCCACCTCACTCCTTCGTTTGGCCTTTGAGGAGATTACACAGCTTTTGCAGTCTGCTGTATTGCAATCGTTTTTTCAGGGTAATTTGCATTTTTCTTGCATTTCACTGCAATTTCTTACAGTACTGAAGCTGTTTAGGGAAACGCCGGATTGGCTGAGAATCGCCGTTTGGGGCGGCGATTCTCAGCCACGTTGAATAGGGTGACACAGCTAGTCCCGGCGACTCCCGACGAATCCCTACGCGTGGCGAATCGACGTAAAAAAAACGGCGAATGGCTGGCGATTCTGAAATCAGAATCGCCGTGACCAACGATTCACGTCATTGAATACCGCCCACTGTGCTAATCACTGTACTAATAAGTGCCTCCCTCCCTACAGGTCCTCCATACAGTGAGCAGTCCAGAGTGCTTAACAAAATATTAAGGTGGGCTACAGTTACATTTTTATGAAATATATAAATAACAATGTATATACATATATGATTACAATAAAATAGGGGGAGGGGGGGGCACAAAAATGTTGTGCCTAGGGGCGGCCTGACCCCTAAATTCGCCCCTGCCCACCCCCCTCCACCATGGAACACTGCTGGCCCCGAGCAGGACATGGGACGGTTGGGTGGTATGCAGGTTTGGATTTAGAATATTTTTTTCATTGACCACATAAACAGACTGCCCTTATACTACAACATAAACAGCGGACCAGATAAAGGTTATAAAATATGAACAAGTAGAGATGCTGTGAGATAGTTGTAAATATTCATAACCATTTTATAATGAAATGATCATTTTACAAAAATTATGATTTTTTTTTTTCCCCTGGTGAAAAAGCCACTAAGAACTAAGTCAGGAAGCAATATGTGTGTGTTATATGAATCTCTACAAATTAGCAGAGAGATACTTTGCTGAAAATCCTAATAAATCATCATAAATAAGTCTTTTAGTTGAGAAAACCACAATATTATCTGCAAACCTCAATCCGTGCTTTCTGCATGTTTACATACGAGTCCTCGTAGAAGTTGCAGCATCATATTTATAATGGGCAGCACTGCGCGAATCACCGGAAAAATGGCTACGGCACCATTTTGTCAGAGTTCCTAAAACGCCCCTGAGCAGTGGGTCAGCTGTGATGGGCCTGCAAGTGTCTAGATCCTGATCAGTTTTACTGATTCCGGCCATAAAGTAACACACACTAATAGTGCGGTGTATTCTGTAACAGACATCATCACAGTGCTCAGTATTGGAGCTACTTACCAGATAGCATCCACTAGCTTAGCGACGTCCTCTTATCCCAGCCCTGGGAGTGCACTCAGATGTTACTGGGTGTCTCCGGAGAGTAACCAGAGTCTACGGCAGCAGCAAAGCTGAAGGCACCTGAGCCCATGTCTATATCTTAGCCGGGCCCCTGGGACTTGTGGAAGTAGCAGTATAGTCTGTCTAGGAGATGTCAGAAACATTGTAATGTTGTTGTGGATTCAGGATAGTGGCGTCATCATACAGTGATCCTAATATGGAAAGCCGCGTAGAGCAGTTATATAGACATTGCTGGTTCTTATATGATCATATAGTATAGGAGTACCCACATACTGAGGTCCCATCTGGGCCTCTGAGACCCGGATTGGCTATTGCGGCTAATTGTACTGCTGCATTATACTGTACCTTCTGAATGTTTTAGGATGCACAGTATATAGCCCCTATGAGACAGGGAGTGCATTAAGGCTTCTGAAAAATTTAAGCACATGGGTTTTCACTGCCCTAGGTCTCCTAACTGTCCCAGATGTTTGGTCTGCTCCAATCTATACCTTATTGGGAAAACAAAGCCCTATTCTAACAGATCCGATTCATTAGTTTGGTCAAGAAAAACACACAGACCCCTGTATTTTGGGTTAAGACAAAAACAGCCAAAAATCATGTCATTTTTGCAATCCATAAACCGTATTCAAAATCGGATTCCAAAACCATTGGAAGATCCAAACAGGGACTCCATTCGGATTGTTTAGGGAGATACAGACTGGGGTTTGGTTCAGTTCGGCTCCACACAATTTATGTGGATTTGGCTTTCTGGAGAACCGAATCGCAAATCTGTAATGTACATTGGTATTGAGGGGGAAGATCTCTTAAACCTTCTAACAAGTGAAAATGTTGCATATACTGTAGCAACCAAATTCTAGCAACCATTTTATAGGTTGTACTAGATAAGACGATAGCTCTTGATCAGGGTTGCCTACCCTCCCGGAATGGTCGGGAGGGTCTCGGAAATCGGCTCTCCCTCCCGGCCCTCGGAAAGAGTGGCAAACCTCCTGGTAAGCCGCCCGGCTCCCACACCCCCCTTGGGGGGGGGGGATGGGTCAAATGACGCCATTTTAGCCCCGCCCACTGCAGTGCAATGCCATAAAAATGGCATTGCACATCGGGGCATGGCTAAAACGTCGCAATCGCTCTAACCACACCCCCCAAAAAGTGGGCACTCATGTGGCCCCACCCCTTTTCACTCCTGGTGGCCCTGCCCCCCCTGAGCTGGCTGCCCTCTCACGGAAAGGGCAGCTAGAAACTAGGTAAGTATGCTCTTGATACATTTCTGCTTAAGGGTGTTATCCCATTAGCCCCAATTAAACTATATTTCCGATTTTTTTGGGGGGGGGGGGGGGTCACTCTATGAAAAGATCAAGTTCTCCTTAAAACACACAGGTTCTGTGAAGCCCATATTTTTGCCATCCGCAGACCCATTTAATTGGGTATGGAGGGTTAGGTAGGTAATAGTTAGGCACTAGTGGGGAGGATTGGGCCGGGGGAACGGGGCAGGTAAGCAGTGGTGCCAAAGGAGGGGGGGGGGGGGGGGGCACTAATTATCTGGGCCCAGGTCTATTGGGGTGCCCACCCTAGCACTGGCCCTGTTTCTCGGTAAAGATGAGTGTGGCCAATATTACAGTTGGCCATTCCATTGTCATTAAGCTAGGATCAGTCAGTATCTCTTTAAAACTACAAACACATGATTGTATAGGGAGAGGATCTCAGTCCTGTGCAGGTGAGGTGCCCCAGTGTAATGCCCAGCCTAATTAAGCACGGACATAATTTTTTTGAATGGACGCAGTCTGTCATGAAAAACCTCAGCTAATCCATACAGAGTAGAAAGCTACAAGACAATTTGTTTGTCTGTGGCCTATAGATTTCCTGTTACTCTTGAAGCTTTCTGTTTAATTGCTCAGATAAGTTCAATGTGCACTGATTTAAACCCATATCTCTTGGCATGTTGGAAATGAACATAAACTGCTTAACCCTTTATGGCGGCAGAGGCCGTGATGCAGCGAGGATAACAGGCAGGTTCTGTGCTGGTTTCAATTAAAATAAAACTTAAAATAGTAATTTGCCCTTAGGCAGCCCTGCAAGCTCCAAGATGGATTTGCCAATCATGAACTATATTATATACTACTAGCCCACCTTATTAAAGGGGATTTGCCACCTTCAATTGACTTTAGCTTAAAGCCTTATAGGTGACATCCTGTGACTTCTACTAAAAAAATTGTTTATTCTTTTAGCTGTTGCTTCTGGGTTTACATACCTCCCAACCAGGGCCGACGACAGCTGTCCCGGGCCCCGGCCTCTGGAAGCGCCCGGGCAGCTCATTTTACCCACAGTAACCCTCCGCAGTGTGCGGCCTGCGCGGCGCACTGTCCTCAGCAGGTCCCGAAGCCCAGCGTGGCTTCTTCAATACAGGAAGGCAGAGGCCAATTAAATTGATGCCTCAGCTTTTGAGCCAATCAGAGCTTGTGTACCATTAGCCAATCAGAGCAGCTGCCGGTACACGAGCTCTGAGTGGCTCACCCACCGGTTCTGCATTTTAATTGGCCGCTGGCATCTTTTATTGAAGAAGCCACGCTGTGCTTCGGAACATGCTGAGTCAGGCGGTAAGTGAAGGATGATGGGGGTCCGCGGCGGGGGGCCCATGGGGCCGAGACTGGAAATCAGTCCCGGGCCCTAAAATTCCTGGTGGCAGCCCTGCTCCCAACTTTGAGGAGGGAAGCTGTGTGAAGGAGTATGGCCTATGCTTACAATGCTCCGCAAGGCCACACCCCTGGATTTGTCTCGCTGTAAGGGCATGACCCCAACCGCTGGAGGGAGAATAGAATAGTGGGACACCGTACACTGACACGGTGTCCATGTCGACTTACGGCAAAATTCAGGACTACAAAAATTAGAAATTTCATGTCAACCTTTTGACTGTTGACCTTCCCCTTGTTGACCTAATGCTTGTGTTGACCTTAGCCATGTCGACCTTTAGTGGTCAACCAAATGTATGTCTACCTTTATAGCGTCGACCTTATGACCCATACCCACTGCTGTATTTGTCGACACAAAGGGGGTTATTCTGGTTGATTCACAAGGCTGCAAATGTTTCGGTGTAGTGCAGCAAGCAGGGGGGGCGCCGGTGGTGTATGGAATGCGGAGGGGGGCCGAGTTTCATCACCCGGGTGGAGGGGGAGGAACGGGAGCTGCTGGGAGCAGCAGCAATAGTAGGGAGGAAAGCGGAAAGGCGCATGGGAGGTGCTGTCGCGCATGAGCAGCAGCCCTCCCGCGGCCAGTATGGATTTGGGCAAAGTGCAGCGGCTGCTGCCCGCTGTTGCGCGGTCCACGGCACAGCCAGCCCAGGGGGGAGCACGGTCGGCCTGGTTTTAGTGAGTTTTGGGCCGGCCCACCAAAAACGGCCCGGTTTCCCGGCGGGCCAATCCGCCCCTGGCTGTGTGGGTGTGTCCAGTGTAGTGTAAGTGTGTCCAGTGCAGTGTGGGCAGAACCAGAGGTGGATTTTCTGCAAGGCAAACTGATTAGGTCCCAGGTCCTCTAGTCCCTTGATGTTCTTTGATAGGATAAAAAATATTTGAACACACAAAATGGTATCACCCACCGTATCTTAGCAGTCAGGTTTCTGTAAATGTGACGCAGGTAATAAGCCTACTTTCGACAGACCTAGAACCGGATTCAGATTTGTAAGAAACACAGATGTTCTTGCAGCTGAGCATTTATGGGTAGACTGCACGTGCTAAGGTTCTCCATCGATGCCTCATGAATTCAGCAGCAAAAATATAGTACTATGGATTGCTGGAGTAGGGCCCTAAATTGGAATCTTGCCTAGGGCCCCATGAGGTCTAAATTAGCCCCAGTTCAGAGTCATGTGGGTGTGCACACCCCCTCCATTGTCAGGCCCAATGTCTCCCTACAAACATAAAAATAGAAAAATCTCAACGTTTATTAGAAAACAAGAAAAACAGCGTTTTCTGGAGATCTGCCAGTGGGCAAGCGTGATTACTTAAAGTGCGGTCTCACAGACGCAGTTTAAGTAGCAACGGAGGGCAGCAATGATGCACCTGGGGGGTGTGGGGGATGGACATTTTGGAGGTGGCAACAGACCGTATGGTGGGAGTGGTCTAGACAATGCAGGCATGTCTGGACCGTTCAGGCGGAGGGCCGCTGTGACCAGAAACATGGCCGGCCTACACGGAACCAGAGGGCAGCCAATGATGTGTGAGTACTTTGCGCTGTAGAGAAGCACTTGCACTTCAGACGTGTGCCCACACCATTTTTCAAGTCGGGACACGTATGGACAGGTAGACATGGCGACATTAGTGATATGATGAAAACAAGCTTATACTATACAGGGGATGCAGTCAAAATCCCGACAGGGTCAAAATACCGACAGGGTCAAATACCGACATATAGAATGTACAGGTGAAACAGTGAACATGACTTTCGGTCGACAGGTCGACATGGGTTTTTTCATGCCCTCGCTTTGCTCGTGATGCAAGGAGCTGCGGTTCACTTCCAACTGTGTCCATGTCGACCGTGTCGACATCCGGGTGGAAAAATCCATGTCGACCTCTCGACCAAAAGTCATGTTGACTGTTTCACCATTCTACGTGTCGGTATTTTGACCTTGTTGGGATTTTAAATGTCAGGATTTTGACCGACTGGATTTCATACCGAATCCCTATACAGCTGTGTACATGCAGCAACTGTACTGCATTAATGTATACATTATATATGCATTACATATAAATGCCGTCAATCTGCATTTTTTTTATATGTTCAAGCCAGCCCTATGTGCAAACATATAGGAGATGGCTTCATAAGCACATTTCATTATAATGTGCTACCCTGGAGATTAATGTAAGTTTTCAACTGCATTGACGTGCAATGAAATGGAACAAGAAGTGTTAAAAAAACACAGCTCACTGTAGCGCAACGCAAGTTAAATGCATTACATCAAAAATCCATTCACTCCCAGTTTACATACTGATTTTTAGTTTATCTGTTTATATGCACTTAAGTTGCTTTAGAAATCCAATGTTAAACATAAAATTGTAATGGCCGCTTATACTGTAGTAGTGTTCATTCTAGCACCCGCTATCTTGGAAAACCCATGCAGTTCCTCTTCCCTGCCTGCAGTGTCGCCGTCTGCTGTGGTGTTTCTAGCACAGGTCTGGTTTTCATATCAGTGCTGATATACAGACCACACTGTGCATGAAGCACAACAGCAGACAGCGACACCCCAGGCAAGGAAGAGGAACTGCATGGGTTTTCAAAGATAGCGGGTGCTAGAATGAACACTACACTGTATGAACAGCAGCCTGACAATGGCAAGAGATGACAATCAGTAGATGGGAATGTTCTGGCTCATCCAAGTGTGGTATACAAGATCGACAGTCATTGGCTCAAGACCAGTGGTGGCTCAGAGTTGGAGCTGCAGTGCCAGTGGCGTGCGGTGGGGTGAGGCACAGCCTTTCCTGTCATATTAACGTATACGCCGGAGTTTTGAGTTTATAAAGTATGTCAAAAATACAAAGAATCTACAAAAAAAAATTCTTAATTTTTATTATTCTAATAATTTTTATAGTCTCTGGAGTAAAATGTTTATGGCAGGTGAGGCAGTGCCTCACCTGGCTACCTTTTCTGCATCTCTCTTATCAAAACTCAGCGAATCTTTAGCAGTATATACTTCTGCACATGTGTAGAATGCCGGCATGTACCCCATGGCTCATATATTGTGTGCAAATGTGACTCTGGTACTTGCCAGGGCCACCTCATCCATTTACCTCACCGCACGTCCAAATATTCAAATAGGAGAGTCAGACCAACAGCCATTCAAAAACGGACTCATTGGCAGTTGGGGTAGCTCCCCTTTTTGAATTTTGGACTGGGCTACAGCCCCTCTTCTGGAGCCGCCATTGATCAACACCAAGTGGACGACCTGCATTAGGACTGACCAATACAAAATGTCAACAGATGAAATTGTGACATCCAAATGGTTAACGTGTTTTCTGTTCACAGTTTTTTTGGGGTTAAACCTTATAGGTCTGGTAATATGTGACCACCATCAGTAAAAACGTATACCATCGCAGTGGGTTCACGGGTCTCGCCACGCTTCAGTGTGACATCGATCAAAGACAGATCAAATAGACTCTTTTAAACAAATTGGAAAATTCAATTTAAACCTATAATTGATCCACTTGGTCCTGCTGCCTATGGAGAGATCCATCAACTCTATGGAGATCTCACCTCCAGTATTCTGTGCATAATTTACATACTAGGTATTGGAGCACAGGTGTAGTCATTACTGATAGACACATTTTGACTGGTGCACAGGTGGTGCTAATTATGGGGCAGATTTATTAAGCTCGGTGAAGTGATAAAAGGTCTGGTTTTTATCACCGGCCAATCAGCTCCTACCTGTGACGTTACAGGCTTGGTTTGAAAAATGACAGGTAGGAGCTGATTGGTGGGTGATAAAAACCAGACACTTTATCACTTCACCGAGCTTAATCAATCTACCCCTATGTCACTTGGGATTCTGAGAAGAGACCACTGTAAAGCCGCACATCTAGGACAGTGGTTCTCAAACTCAGTTCTCAGGACCCCACACAGTTCATGTTTTCCAGATCACCCGACAGGTGCACTTAGTACTCACTGACACATTTTAAAAGATCCACAGGTGGAGCTAATTATTTTACTTGATTCTGTGAGGAGACCTGGAAAACATGCACGGTGGACTGACTTTGAGAACCTGTGACCTAGGAGATTCTTGCCAACTGGTTGTAACAAAACATTTGTAAATGTATAAAAGGGACAATGGGTCATTGGCTCCCACATGCTGGAAAAAGAGACAACAATTGGATTCAAACCAGTTGGTTTAAGCCATTTGATTTAGCCAACTTGCCTGAACGACCATTTTTGTCCCTTTCCCAGTGTTTGGAGGCAAAATCAAATGCAAACAGTGACAACAACAGGCTAAACATAGGTATAGCAGTAGTCATGGTACATACAAAACAACAGTATCCTATAAAGGAGCAACATGCTTAGTGTAGAAACAGTTCTGGTACAATGGTTTCTCTCCCACTTTTGATACATTATTATTTGTAAATAACATTTTCCATTTATTTTTAAAGAAGACCAAGTTTGTCAAAATTCGTAACACTCAACTTAACGATACCAACGTTACTTAGACTCTTGCAGATGGATTATATACATTGCTACCCTAAAGTAATGCTTGCTAAATCCAAATAATTTCAAATAGAAGAAAGTGACCCAATGAATGCTAAAAGTTATAAAGAAGTCAATACAAGTACAACTTATTTTTCTATTCCCTTAAATAGGAGTAAACACTTCTCATTGTGCCATTATACGGTATTATTATTTATTTACAGTTACTTATATAGCGCAGCATATTCCGCTGCACTTTACAATTGGAAACAACAGTGATTAAACAAACCGACATAGAGGTAGGAGGGCCCTGCTCGCAAACTTACAATCTGTATTATAGTGTAGTCCTGTGGTTCCCAAGCTTTTTGTATCACGGCACCCTACAGTATCAACATTCTTATCCCCGTACCCAAAGCCCAAAAGTCTGTCCACGTAGTTTATAACTGGCAGCCACCAGCACTGTTTTTATTCTGTAACATTGACCATAAATAATTTCAATTAAACCGCCAACCCAGGTAAGTACCCCAAGGTGCCACAACACAGTGTTTGAGAACCACTGGTATAGTCACTTGAAAATGAAAATAAAAAGTCATGGACTTACCTTATTTCTACCATGAACTATACAGCCCAGCCTAGAGGTGGTTACAATGTGCTTCACAGCAGTCACTAGTGAGACAATCAACAGGATGAAACATTAACCCCTACACCACCAGAAAGCAGGTACACCTCTGCAGTGATCTGTGCAAGTGCTATATTTATGCAGCATTTGTGAAAGGATGGTACAATGATATAAGCTATTAGGGATCAATGGTTTGTGTTCATTGCCTGAAAATAAATGAGTGATCACAGGCCACAATGGGAATTTTTGGTGCTATAAATAAAATAAAGGTGCAATATACACTGAGTACTGAGTGCTGCCTAAGACCCAGCTGATGACTAGAGTCTGTTTCACTTGTTTCTCTCTCTGCTGGGAATGGACATCTCGGTGCCGATTTATTGACTCCCACTGACAGCGCAGGATCACTGCATTTCATCAGATGCTCAGTAAAGATTATCAGCCCACTCTCCAGAAGACACATGCACAGGACCTTATTCTGGTTGATTCGCAATGCTGCAAAGTAAGGAAGTCCTGGGCCCCAAAATTCCTAATGGTCGACCCTATGACCCCATACCCTCTTAAACAAACTGTGATCTTGTACAAGATAATCAAGTCTCTTGAGGGATCAGTGGGCTTCCATTTGTTCCTTTCCCCTTGTCTCCCCCTATATTATCCTACTTGTACACATAGGCCATGCTACAAGCATACCTCCCAACTGTCACGATTCCGTCGGGACAGTCCCGATTTTCGGGTCCTGTCCCGACGTCCCACCCGCGGCAGGCATTGTCCCGCTGCGGGGGGGTGGCAGTTGGGAGACCCCCCAATGTAGTAGAATAGACGCTGTGCGCATGCGCACAGCGTCTATTCTCGTATGAAAATGAGGTCGCGGCTAATTAGCATAAGCCGCGCCCTCATTTGCATACGCCACGCCCCCTTTTCGGGCGCTCGCGCGCGAGTGTCCCTATTTCTTCCCATGAAAAGTTGGGAGGTATGTACAAGTACTGTGAGACAGCATTGCTGACCACTGTGCCGCTGTTCTACTGCTGTGTACATTATTGTGGATAAGAGAGGTGAGCGGGCGCCATGTTTCTGTGGAGGAAACTTAGGGCCCAATTCAGAGTTGATCGCTGATGTGCAAATTCACAATCTGTTCAATCATCGAATGACTGCCCATGCTGACAGATCGTAGCGCGCATGCACGAGTCAAAATAGCATAAAAAATAGCCTTGTCCCTGCAACTTCAAAGGTAGGCAAGTATGTTTATAACCAGTGCCAGGACACCAGAGTCGATATTCCAACTGCCGGCATCCCAAGCAACGCTGTGGTGCCTGGATCCCTGGCAGCACCCTCACACACTACTTCGCAAGCTTTTTAAATGATTTCATATCTGTCTGTTTGCTTGCTGTCTGTAGACAAATAGGACTGTTTTCTTCCACAGGGTTAAGGTAGAAATTGTTTAGAGGGAACGTGCTCAGAGGACACAAGAGCCCGAGACCTGCAGGAAGTACAATACAACCGTGTCGCTTGGATTACATTTGCTTAGATCGATTAAAAGATTACTTGTGCAATTTTGCTGTCTCAACCAATTTACATAACAATGCCAAAAAATAAAAATAAGCAGCAATAATAATGATAATACATAAAAGCAAAAAATAGCAGCGTCTAAAGTGCTGGTGGTTTACAGGTGAAGAAATCTCCACTTAACTAATTCCTTCCAAAATCTCAATCTATTGAGGAGGGTTTTTTATTAATTTTTTTAATTCATTTTCTTTAAGGAAAGCAGAACTATGCAGAGGTGCGCAACTCAGGTATATGTTATTGGATCGACCCTATTGAGCTCGACCACTGAAGGTTGACAAAGCTAAGGTCAAACTACTGTTTGTATTTAGGGAGAGATTAGGGCTGATCGTGTAAGGAGTATACATGGCCACGCCCACACATCACTGGCCACACCCACACACCACTGGCCATGCCCACACATCACTGGCCATGCCCACACACCACCGGCCATGCCCACACATCACTGGCCACACCCACACATCACTGGCCATGCCACACATCACTGGCCACACCCACATATCACTGGTCACACCCACACATCACTGGCCACACCCAAATTTCTCTGACTATTCCCATGCCGTACTGGAGAAGTTCCTCCACTTCTAACCATAGGTCACCCCAAGGGGGTGCAGCCACATCTGACAGGGGTGTGCCACATATGCAGTTTTCGGAAAATATGCCCCATAGCCTGGGTACAGAATAGGAATACATAAAACTAGTGTTCTGGAATTCGACAGCTATTTAGTAACGGTTGCTTTGAGTATCAAAGAAAAACTCCACTTATACCAGGTTTGAAAAAGAAAATACAGAGTGGAAACAACCTATATTTTATTCAGTCCCCAACAAGAATGAAATCTAGTGGTGTACACGACTGCTGAGTGATCTCACAAGCTGACACAAACCTCAGTGTTATATGGCAGACATCCTGATCTTACTGTCTCAGTACCACAAGAGTCACAATGGTGAAGCATTTAATAGTTTCTTATGTACTCAAAGTCAGATGCCTACTTTGAAAACTAGTTTCAGGGAGATTATAGTTGGTAGTAGAAATTTGCACAGCTCCCCACTGAGCGGGCGTGTCATGCTTCACCCAAAGGGCTTGTCTAGTTCTATATATGGAGAGATTGTGAAAAGAGATTGTGAACGTGGCACCTAGAAGCGTGGGTGTGTACTGCTACATCTGAGAGGAATCTTGTAAAGTGACTTATATCCAAATGTAGATGAGCCCCAAAGCAGTTAGTAACAGCTACTATACTTGGTAAAGTGCTGGGAAATGGCGCTGATTCAATGTAACCTTTGGTACTTGTTTCCTAGAACGGCCACAATCGTGAGTGATCGTGGCTCTTAATTAAGGGACACGATCCTGACGATGTGGCCGATTTTTCCCTTTGAATGACAGAAATCGGGTCAATCGGTCGGTCGCGACCAATTAAAATCGGCCGCGATGCGACCGACCGATTGACCCGATTTTTCCATAGACTTCAATGTTAAAAAATCTTTTAACATTGAAATCGGGAGGATCGCGTCGGTCTTGTGCCATTATAATGGCACAAGATGAGATGGACTTGATTAAGTCCATCTCACATAGGGTAAAATGATAAAAAAGGTGAAATGGCCCAATATGACCCATTTCACATTTTTTATGTGCCCGCCATGACCCCACGATAGACGTCAACCCGAAGCGTGGCGAGCGCAGCGAGCCCGCGAGGGGCGGCGGTGCGCGTCCTCCGACCTTTTCATTCCCCTACTATCCACTAGGGCGTGGAGTGAGAATAGAATAGTGTGGCGAGCGCAGCGAGCCACCGAGCCCGAAGCGTGGCGAGCGCAGCGAGCCCCGCGAGGGGACACGTATACCTGTGAAGTTAGACGCGTCCCCTCGCGGGGCTCGCTGCGCTCGCCACGCTTCGGGCTCGGTGGCTCGCTGCGCTCGCCACACTATTCTATTCTCACTCCACGCCCTAGTGGATAGTAGGGGAATGAAAAGGTCGGAGGACGCGCACCGCCGCCCCTCGCGGGCTCGCTGCGCTCGCCACGCTTCGGGTTGACGTCTATCGTGGGGTCTAGCCCACTTAGTAACATTTGGGGGGGCAATTGAAAATAATCAGGTAAAAAAAAAAAAATCGGGTGAAAAATCGGTCGGTCGGATCGGTCGCATCGTATGCGACCAAATCGCATGCGATGCGATCGATCCGATTTTTTATCTTACGACCACAACGATCTAAATCGTTGTGGCCGTGCTAGGAAACAAGTACCTAACCTTTATCTCTCATTTGTTTTTTCCCAAAAAAAATTCACAGTGTAATGTGGACTAGGTGACATGGGGAAGACTGCTAGACTAATGAGGGAGAGAGGGAGATTACTGCTATGTCAGGGAGTCTCCTACAGAATGCAGGAGGGGAGGTAACTATGATGTACAGATGGAGCTCCCCTCCCCGGGTCCCCGCCGCCTCCCCCGCCGCTGCCCCCCCCCCCCCAACCCTGCCTGTCTCCCCGAAGTGGAGACGGGCGGGATGCCACTGCCCCGCCGACAGAGGATTGGGACGCGCATATGCGTGAGATGCACGCACTTCACAGTTCAGTGTAGCCCCTGTCCGCCGGCGCTCGCCAGAGGGGAGGCTCTGGCGAGCCCTTGCCAAACATGACAGGGGCTACATCTGTAACAGTGTAATATGGGCTAGGTGACATGGGGGAGATGTCTAGACTAATGAGGGAGAGAGGGAGATTGCTGCTATGTCAGGGAGTCTCCTGCAGAATGCAGGGGGGAGGTAACTATGATGTAACAGTGTAATGTGGGTTAGGTGACATGAGGGAGATTGCTAGACTAATGAGGGAGAGAGGGAGATTGCTGCTATTTCAGGGAGTCTCCTGCAGAATGCAGGAGGGGAGGTAACTATGATGTAACAGTGTAATGTGGGCTAGGTGATATTGGGGAGATTGCTAGACTAATGAGGGAGAGAGGGAGATTGCTGCTATGTCAGGGAGTCTCCTGCAGAATGCAGGGGGGAGGTAACTATGATGTAACAGTGTAATGTGGGCTAGGTGACATGAGGGAGATTGCTAGACTAATGAGAGAGAGAGAGAGGGCTATTGCTGCTATGTCAGGGAGTCTCTTGCAGAATGCAGGAGGGGAGGTAACTATGATGTAACAGTGTAATGTGGGCTAGGTGACATGAGGGAGATTGCTAGACTAATGAGGGAGGGAGATTGCTGCTATTTCAGGGAGTCTCCTGCAGAATGCAGGAGGGGAGGTAACTATAAAGTAACAGTGTAATGTGGGCTAGGTGATATTGGGGAGATTGCTAGACTAATGAGGGAGAAAGGGAGATTGCCGCTATTTCAGGGAGTCTCCTGCAGAATGCAGGAGGGGAGGTAACTATGATGTAACAGTGTAATGTGGGCTAGGTGATATTGGGGAGATTGCTAGACTAATGAGGGAGAGAGGGAGATTGCTGCTATTTCAGGGAGTCTCCTCTGCCTCACGTTGTTAGGTAAAATTTAAAAAAAAAATCGAATCTGTGGCTTATATATCTCATGGCATGTATATAATGTATTTGTTGCCTTAGAAGCTATATATGCCTTTGCAGAGGTGTACATATCCTGCAGTGCACACAGTGACCACTAGAGGCCACTCGATGGACCAAATTACTCCTTAACAGAAAATAAAAGCAAAAAGATCTGTTACAAACTTGCTGTATATGGAGAGGGGAAGCTGTGAAGACAGAGGTTGGAGGTAGGAGCAGATAGGGACTGAGCCATTTGACAGGTTTTTTACTATTGTTCAATAAATAACCTGATTTTAATGTAACTATCGCAGCGGCAGTCACTATGCTTGCCTGCAGTTATATTTTATTGTAAGTTATGTATAATTGATGTGTTTTTTAATCCACAGTTACCACATAAGGCCTAAGCTGATTGTAGAGCCGGCGTAAGGTATAGGCACACAGGGCAGCTGCCCGGGACCCCACAAAATAAGGGGCTCCAAGCAGCGGGTGGTCACGCAATCAGAGTTGCCAGGAAACATTCTCTACCTGACTCATAGCCTGCAGCCAGATAGGCAATGACTGTCAGCATGCTGATTGGTTAATGGCTGGAGCTATCCACCAACCAGGGTGCTGAAACCCACTCTATGGAAGCATGTGGAGAGATGGTACAGGGCCCGTTGAAGGTCATGGTATGTTAGGGCCTATTATGTTACTAAGGCAGCCATGATTGCAATCTTCAGGTTAAGATGGCCTCCTCTTCTTGGATCCCTAGTCATTTGTAGCACACTTTCATGCAAAGTAAGGATATCATATTTGCTTCTTTATGTAACTGAACACTGGAGAATTCAACTGGATGCCAGGAAATTCCTGGCGTTCAATGTCCTAAGAAAACATTTGAACGTTGGTTTATTCAAGAGCATTATCAAATTATTTTTCTGTTCAGTCTAGGACCTAGGCTCCAACTCCTCTTGCCGATTTGGGTTTAATGGTTTAGACTGAGCCTAAAGTTGCTCCATTGGCCTGCACTGCGCCACAATGGTGAATTGCTAGAAAGTATATAATAAGGTATATATTACAACGTCCTTTCTAGACAACAAACACACTTCAATTTAAACATTTTGTAAAAGTAATATGCAAAAATCACGCAATTATTTTTCAGCTTAAAATAGAAGAAAATGAATTATGTGACATTGACGGAATTATTATATGAATACTGATTGTTATGCATTTCATTTAATAAAAAAAAAAAAAGAATTATGTGAAAATAAAACTATTGGCGCCACAAAGTCATTCAATTGGAGAACACTGTTGTAAGATATTTAGAACCAGGAGAGTGGAGGGCCCTGCTCGTGAGAGTTTGCAATCACCGCTGGCACACATCTATGTGCAGGGGCAGGCAGCAGTGAGCAGCAGGGCAGGCAGCGGCGGGTGCCAGGCAGCGGCGAGAGGCATATTCCAGGTGGCAGGGTAGGAAGCGGCAGCAGAATTTAAAAACAAAACTTTCAAAATAATTTTAATATTCTGCTGTTGCTCCCCACTGCTGCCAGCTGCCTGGCGCATGCCACTGCCCGCCCCGCCCTCCTGCCCCCTGCCGACGGTGCAGCTCCCGAGAGGTTTAAATGCGATAAATCGCATGTGACTTATCAAATGTAAAAGTGTCACATAAAGTGCCAAATCGTAAGTGAGCATCCCCGGGGAGCTGCCGGGGGAGTTCAAGGGGAATTTGGTCCGACTTGTCCTTAGTACAAGTCGGACGCACTAGTCCAGGACAGGCCAACCTGTGGCTCTCCAGATGTTGTGAAACTACAAATCCCAGCATGCCTTGCCACAGTTTTAACACTCCCTTATAGCAAAACTGTGGCAAGGCATGATGGGATTTGTAGTTTGACAACATCTGGAGAGCCACAGGTTGCACAAGTGTATGGTGGCCTTAACTTAGGCAAAGTACGATGCTCACAGAACTGTTACTTTCCAACAGAGACCAGCTCCCTAGTCACAGGGAACTATTTTGCATCGGTTATACCTAAATTCCGTAGATGACTCCTCCCCCTTACAGATTGACAGGTTGAACACTCCCCCTCCTTGCCTTTAAATGAAATTTCTTCATAGGTGTTCTGATTTGGTCAATCAGACTGCCAAACTGTAGGGAGAGGCACAGAGGAAAAACCACACATTTTATCCCTCATATGCATAACTGTTCCCTCTATCATGTGGCTGCTCACCCAACTTGTACATATTAAACCAGTCTATGTT
The DNA here is from genome assembly GCF_055691185.1 of Crinia signifera. Classification (NCBI taxonomy): domain Eukaryota; kingdom Metazoa; phylum Chordata; class Amphibia; order Anura; family Myobatrachidae; genus Crinia; species Crinia signifera. The sequence goes on from NC_139227.1 coordinate 24,889,164, forward strand.
TACATGAGATACATTTCTATACTGCAACCTCTATGTCTCTCCCTACGCAGGACTGCCAGATCATCGTGGTAACTATATTTTGGAAACCTACATTGCCAACTGCTTTAGAGGTTGCAGAGTCTTTATCCAGGGGTCCCTTGTAGCACCCGCAACAAGTCGTCTAGCAATGTACAGATATTTTATATGGAACACTAGGAACTTTCATCCAAATTCCAAACTGAACATAATAATGGGTTATGCAAATCACACCTCAGTTATTTCCCATGATATTCGGGAAAATATTTTGCCTTCTCTCCCCCGTGTAACAGAGCACAAAACACACAAATGTTATACAGTTGTAGAATAACAAGGGCAGCAAACCACCGCTTCCCTCAGCCACCCAGAAACCGGCGCTTTTATTGGTTGTAAAATATTTGTGTAAGAAGGGTTTGAAGACTTACAGAATTTCGACACGAGCCGCAGGTCCGTATTTTAGGCCAGAACTGGGGAGAAAAAACACATTCTTCTAATGTCTAAATCCAGGAATAACAGATTGCAATACACTAATACTATTGATAATGCATCTCTCCGTAGACCGAGGCACGATACAACAACCTTAAAATGCTTTTTATTTTAAAATAGTACCAAACGCAATGATTCGATATATATAAAGTGTTCGGTGTTCTTTCTTAGGTGACCCTCACTTCTGTGTGCCTTCACATCAGCGGAATACTGGATACTGGGCACTATGGCTGAAGTGAGCAGGGATATTTGATGCCTGTGGGCACGCACGACCTTTATGCATATGCCCTGACCCAAGCATTATGCAGCGTTGTGTCTAGCTGTCCTGTTCCTGTCTCAGACAGTCCCTTACTATCGGTAGATTTGATTCTCTTTCCCATACTAACTTTCCTTTTATACATACATGTGATTTATTATATAACAGGAGACAGATAATACTTATTGAGTTATAGCAGGCACATAATACATGTATTAATATAGTAAAGGGAGCGCACATATAGCTTTATTAAATTATAGTTTGCACTTTTCTTTTTTAAATCCCTTGTAGCCCCAGAGGTTCTATGAAAACACCAAAGTCCTGCTTCAGACCTGTCCGCTAGGCTGTGCAGGGGCGTAAATCTGGGAGGCAATGGAGTAATCTGCAGCCGGGCTCCTGTTTCCAAAGGGGCACCTCTTCTGCACTGCAAGTTTGAATCAGTTAATTAAGAGCCATCAATATCGCTTCTGTGGCTGACTCCTCCTCCTTGAAGGAATATAGACGTCACATTCTCTTTATTTTATTTTTTATTTTTTTAACGGTGTTTTTATTGACGCATCAGGAGCCAGGCTCACATTCGGTACAATACAACAACTAATAGAACAATAGTACAGTAATTGAAAGTCAGTTTACAGAAACATTAATATGAATTATAATCTTTGACGACATCAAAGCAGCAAGATATTGGAATGACAAATAATACAGTAAATCTTTGTCCCTATAATTCAAAATAGTTTTCGAATAATTGGTGTCTCCTCCCCTTCCCCTGCAATCCCCACCCATAAAAGATAACTACAGATGTATCGGGCCTTATTGTTGCTGGCGATCCGCCATCAGCATGCTGCTGGCGGATCGCCAGCAACACGGCGCCTCTATCTGACTGAGATGCGCGTGCGTCCCCCACGGACGCGCGTCTCAGTATCCGGGCTGCGGGGCGGCGAGGCTGGCGCAATACTGTCCGCCTCCCGCTCGAGGGGGCTGGGGGGGGACCTCTGGCCACTGTGGGGGGGTGCGGTCGCCCAGTGTGGGCACTCGTGCGCGCGTGTCCCCTTCCGGCATACAGATGGCGGTGGGGCAGGGGATGGCGATGGCGACGCCATCGCCATCACCTGCAAAGATGAATCCCGCTACATCTGTATGGAACATTTAGGACTAAGAACCTTATTCTGGTCCACCCCCCCCCCCCCCCCCACGGGTTCGTACGGGGGAAGCAATGTTTTCGTAATGTGCATGTGCATCCGCTGTGTGCGAATAGGCGCCGTCCCGATGGGGGGGGGGGGGGGGGGGGGCAATGGGATGTGGTCATGGGAACGCCAAGCATTTCATGGCTGTTCCCATGAAAACACTGGGCGGTTCCATGGAAAATAGGCAGTGACGCGGCTGCCGGGGACGGGAAGCTGACATTGACGGATCGGATGTCAGTTGCCCGACCTCTTCCTGTACAGGGACACGCAAAACGAAGGGACCTTAAAGTGTCTTAGTTTTGCGTGTACATAGGAAATCATTCATATTCAGCGACCACCCAAGGCTGTGAATGGATGTTTATGCATTTGCAGTCGTACGGGCGAATTTGGCGAACAAATGGGGGCAGGTGGGCGACATTTAATACTCATGCAACGCATCGAACTTAGCAGTGTTGCGTGTGGATCAGAATAAGGTCCTAAGTCCCAGTTTTTCTTAGCTTACAATTGGATTGGAGGATCATTCGCACACTCTTTATTTTTAACATAATATACATAACATACATACATACATACATACATACACACATGCATATATACTGTATATATTTATATTAGGTGCTGTTTGTGGGGCATACTTGCCTATTCTCCTGCATTCTGCAGGAGACTCCCTGAAATAGCTGCAATCTCCCTCTCTCTCTCATTAGTCTAGCAATCTCCCTCATGTCACCTAGCCCACATTACACTGTTACATCGTAGTTACCTCCCCTCCTGCATTCTGCAGGAGACTCCCTGAAATAGCTGCAATCTCCCTCTCTCTCTCATTAGTCTAGCAATCTCCCTCATGTCACCTAGCCCACATTACACTGTTACATCATAGTTACCTCCCCTCCTGCATTCTGCAGGAGACTCCCTGAAATAGCTGCAATCTCCCTCTCTCTCTCATTAGTCTAGTAATCTCCCTCATGTCACCTAGCCCACATTACACTGTGACATTATAATTACCACCCTTCGTGTATTCTGCAGGAGACTCCCTGACATAGCAGCAATCTCCCTCTCTCCCTCATTAGTCTAGCAATCTCCCTCATGTCACCTAGCCCACATTACACTGTGACATTTTTGGGGTACAAAAGGAATTAGAGACAGATATTTACATTGAGTCATCAGCATCATTTCCCAGCACATTACCAAGTATAGTAACTCTCACTAACTACTTGGGCTCATCTACATTTGCATATAAATCATTTTAAAAGGTTCCTCTCAGATCTAGCAGAGCACACCCACGCTTCTAGGTACCACGTTCACAATCTCTTTTCACAATCTCTCCTTATATGGAACTAGACACGCCCTTTGGGTGGAGCCTGACATGCCCCCTCAATGGGGCGCTGTACAAAATTCTCCGGCTAACTATAATCTCCCTTAAATTAGTTTTCAAAAGTAGGCAAGTATGGTGTGGGGAGGGGCGCCAATATTTATCTTGCCTCCGGGAAACTGGGATGAACTTACGCCACTGCGAACAGGTACACGCCACCCGCCGGGCGGTTACCAATGGTAACATGCATTGATGGATTGTTCTAGTTTCTGACCTGTCCTTACATTGCCACCATACAGGCTATTTTTTCTTAATTAATGTTTTTTTTTTTTTACTAAGATGGGAGTTCTATTGACGTTAGGATGTTACTATTAGTTTATGCAGTATTGTTTTTCAGCACTCGGCCATCAACCAATAGAAGTAGTGAAATGTAGACCAATTACAGAATTTCATAAAACGAGTCTCAACTCCTCCAATAAGTAATTGCCACAAACCACACGTACAAAGGCAACACAGAGGTGTAATACAGTACAGTATGTTTGTATGGTGCAAGATGGAACAATCGGTTTTACTGCAAGAAAATGAGTGTAAAATACATTCTATGTCCGTATTTATGAAGGGTAAGTAATCACTGAGAACTCTCTTCCAGCAGGCGCGGGATGTCAAGCGCAGTTTCCCAAACAAGAGTTCAGTGACCTAGTTGTGAATGTTTTCTGTGCAGTATGGAAGTGCTGCACTTCTGACCTGACCATTTCTTTTTATACCATATCTTCAGTATTTGTCAATCATTGTTCAGTTGCTATGGGTAAAGCTCATTTTCTAGCTTTAGACCCTCTGCAAGATTTAGGATTAACACTGTGATTTACATGTAGATAGGGCTGGCGCCACCACTAGGCAGCTCTAGGCATTTGCCTAGGGCGCCGGCCACTGGAGGGCGGCAGTTCGCCACTCGCCCCCCGCATGGAGGTGAGCGGAGGTGCTGGCAGGAGCGGGCAGGGGTGTCCGTGCCGCGGGAGTACCACTACCTGCGGTGCTGTGTCCGTGCCGCCGTCTGGCAAGAGCGGGCAGGGGTGTCTCTACCGCGGGGGTACCTGCAACGCTGTGTATTAAGCTGTCAGCGGCGGGGTCCCTGCAGTGATTAGAAAACAACTAGTGCTATCCGGCGGCCGGTCAGTGGTGCGGGAAGCGCTGCTGGGTTTGAAAACACTTGCCGCACGCTGATTGGCTGAGATTCTGTATGTAGAACAATAATTAGGGGCAGTGGTGGTAGCACAGTGCACGTCACCATACCCTTAACTGTTCCTTTCAGTACAGTACTCTTTTTTGGGGGTCTCCAACTGCCCATTGTAAGTATAGGAAAAGTGGCAAGACCACACCCCCTTTACCCGTGGCCACACCCCTTTGCGTATTTGTATCGTTTTTTGCTCTTCAGATGTTGGAGTGTATGCATCACTCAGTAGGAACAGTCCTGTCCCATGTCCATATAGGCGTAGGTCCGGTGGGCTGAGCCAATGTAGTCCTGCACGCTGCACCTCACACTAATACAGCCCTCATGGGACCCTATATCTGGAGAGACAGATGCTAGAGATCTGTGCCATCCTCATCCCAGCTGCCCCAGCACCAATCCTCCTCCAGCAGCTGCTTCCTGAGGGGGCAGCAGAGTTTGGGTTCTAAAGCACAAACCTTGTGGTGTTCTCTGATAACTCAAACATGCCGCCGGCCTCGCACTTTGTGCATTACCAGCCAGGCGTTGCCATAAAGCTGCGGAGCTGCTCGATTAACTCCATTGCCAGCATCACCATTGGTCTCTACTGGGCTGGGCCAGAAGCTGACAGAGGGGACATGTGTGTGACACCCTGTACCCCTCCTACTCTGTATGGCACCTTGTACTCCCTACTCCCCTCCTGGTATATGACACCCTGTACCTTCATACCCCTGTGTGCCTGACACCTTATACTGTACCTCTCCTACCTCTGTGTATTTAAAATCCTGTACCCTCTACCCCGAGTGTATGTGTGACACTCTGTACCCTCCCTGTAGGATACAGTGTACACCCCCCACTGCTGTGTGTGACCCCCTGTACTATCCTACCCCCAGTGTGTGTGACACCCTGTACCCCTCTACCCCTGTGTGTGTGAGACATCTTGTACCCTATTCTCCCTGCAAGCATGATTGCAGACACCTGTCAGTTGATTTTAAAATGATTTCAGAGTCAAGACAGTGCTCCTGATGCCGGTCAAGCTGGCCAGGTGATAGGCCTGACACTGGTTAGTGTTAGAGGTCCTGGAACTTATTGCTCTCTTAAATAATTCACACGCTGTTTGTGAAGACCTGCGGTGACCTGCGTCACATCCTGTAACTTGCTTGTAACCTGCTGATATTCTGCAAAGAACTGCCTGTCTGTGAATCCTGTGAAGAAATAAAACCCTTTCATTCAGAATTTACTGTATGTATATGTATGTACAGTATGTGTGTGTGTGTGTGTGTATATATATATATATATATATATATATATATATATATACGTATATATATATATCTAGCAAGCCCATTAGAAGCAAATGCTTCAAAAACTAGTCTGCTGCCTTGTGATTGCCTCTGTGTCAGTGCATGATGTCGTTTCACTCGCTGCCAACAGATGGTAGTGTTTCGGGGGCACACAACCGGACAATAGACATATATATAGATGATATATTCACTATACTATACTATTGCCAAGCGTCTGACAAGCTTTGTGGTGATATGGTGATTAACAGATCAGATATGATCAGAAGGTCCCAGCTATGCAAGTGTTTTGCTTTCCAATGATTGGCTTCTCCCCAGGGAATAGCTACAATACAATGATGAGGGCAATATTCTGGGCCCAACTTTTTGGACCACATATGTGCGAGTTTCCAGAGGAGAGGTCCAAGGGGCAAGCAATGGTGGTGTGCCGATGCGTTTCTTGTTACTATGGCCCCTGCTGCCCAGTAACATCTCTTTTGAACAAAGCCATTACAAGGCGACTCGTAGCACACTCACGTGGGATCCTGGAGCATGGACTACTTTCTGTGAAGTTCTGGAGTACTCAAAGCTAAGGAGTCGGCATAGCATTCCAGGAAAGGAGGTAAGTATGATCCAGGCATGTATCATCCTTCCCTGTCGTTGGCAATGGCATATTTCTAAGCCATTGTGGCCCCCGTCTGAGTAGTAAAGGGTGAGTTATTATTAAGTTATTACTTTCCGTCTGTCTCTATCTACGTTTTTCTTTTTAATCTAAAAAAAGCCCGTACTGATTATCCCTGTTTATCCAGACTCTACTTCATCTGGCGCGCACATCTGACTTAGAAGACACTCTATATTCTGTCTCATCCACATACTTACTGACCACAGACATTTGGATATTTTAACTATTTTTACGGGTCTGGAAGAAAAATTCCCCACCAGTACTAACAGGACATGTTTTTCTTTTTCTACCTTATTTAATAGAAGCCAGCAAAAACAGGGAACAATTTGGAGGGGGGCCGGACAGATTTACAGTTCAAAGCTCATTTTTAGTGTAGTCTTATTTGACCTATTTATAACCGGATTAAACGTGAAATAAAAGTGCGAGGAATGTGAAATTGCACAGCTGCAAACACGTAGAACGGGAGTCGAAATGGTCATGTGATCCCAGGATTGGTCTGCAGGTTTCACGGCTCCTCATAGAATCGTTACAGAGAGGATTCTGTTTAAGACGTGCAATCCGTACTCATTGTAGTATAACGGGTGAAGTGTGTGCTTTAAAGTGTGGCCCCTGGGTCCAGGGTGGCGCATATGGCACAGACTGCACCCATGTTCAATACTTATCACTCAGGAGTCATGAGTTGCAACTGTAATCAGGGCAAAATGGCCACCATGCATGTGCTGTAGTGGTTCCTCACCAGAACATGGCAGGCACCATGTTTCCGGAGGCCTCTGTCACATGTAGACGTGAAATTGAAACGGCTAATGTGATCATTTCACTGCACCTTCTGGGGCCACGTCCACTCTTATGGGAGAAGCCACTCCTCAGTGACGCTCTAAGAGAGGAGGAGGCCCGTGTGCAGCCTCCTCCAGTCAGGCCCCCTCTTCTCTGCTAGGAGCAGCGTCCCAATGACCAGCACAATAGATTCTGAGCACTAGAGTTCTCAGACTCTATGGCGCATACGCAGACCTCAGGAAAAATGGTGTGCCAGCCATTTTTCCAGTGATTCCGGTAGCACTGCTGTCTTCATCGCGGGACTCCAGACTCGAAGGGTAATAAAAAATGGGTGCAGTGTGTGCAGCGTTATTTCTGCATTATGTATCCTGAAGCCTACAGCAACTAAAGCCATCTTCAGATAGCTGAGGGGGGTCAAACTTGGCAAATGGTTGGTAAATCTGACAGCTTCGCAGATCCATTAGAGAAGCCCCGGAGAGGAGACTGTCAGCAGCACTTTGGGGGTTCGGGGCCTGATTTAGACGTCATCAAATTGCTAAACTAAGCAATTTGCATCTTTAGCCCCGCCCCTCCACTGGAGAGCCGCAAAATGTGGAAGATTAATGCTACTGCAGGGTAGATGGGGGGGGGGGGGTTGCCCACCTTTCTGAGGGGCCGGGAGGGGGAAGAAAGTGCGGCTGGCTGACGTCCTGTGACACCCCCAGCATGCATCGGACTACATTCCCAAGGGAACACCCAGCATATTTGTGGGGACACCCACTACACGCTGGCCATTAACCTAGTCCGGCCCTGTGTCGGCCCCTGTGGGCAGGGCCGGCAACAGAATGTTTGGGGCCCCATACACTGATATCTCTGGGGCCCCATACACTGATATCTCTGGGGCCCCCCATCCCCTCAAACACTATAAACATGTTTCCTTTCCCCAAGGCTTGCGCTCTCTATCACACTAACGCACTCCCTTACCCTGAGGCCTGTGCTATATCACACTGATAAACTCCCCTCACACTGCGCCCTATCCCCAAGGCTTGCACTCTCTATCACACTGCGATCTGCGCTATATCACACTCCTGATGAACTCACCTCAACCTGTGGCCTGTGCTCTATCACACTGGTGATGCAGGGGATATAGGAGGGTTTGAGGGGATGGCGGGTGAGAAGGGGTGAGGTGACCGGGCTTAAGGGGGTGATGTAACGGGGGGCTAGAGGTGGGGAGGTGACCGGGCTTAAGGGGGCGATGGGGTGAGGTAACGGGGGGCTAGAGGTGGTGAGGTGATGGAGGCTTGAAGTGATGGGGTGGGTGAGGTGACAGGGAAAGGGGTGAGAGAATTAAGTGATGATAGTGAGATGAGGTGACAGGGTGAAGTGATAGGAGAGGAGGCAGGTCTCCCTCTCTCCCTGGCCAGGCACGCACCACTGCTGCCTCTCTCCCCCAGGCCAGATGATCATGCCGCTGCTCCTTCTCTCCCACTCTCCCCTCTCTACCATGCTGGGAGCCGCTACTCACCTTCTGCCCGGCCGGGAGCCGCTGCTCACTGTCTCCCCGGCCGGGCGCCACTGCTCCCCTCTCCCCCTTGCCGGGCGCTGCTGCTCACCTTCTGCCCGGCCGGGAGCCGCTGCTTACTATCTCCCCGGCTGGGACCCGCTGCTCCCTCTCCCCCATGCCGGACGCCACACTGCTCAAATTCTGCCCAGCCGGGAGCTGCTGCTTACGGTCTCCCCGGCGGGGCACCACTGCTCCCTCTCTCCCCCAGGCCGGTCGCTGCTGCTCCTTCTCCCCAGGCCGGAAGGGGGGACCTGAGAGGGGGGTTGGCAGGCCTTGGAGCACCCTCAGGACATCGGCTGAGAAGGGGGATGGCAGGCCTCGGGGCCCCTCAGGACGTCGGGGCCCGAGACGCTTGTCCCCCTTGACCCCCCCTGTCGCCGGGCCTGCCTGTGGGTATGGGATAAGGAGTTGGCTAGCTACAGTGGCGTAACTATATAATTTGCGCCCCCCTGCCAAAAAATTTCGGCGCCCCCCCCTCCCCATACCCATACCTGACAGAGCCGCATCCAGTCTCCCTCAGCTCCGCTGCGCTGCTCCAGTCTCCGCTGCGCTGCTGCCCGGCCGCATCTGTGGTCACTGTCCCGTCACACGCTCCCGGCGCCGGCTCCTGCTGATAATGAAAAGTGACTCTTAGAAAATGGCTGCCAAAACTGTCTGCAATACGGGGGCAGCCATTTTCTAAGTGTCACTTTTCATTATCAGCAGGAGCTGGCGCCGGGAGCGAGTGACGGGACAGTGACCGAAGATGCGGCCGGGCAGCAGCGCAGCGGGTAACTATAGCACCGCAGCCCCCCCGGCGCCCATAGTTACTCTGCGCCTCCCCGCCATGGCGGGGGCTGCGGAGGCCTAGTTACGCCACTGGCTAGCTACACACGGGCGTGTCATGTCCAGCAGAGTTTGAAGACTCAGTTGCACTGACCCAAGCGGCCATGTTCAGAGGTCTGGTTCTATCTCCAAAAGTGTTAACAATGGTGCTCTTAATATGCAAGCAGCTGATTACCGCCACAGCCTGTGGTTGGCTCAGTAATATGTCCGTTAGCTGCGGCATTAGCATAAAGATTCAGCCAATGAAAATGTTTGTATTACACGCAGTTGATTTAAAATGCCAAATGAAAGCTCCACAACACAGCCTGCATTGCTGTATACAGCATGTTAGCAATTTATACTAACATTATGTTTAATGCCAAATTCTCATTCCAATACATATGTTCAGTCTTTAGGGGTCTAGAACCATCTCTGGATTATTGTCCACCTTGGAACACTTCCCTAGAAGTAGATTTATGAAGAACAATGGAATTATTCAGCTCAGTGTCACTCTCCGCCATTATTGTTCCCTATCCGAGGCTCTATGAATAAGGACATTCGTCACCACGGACCCACTTTGTCGCGGTCACATTCCGCTGATGGAAAGCTGTAAGTCTTCTGTGATAACAACTCAGGCGATTTCTGCCGGGATGCTCTGTAAAATATTCCTTGCATCGCTAAGAACAATACACTTATTCAACTTCTGAACCAGCCTCAGGAAGGTGATTTCAAATGAGAGGAGGGGATGGTGTAGTTGTTCTCTAGTGAGATTTCCTTGCATTGAGTTCTGTGGGGGGGGATGGAGTTCACTGGGCTGCGCTTGATCAAACTAGTATCTGGAAGTAGAGGGGAGGTCACCGTGACTGTGGAAGGACCATGTCTAAACTGACCTTGAAAAGTCTCTTATTGTTCAAAGATCAGACACCAAAGGTTGACGTATCAGCACATTGTTCTGACACTGCTCAGCCAATTATTTCTTTGTCTGCCCTTTCATTTTCAAATAGAACTGGAGGCAGTGTTATATTACTGCCAGAATATCCCACCTTAAATTACAAATAAAATGAGGTACAGTAGTAATAACAAAACTCTGGGGTCTATTCAAGACCCTTTGCAAAATATATAATGGTCCAGATGCACTAAGTTTCAAATGGAGAGTGATAAACAACCAACCAATCAGCACCTGTCTTACATTTTTCAAACACAGTCTGTGACATGTCAGGTAGGAGCTGATTGGCTGGTTGTTTATCACTCTCCATTTTATCACTTTTGAGGCTTAGTGCATCTGGCCCAATTTCTTTTCAGGACTGTTCGTCACTTGGGGGCAAAGCAGAAATTTGAGTCCACTGTAGCTTACATTATTACTCTACTGTTGGGCTCTGACCCAACCATTGAGTAGCACATGACCAAGCATGATATGCGACTGCAGCCGGCTGGGCTAGATAGACGAGTATGGACCATTCGGTCGACCCAAGGAAGATTCGACACACCTTAAGTCGACACTGGAAGGCTCTGTCGACCTTCCGGTGTCGACCTAAGGAGTGTTGTCAAATCCATGCCTTGTAAATGATTGCCCCTTTAAAACGGCCTCCAGCATAGTACAGGAGGCCTGATTCTTATTTTTCAAGTATGTAAAGAAAAAAAAGTAAGTTTCTGCACCTGGGCAAAACCATGTTGCACTGCAGGCGGGGAGATTTAAAATGTCCAGAGCGATTTATATTCGGGTGGGGTGAGACCAAACTGAAATCTAAAATGTAATTGTAAAAATAAAGCTAACATTTATGAGCTGCATGCAAAAGCAGCCAGTATTTACCCTGCACAGAAAAATAAAAATGGATTTGCTTCCCTTGCATCGCAGCATGGTTTGTTCCAGATATAAAGTTACTTGCTTTTTTGTTGTACTTCCAAATCAGAATCCTGCCCAAGGAGAGAACATTGCCAGGGACGGGACAGTGGGATGACAAGAACTCCGAAGCCTACACACTGATATCCAGGGCACATGGCACTGCTGTACACTTCACAAGACAAATTACACCTTCTCCAAATTGCTGCCTGAAGCTTATTTTTTAATTGGCTGAATGTAAGAAATGCCATTAGGTGGAAGAATGTAGAACACAGGTGCGGATTAGGAGCGGTGTGACTTAAAAAATATAAATTTCCATTTATTTAAAACAGCCTGGATTACTCCATACACACACAAGCCTAGCTGTGAACCATGGTGACTGTAATGAGAAATTGTGCAGCGGTTCTGTCTAGTACAATGTATCGCAGCACATATCTAACTATCACAAATGAATAGATCTAACACCAGATAGTGCAGAGATTTTCATTTACTCTGTATAATAGGTGGCTTTTAAACAATTAAAGGGAGGGGTGGGATGTACTGTACCATGGCACCCCATTCTACGCCATGCCACTCCCACTGTGCCAGCAGAGCGGCAGAGGCAGCATTCTCATCCTGCCTCCCAGTCAGCAGCCAGACAGTAAATGGCTCTCAGAATTCTGATTGGTGGATTGCTGGAGTTTATCTACCAATCAGACATGCAGAGGGGCATGTTAGGATTCTTTATTAATCGTTTCTTGTGAATAAGTGTGTAAGGGCCCCAGTGCATTGCTTAACCAGGGTGCGGATCAATTGGTCACCAGCAAGCTGTTAGACAGTCATTAGGTAGACATGCATTTAGGTCAACATGTGTCTAGGTCGACATGCAGGAAGGTCGACATGAGTCTAGGTCAACATGAGTTAGATCGACAGGGTCATAAGGTCGAAAGGGTCATTAGGTCAACACGGGTAAGGTCGACAGTGTCATTAGGTCGACATGGGTAAGGTCGACAGGTTAACATGGGTAAGGTCGACAGTGAAAAAGTTGACATGTTTTTTTTTTACCCTTATGTCGACGCAGTCAACATAAACACTAAAATGTACCACCGCATCCGCTGGCATGGCTCGCTGCGCTAGCTATGCTTCAGGCACGGTGCCTTGCTATGCCCGGCACACTATTTGATTCTCCCTCCACGCCCTAGTGGATGGTAGGGCATGAAATATAGCCGTCGGCATACTGTATGTCGGCTCAAAAAACAGTAAAAAAAACCTCATGTCAACCTAACAACCCCGTCGACCTAACCCATCGCGACCTAAAGTCTTGTCGACCTTACTGCATGTCGACCTAAACTCATGTCGACCTATCTGCATGTCAACCTAGTGGTGTCGACCTCATGCTTGTCAACCTACTTGGTGGTGACCCAATGACCGTTTCCCCTTAACCCAGGGCCTACAATGCTTTTAAGGCGGCCCTGCATTCAGTTCCCAGAAACACACAAGCAGCCGTAGCTCCCTTCCTCCCAGTCTCTCATCAAAGTAATTAGGTTAAAGGTCTGCAGTGTCTACACAGACAGTCAGTAGCTCAGTACCAAAAGATCCTCATGTAATAAGTCGACACTGACAAAAGATTGACATTCACTAGGTCAACACTGACAAAAGATTGACGTGCAATAGGTCGAAAATGACAAATGGTCAACACTTGAAAAAAAGTTTTGATACATCAGACAGCTTTGATACATCGGACAGCTTTGATACATCGGACAACTTTGATACATCGGACAGCTTTGATACATTCAACAGCTTTGCAGGGGGATGTAGCTGGCGGCGGTGCAGGAGGGATCCTACAGACATTCTGGTGATACTTAATATTTGTGGCTAACCAGGGATTTACATGCAAATATTAAATTATGAATGTGCCCCCTTATTGCGCCACATATCCCGAAAATGGCTGCGTTGTGTAAGCACACCTTCCCAAACGGATGAGCAGCTTGTGCAGGGTCTCCCGTGCTCAACGCACTGAGCATCCTCAATTCAGTTAGGGGGCCAGATTCTCTAAGCTTCAAAAGTGATAAAATTGAGAGTGATAAACAGCCAGCCAATCAGCTGCTACCTGCCATGTCACAGACTGTGTTTGAAAAATGTCAGACAGGAGCTGATTGGCTGGCTGTTTATCACTCTCCATTTTATCACTTTTGAAGCTTAGAGAATCTGGCCCATTGAGAGGTCTGGGTCATTAAATTGTATTCTAGGGAAATGGTATGCTTCATTGAAAGCGAGCCGTGAAATAAGCCACACCCCCTCCGCACGTACAGCTGTCAGCCCCTAATCTGGGCACGCGGTGTACAAAACGGTTATGTAGCCACGATTACACATCTCCATTTCTTCACTGCGTGTTTTAATCTCTAAATTGCAAAAACATTAACATTATTGATTGATAAAACATCAATCCGACACAAATTTAATTAAATTAAAATGTGTCGGGCAAAGGTCTTCTCCGCACAAGGTATAAATCTCTGGCATTAAGTTGACAAAGACAGTATCAATTGATGTTGTTTATTTGTCCTTTTGCTGGGACTACCTGCGTTCCCCATAAATGGGCTCATCGCGAGATGGGCTGCCCTTTCTTGGGCTCGGATCACACGGGTGACAGTGTCACAGTGACAAAAATGCATTAGAAAAATCAACAGTTTGATCATTGCCATTTCTTTAATCCACAACACTCCATCATGCACTTCTGTATTATTGCTTACCAAAAAAAAAAAAAAAAAACCCTTGCAGAATCTGCAGACAAGAAACCTGTTCAGTGTAATATTCACTGCACTGAACCCAACCCATAGGGGCTTTTCTCAGTAAGAATCTGTCCTTAAATGCTCTGCGCATAATACTGTTATCATTTTTACTTCATTTAGTATTCAAGCACAGAGCATGATAATCGGGGGGGGGGGGGGGGGTCATTCAGATGAGGTTGGTGAACAGGTCCTTTGATGACGGGCGCATATCAGAAATAGGCTGTCAGTGATTGGCAGTCTGATGTTGTTTGGGGGCGGTGATGACCTTCGTCTATCCAAAAAAAGGGGTGTTGCCACTTCTGCAGAGGAGGGCGGAGACCAGGATCTCTGTCACAGATAGATCTCTGTCACGGACATCTTATGCGTGCGTGCCCCCTTTCGGCGGATGGCATCGGCTGGCGCATGGTGATTATATTGCCAGGAGCAGCTCTGATCGGAGCCGTTCTATCTGTAGATCTATTGGTGTGAAGCAGACTTTGGTTTCAGGCTGCCCAGCTGGCGCTGTAGCACAATGCACATAAAGTAATGGTTCCATCAGTAAGATACATTGGCGTGGGTTGGGATAATTTGGTCTACAGCATGATGGTCGACAGTCATCAGGTCTACACCATTAGGTCGTCATGGGAAAAGGTCGACATGGGTCTAGGTCGACATGTTTCTAGGTCGACATGTGTCTAGGTCAAAAGGTCATTAGTTCGACAGGTTGTTAGTTTGACAGGTCATTAGTTCGACAATGATTAGGTCGACAGTCAAAAGGTCGACATGCCGTTTTTTCACTATTTTATTACCTGAATGTCAACACAGTCGACATGGACACAGTTTAAAGTGCACCGCATCCCCTTGCATCGCTCGCTGCGCTCGGCACACTATTTTATTCTCCCACCACGCCCTAGTGGATTGTAGGGCATGAAATACCGCCTGTCGGCACATGTCGGCTCAAAAAGCCTGTGAAAAACCCCATGTCGACCTTTTGACTGTCGACCTAGACAATGTCGAACTAATGACCTGTCAAACTAATGACTTTTCGACCTAGAACCATGTCGACCTTTCCTATGTCGTCCTAGACCCATGTCAACCTTTTCCCATGTCGACCTAATGGTGTCGACCTAATGACTGTCGACCATCATGCTGTAGACCAAATGACCGCATCCCCATTGGCGCAGCCATCTGGCAGTCACCTTAAGAACATTCACCGCAACGGTACATACGACAGTGATAGCTAACAAGCATGCGCCTCAGCTGAAGCCTAATCAGCTTATTGGTTAATCAGGCACTTAGTCCTGGGGACCTAGTTTGGGAACCTTTGCCCTAAACTGTATACTGTAGTTTAAATAAAGATATTGAGCACTTTCTACAAAAAAAACATATCCATGGAATCTGTTCTGTCGGTAGCTGATATTTCAGTGATGGCCCCATATCCGGGCACTCTGCCCCACAGCCAACATGTATGACTTTTCCAAGGTTCACTAAAAAATCGACACAATATATAACCTGGGTAAAGATCGGTCAGTGCAGTGACAATCGCTCACAGTAACTGTAGTGGTTGCGGGATTCTGCTTGTGGCTTTAATGCAAAACTCACACACACACAAATCCATCAGCTGCTTTGGGAAGTTTGATGTTTCTTTTGATTGATTGCAAGGTTGTGTCAGACATAAAATTAACAGGAAGCTTTATTAGTTTGTATGAGTTTTTATGGCATCTTTCAATTTAAAAGCACTTTCCTCGTATTGTGTGGTCTGATTTCAGAGCGATACAGTGATGAGCACTTGAGAGGCTTGGAGAGTAGTACAGTATATAGCCCTGTAATCCTCAGGTAACCTTACAGCTACCAATAGGAGTGTGAGATTCCCAGTGTTACCCCGCACTGCCCAGTGGGTTACTTCACTGTCTCATTTACATCTGTGATCACCCCTATTCTTTTATTTTTTTTCAATAAAATGTTTGTTGCTGTCAGGAGATGAAGAAAAAAATCTAAAAAACCCAATGGCGGTATCTGTAATAGAGAGCCATAGAATGTAAGATTTCTAAGAGTATAATTTATGTTTGTATGCTAATGCAATTTCAATTGGGAGTGAAAATACCACCCAGGAATGAAAAGAGGTGTCCAGAAAAATCACTGGAAAAATGGCTGCCGAGTCTGAGCGCTCCAGTGCTCAGACTCTACTGCGATAGGTGGGGGCGCTGCTCCCGGTAGAGAAGATGGGGCCCGGCCAGATGAGGCTGCACACAGGCCTCCTCCTCTCTTAAAGCTCCCATGACCTTATGAGTACACCGCATACTTGCCTATCTTAAGGCTTCTCCCAGAGGGAGGTGTGGGCAGGGCTTAATGAGAGAAATCCCTGCCCTCACCCCCTGGAAAAGTTGCCATTAAATGCCATGAATCACGGCTCTTCGGGGAGGGCGTGGTGCTAAATTACACGATTACCGTTATTTTAGCCCCGCCCCCTCCCCAAAGAGCAGCGAATTCCGTTATTTGACCAGAAGGGGAGGGGGTGTTTGGGCTGATGCAGGGGCCCCATTAAATGCGGGAGGCTTCTGGGGGGGGGGGGGGGGGGCAGGTTGGGGACCCAATTTTTGGGACCCTACTGGCCATTCTGGGACGGTAGATAAGTATGGTACACAGACTGGAAAACAGTAAAGCAGCGCTTTTGAATGTAACTATTTTATTTAAAAACCAAGAGTAAAGTTAAAAAATTATTATAGTAACAATATTATATCCCAGCCAGTATTAAATGAATTTGAAAACACATTGTAATATGACATATCAAGCTCAAAGTAAATAATCAGTAAATATGCAGAATTATGCATCTTAAATTTGCTGGCAGTTTTTTTGGCAATAAGTGGGATTTCTCTTTATAGAACTCCATCACGGTTCGATTATTTAAGATATTATTTCTCCACACTTGTAAGAGGTTAAATACTGTACAATGAATGTCCTTTTTGGATATTCGTTTATCCTACCGATTTCCGGAGTTTTCCATAATATAATTGTAAAGCAGCCGAAAATCCTGGCTTAATATTTATGCAGCATATAAAAATTCAAGATGAAATGATAAAAGTATATATACTTAAAATTATTGAGTGGAGCTCCACATTTAATGAAGATGTCTTTCCTCGTGGTCAGCATCCTCGGGTTCACTCCCGGCTACTGGTGCTTCCAATGCAGTAGCGCACGCAGGGGGGGTTTCTGAGTACCCAGAAACCCCCCTAGGAGTCTAAGGGCCCTACGCTGAAAGCTGAGGGTCCCCTCTTTTCATGGGTACAAGAATTTTAAAAATCGGCCCTTGGGAACCGGAGATATCTGACTTCAAAACAGTGGCCCCCATCCAAGCCTGTTAATTGCTCTTCCCAGTCAGATATTTCAGGTTCTGTCTGACTTAGAGTTTTTCTGAGGGTATATTCCAAAAGTTGGGACTCTCCCCCTTTGATGGACACTAGAAGCTTGTCTCTACTTTTCCCAGAACCAGAGATATCAGCCTTCCAGCAGCTGGTTACTGCTCCAGCTCCACACACCTGGTATGTAGTTTTATATACTCGTTGGTGGATTGCTCTGCCTCCTGAACTCTGATCCCCTAGTCCCCAATACCATTTGGTAGGTGGGATTCTCTAGTTTTAAATTCCATTAAAATCTAAGAAATCTATTAAGGCGCCCAAGGGATTATGTTGGTTACCCTTTGTTGTTACCCTTACATTACTTCCTAGAAATAATTCACGCGGACGCCTTATCTAAAAATAAGACTCAGACAACCATGGCATAAGTTTAAAATGGTCAAGTTATTTATTTAGGTGGTATGACCCTTGTTAGTCTATCAAAGGGATGGCCAAGACAGCACTTGAGACCAGCACCAGTCAGAGGTGTATGCCAATGGCAGCGACTGCATCGCTCCAATCTAACAAACACACCCCTTACGTAAGGTACAGCCTGCACCGTGACGGCTCTCCGCCCCCTCTAAGGTAGGGCGCGGACACCTCAAGGAAGTGCCCACCATCCCCGCTCATTTCGGGACTCGCCCACCGTCCTGGCAAGGGGGGGTAATACCGCACGGTGACCACCTGACACCTCACCCGACTGCTGGTCGAGAGCGCCTTCTCGACGATTTTTAAACTAAAATAAATTTTTCCGAATTGTTTGGACAGCCCGAAGGCAATGAGCACCAGAGAGAGGAAAGAAAAGAAGGGATGGGAGGGTGGGGATCCGGATTCCAAGAGGAAGTTCCTACCCCAGAGCTGGACCCTATATACCCCACTTAAGCTACCTCCCCTCTTGGTGCTGATTGGCCCAGATGCACCACATGCTAACTTGCCTAAGAATTATACACTGCTCTGTGCTTCATGTGCATCTGCGTTTAACCCCCAAATCCCCGGGATCTTAACTGCACTCTGGCCTATGCTGCCCTCGTTTTGCCTAAGGCGCCCAAGGGATTATGTTGGTTACCCTTTGTTGTTACCCTTACATTACTTCCTAGAAATAATTCACGCGGACACCTTATCTAAAAATAAGACTCAGACAACCATGGCATAAGTTTAAAATGGTCAAGTTATTTATTTAGGTGGTATGACCCTTGTTAGTCTATCAAAGGGATGGCCAAGACAGCACTTGAGACCAGCACCAGTCAGAGGTGTATGCCAATGGCAGCGACTGCATCGCTCCAATCTAACAAACACACCCCTTACGTAAGGTACAGCCTGCACCGTGACGGCTCTCCGCCCCCTCTAAGGTAGGGCGCGGACACCTCAAGGAAGTGCCCACCGTCCCCGCTCATTTCGGGACTCGCCCACCATCCTGGCAAGGGGGGGTAATACCGCACGGTGACCACCTGACACCTCACCCGACTGCTGGTCGAGAGCGCCTTCTCGCCACTGCCAAGGCTCCCAAGACATAACACAAGGTCGCCCGGGACCAGGCCCGCCACCCCTCAACTAGACCTAATGCCTTCCTATTGCCGAGTTACACCAGAAAAGATGTCTCCCAGGAAAACTTCCATGCCCGCGTCAGACAGGTGGACCCCGTCTGACCTAAACAGATGGGCCGACTCCCTGACAATCGTGGGGTGCCGCACTGCTCTACCTCCCATGGCGTGTACCCTCCTGGAAACAGCGTGGTTCACCTTCCACCTTGCCCTATCTATGGCAACTGCATTCCTGCAGCCCCGCCACTGAAGCCGGGGAACAATGTCAGACCACACTATTAGCACACCTGGCCAAAGGGCCGCAATGCGCTCTAGGTCTGCAGTTATGCTGCAAATGAGGGAGAGCCCCGTATTTTTAACCAGGTCGTTGCACCCTAGATGTATTATCAATGTGTTGGGGGGCCCTGAGCCGCGGGCCTTGGAAACCAGTAGGCTGTAAAGCCCACCCCACTGAAGTCCCCTAACCCCAAACCACTGTACTGAGTCGGCTCGTAGCAGGCCTAAAGCCCTGGCGGCCATGGGATGCCTGGCCGCCCAAAAAATATATGAGTGACCCACTACCCAAACTATCCCCTGATGTGGCGAGGAAAGGGAAGAGGCTGAAAAAGAAAAAACCTAACGTTAACATCAATATAATATACACTGTAACACAAACAGAATACAAGATACAGCCCAAGTGAAGGTGAAAAACTTAAAAAACCTCCGGTGAACTTTGGTGACAGCCGAATTGAATTAGTTCTACCTCGGAGGAAAAAGTAAAAAATTCACTCCACACCGTCGATTCCAGAACGCTAGCCGTTCCAGAACCGATTGTAAACTTACGTTTTTGGGCTGGCGCAACGGGCGCATTCTACAACTTATCTACCTTATCTATCTTATCTAATCTTATGTATTTCCTATAAGCCGATGACTTCCACCTCCCTACCTTCTGTATGGCAGAGGGTGGAAGCCCCGCCGCCGCTGCGCACGTTGCGGCCCCTATGCGAAAGGAGTGTGTCCCATAATCCTGAGCCCTCAGGCCTAAGCCGGTCAAGCACCGCCTAAATACAGCCCCGAACTGAAACCGGGTGAGGGGCACGCCATCTGCGTGAACCAAAAACTGTACGGCTGCAACCGGCCTGAGAGACACATAGTCCCTGCACAATGCTACGGGACAAATGGCTTGGTCCACACTGGATCGCAGGGTGGCCCAACTGCCCCTCCCCAACTGGTCGGTTTTGGATCTCTGTATCCTACACAGGACGTGGTCCTCATGGAGAACCACGTCCTCAGACCGGAGACCAGACTGGGCCTTTTTACTCGCAGCTACCAGCTCCCCGATCCTGAAAGTCCCAAAGAAGGCAAATGAAAAAGCGATCTTCAGGAGCGCAGCCTCAAAGGCGCTATCAGCCACTCTATCCAGACATGCTACTAATTCTCCCAGCATGCGCTCATCAATAGGCCGCCGAGTGTCAGGAGGCACTGGCCGCTGCTTCGCCCAGCCCCTTAAAGCTTTACTCAATATAAAAGATCCTGTGGGATCCTGCTCCCCTCTCAGCCTGGTATGGAAAGCTATACCTGCCAAAGCCGCCGCCATAGCCGACTTTGACCTGCCTCTTACATAATGGCCCCATACAAATGCGAGTAACCGGTCTTCGACCGACTTACCGCTAGCGTCAGGCGCAGAATGAAACTCCTCCCAGTCCCTCCAGGCCGCCGCGTAAGCCCTGCGGGTTGAGGGCACCAGTGACAGCAGTGCCAAACCCGTCATGCCGATTCTATGATCTGCCATATAAGATTTGGACACCTAAGCCCCAGGGGTGACGCTCCAGGAGCAAGCTCCCGAAACTTTGTCTAGCCCTGAAATGAATGTTGTTCTTCAGGCAATGAAGCACGAGGTAACGCAGCAACCTAAGGGCCTCGGGGGAAGACGCCCTCTGATTGTTAATTGCGTGTACCACCCCCAGGTTGTCACACCAGAACACTATGTGCCGATTTGCCAATTTTGCTGCCCACAACTGCACCGATACGATGATGGGAAACAGTTCCAACAGCAAAAGATTGACCGTGAAACCCCTGTCAATCCAAGACTGCGGCCACCGCGAGACACACCATTCCCCTTGAAAATAAGCCCCGAATCCCGTGGAGCCAGCAGCATCTGTGAAGAGCTGCAGCTCCTTGCTGGATTCAGGCTCTGTGGGACATATTAGCTCTCTATTAAATTGCCCCAGGAATACGGACCACACTTCCATGTCGTCTCGCATTTCCCGTGACAGCCTGACAGTGTGGTGGGGGTCTCGAACCCCCGCCGTGGCCCTCTCCAGCTTGCGGCAGAATACCCTACCCATGGGAATGATGCGACAGGCAAAATTAAAGGACCCTAGCAGGGACTGCAATAGCCTCAGCTGTATCCTCTTCTTTGGCAAGCACTCAACTATTAACCCCTGAAGCTTAGTCACCTTATCTGCAGGTAGGCGGCAGCACCCCGCGGCCGAGTCTATCTCTATACCTAAGTAAGACAGGACCCTAGTGGGGCCCTCCGTTTTATCCGCAGCTATAGGGACCCCCCAGCTCCGTAAGCAGGGAATATATGGGCGCATGTGCTGTCATCTCCTGGTCCCACAAAGAGAAAGTCATCCAGGTAATGGGCTACGCCCGTACAGCCTGTACTGCTCTGTATGCACCAGTGCAGAAACGTACTGAATTTCTCGAAGTAGGAGCAGGAGACAGAACAGCCCATCGGCAAGCATTTATCTATGTAAGAGCCACCATCCAACCGGAACCCCATGAACCTGAATGAATTGGGGTGTAATGGGAGGAGCCTAAACGCGGATTTAATATCCAGTTTAGCCATAAGGGCTCCCCGGCCGAAACCCCGAACTATGTCCAGCACCTCGTCAAATAGCTGGTACTGCACACTACAGAACTCATCCGGGATGGCGTCATTTATGGACGCGCCGTGGGGGTGTGACAGGTGCTGTATCAACCTGTACTTACCCGGGGTCTTCTTGGGGACCACCCCGAGGGGGGAAAAACACATATCAGGTAGGGGGTCCCCTTGTAAGGGGCCCGCCATCCTGCCCAGGGCCACTTCCGCCTGGACCTTCTGGCGGACCACATCGGGAAAATCCCTGGCGGACTTGAGGTTCCTGATGCAGGATACCCTGATTCCGTCGGGGATGGGGAGGGGGAAACCACAACTAAACCCATCTAATAAAAACCGGGCGTCGGCCCTGTTGGGGTACGCCATTAACCTGCGAGCCAGGGCCTCTACTACAATCGGAGACGGGGCCTTACTTTCCGCCAGTGCCGGCGTCCCCCTGGTCCCCGCCCTTGCCTGCCGACCTGCAAGATTTGGAGGGGTGCCCCCCCCCCCGCAGTTACTGCAGTCGTGACGGAAGCGGCACTTGGCGCCCCTGTCACATTTGCCCTCGTTGAATGCAAAGCACTTCCCTTTGCCGCCGGCTTTGGAACCGGGTTTGGCCGCAGGAAATGGCTTCCTGCCTGAGCTGTCCGAGCTATGCTGCCCCTTGCCTATGACCTCGAGCCATATCTCCACGTGCTTGCAGCCCATGGGCATGACCCTTGACCCAGCGTGGGCGAGGCGGAATTTCTCGTCATAATTCCGCCACGCCTGCCCCTTATAGTCCGTGAACATCTCGTTCACCAGGAACAGGTAGCGCAAGACGTTCACGTGCTCACCGGGCCTTGTGCTCAGGTAACATGAGGAGAAGATCAAGAAACCTTTAAGCCAATTGTGGAAGCCTTTAAAGGCCGCCTCACTACCACTTCCCGTCTTCTTGGCTGCTTCAAAATCTTTTTTCATGTCGACTGTCAGTGTAAAGAAGTCAACAAACTTTCCCCTTTTGATCTTGTCCTTCATACCCTTACCTAGGCCCCTGGCCATGGCGGTATTGGTGCAATGGACCATATCGCCTGCCGTGGGAACTACTTCCGGCTCCGCCTCCTTCCTAGCCCGCTTAGTGCCACCCACTTTCTTCGCAACCGCGCGCACAACCATTTTTGCAAACTTGCGCGGGCGCTTGGGGGACCCAGACTCGTCACTGCTAGCCGACGAGTGGGAGGAAGAGGATGCACACTCTGAAGTATCATCATGCTCACCGTCTCCTGAAGCCTCGCCTTGAACCACGGGGTCCACCCGTGGCGTGGCCCCCGGCCCTGCGGGAGTGGATGCTTCTGCTCTCGACGTGGAGGCAGGGGTCTCGGTCCTCCTGGGAGCGGGCGCTGGGCCCCTGGTTGTGGCTGGAGCCGACACCGGTGTTGCTGCCCGAGATTCAGGAGCCCTCCTGGACCGGTCTGTGTCTTCCTCTTGGGACGACCCTCCGAGAGCGACACTCACACCACCGACAGAGGATACCTCGGGAGATAAAGGGGCAGTGTTAGGACCATATCCTGAACCCGTCACCCTCACTGACCCCCTGCTGCTGTACCAGAGACCCCGGGCCCCCAGTCGCATAAACATGGTTGACCTGTTGATCCTGGGCGTACATGTTGGGGTGAGTGTAAGCCGCCCCCTGAAAAGCCTGCTGTTGCCCACCCGGGCCCTGTGGGTGCGGTGCGCCAGCACCCTGCCACGCACCCCCAAGATACCCCCCGTGAAACCCCCCAACTGCCCCCGCTGCTTGGGGGAAGTAAGGGAAAGGGGGCGGTTGGTTCCCTGGGTAGGGCCCGTACTGTGGGTTGGGCATGGGATACCCAGGGTACCCCCCTGCATTCGGAGCGGGAAAAGCCCACTGCTGTTGCTGCTGCACAGGGGCTTGCATATATGCCTGCTGACCCGCCCCAAACCCAGCGTGGCCAAACCCCTGGGGTCCCCCCTGCCCCGCCGGAGCCCCGGCGAAACCCTGAGGGGCCGAAGGGAATGGCTGTTGGCCCTGATGCCATTGCTGCTGCGGGGCCTGCCAACCCTCAAAGGGAGCGGCACCGCCATCCACCCGGCCGCCGACGAAAGCGTCCCCACGGCCACCATCCCAGCCCAGGGGAATGAGCGGCCCCCTTACCGGGGCCATGATGTTTGTCAGGGCGGCCAAGGGGCCCTGACCCGCGCCGCGCTGACCCCCTGCATTCATCCGCAGCGGGCTCCATGTGGGGCCCCCTGTTATGACCTGCAGCGGGCTACCTGGACCCTGTGCTAACGGGGTACTAGTCCTGGGGGGCACCCATTGAACCCTGCACAGCCTGCGCTGGCGTTAAAACGCCAGCAGATGGCGCCAAAACGCTGTCCCCAGCAGTGCTAGTAGCTGCTGGGCACACTGAACGCGCTGATGGCGCAGCGTGCTCCCCGCTCACAGCAGGGCCCTGCTGAGCCGGGGAGACGCTTCCCTGTGTGGGGGAAACATGCCCCCCAGTGAAAGAAGGTGCAGGAGACGGCGCGCGCACCCGCGATGACGCGGCCGTCCTGCTGCCTCCCCTCCCTCCGCCGCGCGCTGGCACAGTAACCAGCGGGCGGGCTGCGTCTGCCAACCACCGTGGAGGTGGTGCAGATCTCTTGGGGCGGCCGGACATGATTGCAGCTGCGCGATGTATGCAGGCCTACAAAACAAGGAAAAAGGTACTTAGCTTCGCGTGCTGCACTGTGTAGATCCGGATTCCAAGAGGAAGTTCCTACCCCAGAGCTGGACCCTATATACCCCACTTAAGCTACCTCCCCTCTTGGTGCTGATTGGCCCAGATGCACCACATGCTAACTTGCCTAAGAATTATACACTGCTCTGTGCTTCATGTGCATCTGCGTTTAACCCCCAAATCCCCGGGCTCTTAACTGCACTCTGGCCTATGCTGCCCTCGTTTTGCCTTCTGGGAACTGGAGATATCTGCAGTAAAGCAAGCTGTCCTCCCACCAGAAAATTATGAATAATAAACCCACTCCACTATACACCCTCCTCTGCATATTAAACATCCTCTACCACCCAGGAAGTTATGTATCAGGGCCCCTTCATTCAGCCCAATGCCCTCTTCTCCCACCACATCTCCCTCCATCTGTGCAGTAAAGGGGTAATTAGTGGAAATTACTGATCCAGGCCCTACATGCTGAGCGGTTGATATACTACCCCCTACCACCCGCGAGACATCAAAGCTTCCCTTACCCCTACCACTGGAGGATCGGTAGGGACCCCAACACATTGCTATGCCCAGGGGTCTACACTGCTGTTATGTGTATATATATATATATGTGTGTGTGTGTGTGTGTGTGTGTGTGTGTGTGTGTATATTATTATTATTATTATTTATATACATTTGGTCTATCTATAATACTTTAACTGATCCGGCATATACTGGGTCACCTAAGTGTCCATCTCCGTGCTTTGCTCCGCCCCTCTGGAAACACCCTTCTGAAAATCCTGCGTTTGCCACTGCAATGTTGCAGCCTTGTCAGGAGTAAGCAGGGTGTAGAACTGGCCGACACAGCAAACACTGGATTAACGCGTTGCCTCGCCTCTCCACAAAGGTCAGCAGCTTCCGCAGAGGAAGGTAAGCACTGCTTTACTTTGTTTTCTTGTTGTTTCTAAATATAGGGACTGAGTACCCCTAATTAGCAGCTGCATATTGTATGTGACTGTGAATCAGTGCTCAGTCCATTTTTTCCAGTTCTTGGTACACAGACTGGATGCTACTGTAGTGACGATGGCGCATACATGATAGCAGCTAACTGTACACGCCCCCAAAAATGCACCTTTGTTTTGCCAATCACTCCTTGCAAACACGGCATCAACACCTTCAATGGTCACTTCCTGCCATCCACTTTTCCATGACATCCTCATTGCGCGTGAGATGGCAGCAGCACCTGGGCACAGGCACATGGTAATCTCAGCGCATGCGTACTCTGCGACAATCGCTCTGTTGCGTGGATATCAGTGCAGCATACCAACATGAATTAGGCCTTATGTGTTATGAACAGTGCAGCTGTGATCTGTGTTCCAAGAACAGAGTATTGCTCTGCCAAGGCAGAGGATTCTGCTGCAACGATGAAGTTACGGAGCGCAACACAGAACACATGACAATGATAAATCTCATTACCATACACACCCATTGTATCTCAACCCTATCTCCACATACAGATACTGTATTCCACCACCCCACCGCGAACAGTGGAGAAAATTCATCTATGTTGCTACTCTATCTCTCTATAATAAGATAAAAAGCAGCCATGTAATGGCGGCTGATTTTGGCCAGATTTTGGGAAATGTCCAATTTTTAAACCAAAATATCACATTTTACAAATTGAATAGAGTTCATTAAGGTATATTTTTCAGGTTAAAAATAATTTTTACAATGTTTATTCGATAGAAATGTGCTGTAATTGTATACTTATAATTGATTTAGAACAATTTATTTATTTATTAATACTAGTGCTATAGCGCACACATATTCCGCAGCGCTGTACAGAGACTATATGAACACTCACATCAGTCCCTGCCCCAGCGGAGCTTACAATCTGTATTCCCTATCGCATGAAAACACACACAGACATTCTAGGGTTAATTTTGTTAGGAGCCAATTAACCTACCGGTATATTTTTGGATTGTGGGAGGAAACTGGAGTACCCGGAGGAAACCCACGCAAGCACGGGGAGAATATACAAACTCCACACAGTTAGGGCCATGGTGGGAATCAAACCGATATCCTCAGCCCTGTGAGGCAGTGATGCTTACCACTACACCATCCATGATGCCAAGCTGTTTTGTGTGAGACTTGTTTAAGGTGGCCAACTTCTTGCAGCAGTGTATGGCCTGCCGATCCCCTTGAGCCACTGAGGAACTTCCTGGGTGACAGGGTCGCATGTGGTCGGCATGTGGACCTTTTGCATGTGATATATCACATGCGACTGCATTTCCTGCTGTCGGGATTGAGTCAGTGGTCAGTGTAGGAGGTTGAACGTGCAAGCAGGTCCAACCTCCGATCCGATCTTATTTGGCCACTTTTCACCCGATTTTTCAGCCCGATCCGTTGGAATCAGGTGAAGTGTGGCCAAGTGGACTAGTCTAGGGCCAGGTTAACTCTGCTCCCATTATTTCCTGGCCTGCAACTGGTATACGAGGATGGTTCAATAAGCACCTGTGTTGGAGACAGGTGGCGTTGCTGACGAACGTTGGTATTACTGTCGTGTACTACCATCTATCAAACAACGCCATACAAACTTTCAGATTGATTCATGGGGTAGTTTTTTTTCCACCACGACAATGCACCAGCTCCCTCATCCGGAATTGTTGCGGGCAAATTGCATGAATTGTTGCCGAATCCACCGTACTCACCCGACTTGGCTCCCTGAGACTTCTTTCTGTTCCCTAACCTGCAAACGTGGCTCGCGGGGAAAAAAATTCAGCTGAAATGAGACAGAAGCCTACGTGACTTTGACAAATCTTATTGTTTAGAGCACGGGTGTCAAACACAAGGCCCGCGGGCCAAATCCGGCCCGCCAGACCTCGTCATATGGCCCGCGCGAGGAGATAGCACGCAGGGCAGTGTGTCTCAGGTCCTGCCTAGGCCACCTCCTCTCACCCACCCCACCGCGGCCGCCTTACCTGTTCCTCCACTGTTGGCGGCCATGTTCCTGTAGGCACATATGTATGCGGCTACAGAAACATGGCCGCCGGCCTCCACGGCTACGTGGAGGAGGGCCCGGCCGCCTGTTCCCTCTGATGCCCGGCAGTGACAGACACTGGGTGGGGACGTCATGACGATGACGCCGCCCGCCCATGCGTCTGTAGAGAAGTAGGAGCAGGCAGGGAAGCTGGACCGGGAGTCCGGGACAGTGTGGCCGCAGCAAGCAGTGATGAAAAGCTGGAAGCCGCAGCAGCTGCAGGACAGACGGAGAAACAGTAAGTGAGGATGAGGATCACACTCACAATAAAAAAAATATATATATCTGCTGTTTCCTGTGGTGTCCCCGTATATAATAATAATAATGTCATGACACCACAGGCTGCTCCTCCTGTATAATCATTTATTTGTCATGGCATTACTTTTATTATATTATACAGGGGGAGCAGTCTGTGGTGTCATGGCATTATTATTATACAGGGGGAGCAGCCTGTGGTGTCATGGCATTCATTTTATATTATACAGGGGGAGCAGCCTGTGGTGTCAGGGCATTATAATTATACAGGGGGACCTACAGATACAACCGGCCCTTTGAGGGTGACCAAACTGCTGATGCGGCCCCCAATGAATTTGAGTTTGACACCCCTGGTTTAGAGGGTTTAAAGAAATGGCAGGGACGTTGGGAAAAGTGTATTGCAGTGAAAGGAGATTATGTTGAAAAAAATAAATAAAAAAGTTTGTGAACATTGGTCGTCTTCGTACTACGTCACATACTGATTGTTCTGAAAAAATTGGATGCGTTTTGTTATAAAAATACCATCAGAAGTCGGATCCGATTTACATTCAGACCGTGGTGGACACACGCCATTACGTTGGCCAAGTCCACGGGTAAAGTCGGGTAGTCCAACATCCAACTATGAGCAACTTTTTGCCAGCTCCTAAAGTCGTCTCTTATTACATCCCCACCAAATATTTCAGGCAGTATCGCACCTAAGAGAGAGAGATAAAGTACCAAGCTATGCGATTCTGTCATCATTCAAACACAGCCTGTAAAATGACAGTTAGAAGCTGATCGTTGGTACTTTATCTCTCTCCACATTATCTATCTCCTAGTCCTAGGTTGGATACATCTGTCCCATATACGTATATCTGATGGAGGAAAGAGTTCCCCATTTAGTGGGTATGGAATGCAGCATTAACAATCAATACGTTGAAAATATTGACAGACTCAAAAGGTCGACACTGAAAATGTCAACACAACTTTTTACATTTTATTGGTGTCATTGCCGACCCTGGAGCACATGGACCCTCAATTAGTATGCCACGTACCCACGCTTGCCATGCATCGGGCAAGTTGCCTCGTTGCATTCGACACACTTCCCTGTTCCCAATCGGAGTTTATGCGGATGGCCAATTATGAAAAAGTTCTACAAATGGGAAAAATCTTGAAAAACTCATGTCAACTTTTTCACGCATCGACAACTGCCAAATTGACATTTTTTGCTGTTGTCGACTTTGTGTCTGTTTTGACCTAGTGCTTGTCGACCATATAGTGATGACCTACTGTATTAACTGTTATGCTGGGTACACACCAGGACGACTAGGGCCCGATCAGCACAATCTAGATCCGATTCCGATCAATTGGATGCAGATTGTGTGCTGATTGGGCCCTTTTCTGAGCTGGTGTGGAGCGATTCCGATCCGATGCGCGGTCCCGCGGGTCGGTCGGTCGTTATTGAGATCCTACCTGCTGCAGGTAGGATCTCAATGACGACCATACAACCGGGTGCGGGTCGCCATCGGATCGGACCCGCTCACGGTGCACATCGTGAGCGGGTCGTGCCCTCCCGCGTCATCGTGAGCGGGTCGGACGAGACACTGACGACCCGCTCACGATGTGCATCGTGAGCAGGTCGTCCTGGTGTGTACCCTACATTATGCTGGGTACACACCAAAACGATTTTGGCACAATCCCATCAATCTGGATCCAATTCAGACTGATTGGATGCAGATTGGGTCAAAATCGTTTGGTTGGATCTGAATTGGATCCGAATCCAATCCTACCCGCTGCAGGTAGGATCTGTAAAAGATCCATTCATCTGAATACAGAGGGGATCGGATCGTATGCAAATCGTATGTAAATTGTATGCAAATCGTATGCAAATCGGATTGCTTGCATCCAATCCAAATCGTTTTGGTGTGTACCCAGCATAACTCTAGACACCATCGACCTACTGTACCATCCGGATCCGCACTTTAGTTGCTTCCTCAGGCATCCACATAGACACGTACAGAGGAAGCAGGGGCGTAACTATAGCACCGCAGCCCCCGCCACCGCGGGGGGGCGCTGTGCATGTGGGGGCGCCGGGGGCTGCGGTGCTATAGTTACCCTCCCCCCCCCCCCCAATCCCCCACAGAATTACGTATCTCGCTGGTCCCGGCGGCTCCGTTCTTCTGATGAGGACCACCACAAAATGGCCGCCCCCATATAGCACACTGTTCTCTGAAACTGTCTGCTGTATGGGGGCGGCCATTTTGTGGTGGTCCTCAGCAGAAGAACGGAGCCGCCGGGACCAGCGCAGCGCGATAGGTAAGACAGCGAAGGAGGGGGTTAGCATAGGCGGCGGGGCGGCCGGGGGGGAGGGGGGTGCTTGACGGGGCGGCGGCGGGGGTGGGTATGGGCGCCCCCCCCCCCTAACGGCGGAGGGGCGCCCAAAACGTAGCTACGCCACTGAGAGACCAGGACCAGGGTAGAACAGATAACGCAGACACAAAGTAATTGCCATTATCCGGGGAGATAGGCAGCACATTAAGCAGAGAACGGTATAGAACAGTATATAGAACTCCCATTAAAAGTTTTATTCAAGTAGATGTAAAGCGACCTAATGAATGTCACCTATGAGAGGACACTTAGTAAGTGGCATTGTGTTATTATTGATCCAGTCCGAGCCTGCGGATAATAACCGCCCAGACACAGACAATAAAAACACAATTGCAACTGGCTTCCTGCTGCTAAAATGGATTTTCCCACTTAAAACCGCAACGTTCGTTGGGACCGATCTTCAGACTGAAACAAGATAAAAAGATATATATATATTTTTTATAATGAAAAATCCTTTGCGACATTTCGTCCCGTTGCCTTTAAGCCGGGACTTGATGTGGCCCATTTCACGCAGCAGATGTGGTGTGAGTAAGCGGAGCTCACATGGGAAAACGTGGGGGCCTCCAACTCGTTTTTCCAATTATCGGGCGTTTAACCCAGACGATGTGTGTCAGACCGGGCCAGCGTGGCGTTAACTCCTTCACTGCCTGAGAAGTCCATAACGCACTGCAGTAATGTTTATGTCTCTTTATAAACGTCCTGCAATATCCACTATGGGGGTGATTCTGGTTGGCTCGGTGAGCTGCGAGGATCGCCGCCGGGTGGGGGCGGTGTGCGGCCGCGGCCCGGGACAGCTGTAACCAGAGGACCCCCCTGTCGGCGGCCCTGTCCCCTTGCATATCTCCGAAGCAGGAGAAATCATTCGATAGTCACCAACCATCAAATGATTTCTCCTGGCTTCACAAATAAAAGTCAGTCTGAACTGTGTGTGCCGGGACGAAGACGGGGCCCCCAGCAGGCATCGGCCGCCTGCGATCGGCCGCCTGCGTAGCCACTGGAACGTCCAGTTTTTTCATGGGGATGCACCCATAAAACGCTGGGCATCCCTATGGGCGACCCCCATCTCCACCGCCGTCCGCCCCCGGTCCACCCCTATGTATTCGTTTGGCTCAGCAAGTTGCCGAAGCCATTCGCAAATGAGGACTGCACATGCGCATAATATACCATGCGCAGTCCCAAAACCATCGAAACAGGGCCAAACTCGTTATTTAGCCAGAAGATGAGAATCAGCCCTAGTGGCGTAACTATCATTTTGCAGCCCCCCTCAGTACAGATCTACTCTGCAGTGCGGTCCCAGCTCCCCTCCTGCTTCTGCTATGAAAATGGTCCATCACAAAATGTCCACCCCCATACAGCAGACAGTTTCACAGAAATGTCTGCTGTATGGGGGGCTGCTGACATTTTATGATGGTCCATTTCCAAAGTAGCAGTAGCCAAGAGGGGAGCCGGGACCTGCTAAGGCGGCAGGAGGGGGGCGGGGGGGGGGGTGTAAGGAGCTTAGGATGGAGGCGCCGAGGCAGAGCTCTGCCTGTAAATACTGTAGCATGACGGGTGGGATCCACAGTGACCCTGCGCCGCAGTGGCGCCTGCTCCCCCCCGCCAACGCTGGGGCTGCGGAGCGATACTTACGCCACTGATCAGCCCCTATAGTCATTATGATATGTCCTCAGTATAATGTGATTTTATTGCATTGTAAATGGGACACAAATAAGTATTTAGATTGTTAATAGATAACATCACAAAATACTATTATCTATATTATTATGATTAGTCCTGATAATAAGAATACATGCTGGGAATTGCACTGAATATAAAGGCTTGCTGCATGCAATTGGTTACTATGGGAAGATAGGGATTTTCCAGGGAAAAATGCCGTAGGAAATCAGGAACAGATTTCCTCTTTGTAGATTGCATGGAACCAGATTTTCATATTTATTACTGGTATTGTGTATATAATATATTAAACAGCTCTGTATTTGTCATTCACATCGGTCCTTGCTCACATTATAATTTGAATAGCCAGAGGCGTAACTATTAATTCTGCACCCCCCTGCCGAAAATGCAGGGGGGCGCCCCCCCCTAGAGTAAACACCACCCCCGTCACCCCCCATGCGGCCGTTACCTGAGCCGCGGCCGCGGTTGTTCTGCCAGTGAAGGGGAAATGGGGTGCTGTGGAGGGGAGCTGGGGTGCGCGTAGGGGAGCCGGATCCATCTGCGCCTGGTCCTGGCTACTGCTCCTAATGAAAAGTGACACTTGGAAAATGGCTGCCCCCATACAGCAGACGGAAAACTGTCTGCAGTATGGGGGCAGCCATTTTCCGAGTGTCACTACTGCAGCAGTAGCCGGGAGAGCTGGGAACCGGCACAGGCGCTGGCAGCAGAACTGAAGGCAAAGCAGTGAGTAATAATCGTCCCGCAGCCCCCCCGGCACCCACACCACCTCAGCGCCTCCCCGCCACCGCGGGGGCTGCGGGACTATAGTTACGCCACTGTAAATAGCACAAAACACAAACTAGGGTTAATTAAGTCAGATACAACTGTAGTATGGCAGAACAAAAATCCATGCAAATGCGGAGAGAACAAGATAACGTTACATAGATAGGATCCTGATCAGGAATATAATACCTTTTTCACATCGCACCTAACTACCGGGTTCATGCCGGTTTCTTGCCGGTTTGACCCGGTAATTGGTGCGATGTGAAAGGGGTTACCTGTTTCCCGTTCACATTATGGAGGAGGCAGTGCTTGGAGCAGTGCCAGCTCTAAACGCTGCTTCCCCCCCTGATTATGCTCCGACGCTCTGATTATGCTCCGATGTCAGCGAACCGACAATATTGTTGGTTCGCTGATGCGATGTGAACAGACCACACATGCAGGGTTGCACCGGAACTGAATCGTTTCAAAGTCCCAGTGCGACCCTGCATTTGAGGTCTGAAAGCGGTATAACTGAGAACACAGGGCCTAATCATACTTGCCTACTTTTGAAAACTTGAATCAGGGAGGATTCTAGTTTCTATTTTACAGTAGGATGCACCATCGAGGGGGCGTGTCACACTCTGCCCAAAGGGCGTGTCTAGCTTCAAATATGGGTGTGTCTATGCTTAAATGCTTTTGGTTGCAAGATATTTCTATATAACCATTAGTAACAATACATTTTGGGAAGTTTTCCAAGTGATATTTATTTTGGTACTTGTTTCCTAGCACGGCCACATATCTTATGGATCGTGTACCTTTAGTTAAGGTACACGATCCATACGATGGACCCGATTTCCTTTGAAATCAGGTCCATTTGGCCGGCTAGGACAAAATATCGGGGGCATCGCGTCGGTCGGGACCGTTAACAATGGTCCCGACGCGACCGACGCGATGCCCGCGATTTCCCCAAAATATTTTAACATTGAAATCGTGTCGGGAAAGGTAAAATATCGGGGGCATCGCGTCGGTCGGGACCATTAACATAAGTCCCGACGCGATGCCCCCGATTTTTACATAGGCTTCAATGTTAAAAGATTTTTTAACATTGAAATCCTGAAAAAATGTGAAAAATGTGAAATGGGCCAATATGACCCATTTCACATTTTAGATGTCCCCGTCGTCACCCCACGATAGACGCCAACCCGAAGCGTGGCGAGGGGCGGCGGTGCGCGTCCTCCGACCTTTTCATTCCCCTACTATCCACGTCGGCGTGGAGTTGAGAATAGAATAGTGTGGCGAGCGCAGCGAGTCACCGAGCCCGAAGCGTGGCGAGCGCAGCGAGCCCCGCGAGGGGACGCGGATACCTTCACAGTTATACGCGTCCCCTCGCGGGCTTCACAGGTGTCCGTGGCGACGCGGACACCTGTGAAGTCCGCGAAGGGACGCGTTTACCTGTGAAGGTATCCGCGTCCCCTCGCGGGGCTCGCTGCGCTCGCCACGCTTCGGGCTCGGTGGCTCGCTGCGCTCGCCACACTATTCTATTCTCAACTCCACGCCGACGTGGATAGTAGGGGAATGAAAAGGTCGGAGGACGCGCACCGCCGCCCCTCGCGGGCTCGCTGCGCTCGCCACGCTTCGGGTTGGCGTCTATCGTGGGGTGGGGTGTACGCCGTGACATTTGGGGGGGTTGGGAATATTTTACATTGAATCCAATGTAAAATCGGGTCCCAGGGACCCGATTTACATTTCATTAAAAAAAAAAAATCGGGTCCAAAATCGGTCGGTCGCGTCGATCGCATCGCATGCGACCAAATCGCATGCGATGCGATCGACCCGATTTTTCCGACACGACCACCCCGATGTAAATCGGTGTGGCCGTGCTAGGAAACAAGTACCTTTATTTTCTTCTCACTCAGCACAGTACACAGTAAATGTAATTAATTCCAAATGCAATTTGACTTTGTGTGAATTCATCCCTAAGCATATCTGTATGTATGTAGTAAATGTTATTTTATAGTGAACACTGGACTGTCTGCAGCTTGTAGGCACTAATGGACACCAAATCACCATGGACACCAAATACTCTAATTAAACAAATGTGTTTAACTAAAGAAAGATCACTAGCAAAATGTCTACCCTAAGTCACTCAATAGCAGCAAAAGAAGCAGCAGCAGCATGCTATGGATGAATGCACACGAGGCTGGACGTCAAATACGGACACCCAAGTCATCTAACATTGCAAACCACAGATCTATCGTATCTACAACCCCTAACACAACCCTGTTTTAAATGATGTGCCTGTT
The DNA here is from genome assembly GCF_055691185.1 of Crinia signifera. NCBI lineage: Eukaryota > Metazoa > Chordata > Amphibia > Anura > Myobatrachidae > Crinia > Crinia signifera. The sequence goes on from NC_139227.1 coordinate 24,924,142, forward strand.
GCTGCCCCCAAACTCTGCAGAATGTTACTGCTGCAACTCACAGGGGGCTGTCAGCTGCACTTTAATACTTTCCAGTAATACTAAAATAATGCAAAAAGTGCAAAAAGTGTGTGAAAAATAATGTTATTGTAATAAATGGACCCCGAAGACACTAAACTGCCCAATGTCCTTATACATGAGAACAAAGCATTCCAACGTACTGTCACTGGCAGAACATTAACCTCTTTGGCCGTATGTCCGGAAATTTCTTGAGATGAGCTGTGCTGCAGGAGCGGGTTCTCCCAAGTAATTTCCGGGCATGCCACTGATTAATAGTTGTGTGCCAGTGGTGACTCCAGCTGTGCACCACTGGCGAACCACCATCTGCGAGCACACAACCCCCGCCCCCCATCCCCCCCCTCATCGCTCCCCTCCCCATCCCACCTCTCCACTTCAATGATCAAACTCCAGATTGCCCAACGTTTTCATGGTGACACCCATGAAACGATCAACGTTCTCATGGCCCAGCACCGCCACCGCCCCATTCCTCTATCTCGCCGCTGCGAACTGCCCGGCGAGTCGGGGTTTGCCCATGCGGAGAAATGCACATGCGCAAACCTCAGCAATTGGGGCAGGAGCCAAATTCGGTGTGAACCAGAATCGGTCCCAAGGTGTATGAGCACATCCATACGTGAACATACCTCCCAACTTTGGAAGTTTAGCAAGCGGGAAGCTGTAGCTGCGCGCCGGAGGCGCGTTGAAATTTTTGGGCGTGGCCTAATTTGGGGCGTGGCCTATACTCGCGGCTCTTCCGCGAGGCCACGCCCCCATTTTGCCGCTATGGGGGCATGACCCAGAGGCTCTGTGAGCCTCTAGCCATGCCCCCAGCCCCCTGGCTGCGGGAATAGACGCTGTGCGCATGCGCACAGCGTTTATTCCCCGCTGCTTAGCAGCTGACAGGGGGGACTCCCAACAGCCCCCCCACACCGCGGGACACTGCCGCCCGCGGGTGGGACAGCGGGACAGCCCCTGACAATCGGGACTGTCCCAATAAAATCGGGACTGTTGGGAGGTATGCATGAAGCCTATGAGGTTCCCAGCCAGTAGCACTGAATAGATGGTTATATATTTGCACTGTACACATATACGCGTACAGTACAGTATGTGTAGAATCTCCGAGCTCCCTGCCATGCATGCCTGAGGGTGTTTCCTAAATGAGCTGTGTCGTACATGTGACCTTTCCTTTCTGGTCAATTCATTTGTCACACAGAAGCCTGCCTGACTATGCAAAACAAGGACCCTCGGAAGCAAATCTAGGGGAAAAAATCAGGAGACAAACAAATGAGACAAAGCTGATTACAATATTGCCAGGAGGCATTGTCTGCAGCCGTAACAACCGGCAAATAAGTTAACCCTCGCAGGGCTTTGACGCACTTGCAGAAAATGTTAGCAGCTAAGCATTTATAGAGAACCGAACAAGTTCGGCACAGACGGTTTATTGCAATTCCATTTAAAGACATTTTTGTCACCCTGCTCCCATCATTGTTCCAGGAGATGCTTCATAATATAATATAATATGTCTGACAAGTAACTGTGGCCATAGCTGGGGCCCATTTTTTTAAGGGGCCCATTTATCATAGAATATTTGCAGTTTTATCAGCAAATATTTAGTATCCCCTGAATTTATCACACAGTGACAGCAGCAGATATCTCTGATACCTGCTGTGATCTCTCCGTTCCCACCTGCAGCTGCACCAATGGGGGGTTTATATGAAATGCGATGCGGACAGATTTACCAATCACCAGAATGTGCAGCATTCCGGAGATTAGCGTCCGCAGCTGCTGATATCTGAAGATGGCCTTAGCTCATTGTAGCCTATGAGCGTCACATCGCTAATACCCCATTCACACTGGGTCGCACCCGGGATTTAGGAACCGGCTTGTCAGAACCTAGGATGGCATTACAGAATGCAATCACACCGGGTTATACCGCTTTCAGACCGCATTCTAGACCCGGGTTATTGTTGTGTTCTTGCGGCCCCAACACGGGTCAAGGTGCGGTCTGAAAAGGCCACCACGGGTCGAGCAACACGGGTGTTCCACCCTGATATTGACCAGGGTTGAACACGGCTATGACCCGTGTCAAGTGCAGTGTGAACGGGTGCCTGGGTCGAGCGACCCGCGTCCCGTTCACAGTATGGAGGAGGCAGCACTGTCAGCTCCAAGTACTGCCTCCTCCCGAGCCCCCGATGACGCGCCGCCGCCCAGCTCCGCCCCATGTGACGTCACAGACTCGGCAATATGCAATGACCGCAATGCCGTGTTGCTCTGGGGATGGGACCTGTGTCCTAATCCCGTGTGCGACACGGCATTTGCGGTCTGAAAGTAGTATTAATGTGTCACCCAGCACAGGCAGGGACAAGGGCTCATCCTAGCAATACGCTGGGTGTGGTACATGCGTACAAGCAGAGCGGCCACTTCCAGGGAGGGTTCTTATGGAATCCTCTGCCAGCTGCAAGAGTGGTGAGCAACCCATAGGCTACAGTGGGCTTCTGCCATTGGAGGGATTTCAGCATGGAGATGCTGCAGTCCCTCCTTCATACATGCAGGGGATATGAGAGCTGCCATGTTACAAATGTGATCGGGTCTGTCTGTTTTTGCATATTTACTAAACTGTCATGTTCTCAGGATTCGTATTTTACGATGGTGAAGTGATTTGTTTGGCTGCCAAGGTTGCTGGCAGCCAAACACTGCTGTACTGTACATCCACTGCTGTACATGTACATGTCAAGTACAGATCACTCTGATGCATGCAATGCTTCTTTATGTAAAAGTGAAAGAAAGAGTTAAAATGTGAAAAAACGGCAGAGATCCCCCTTCTAAGCATAACCATCCCCGGGCTCTTTGAGATGGTGTTGGTTCTAAAAATGCAGCGAAAAAAAGACTATCTGTATTTAATGAACCAACAACAGGCTCTTGGACCATCCTATTTCCAGAAATAGGGGGACAAAAGATATACGAGTCCCCTGTATTTTTAAAACAATCACCGGGCTCCACTGGACATTAAGGTAATGCTACAGCTGGAGGACACATTTAAATCGATCCCTTCGACTTTGGCAGTAACGCCCAACCAGTCAGCCCTGACCAGGGTACCTGGGGTCATGGGCCCCCTCCCCAATAAAGGTGCCACCCCCTTTACTGGACACCCAAGGGTCAGTGCTGAAGCCCAAGACTATCCCTGACACCATTGGACAGTCGGTGCCAAGTTAATAGTTTTTTGTGTAAAAAAAATTAGAATAAATGTTGTTTAACCTGTGGAACTGCCTCTCTCACATGGTGGTATCAGTAGCAGCATGTGGGGCATTAAAGGGCCCACTGGTACTTGTAATTCCACCTGTAAAAAGGTGGAGTTTTTCTTTTTAAATAAAGACACATATACACACCATGAAAGTAAAAGTTTATTGTACACTTCTGAACATCCTCAGGTATTGACAGGTATTGACAGATATTGACAGGTCGCACTTCCGTCCACTTGTCCTGTAAAATCCATAATGGTACCTGTAAAAAATAAAAATAATACTCACCTATGTCCAGTGTAGATCGGTCCTCTTCTTTCCATATAGGCATCCAGGGGTTAAAAAAGCCCCTGCAAGTTTCCCAATCAAAATGGACTGAAGAAAACCCATGTACACATGGGTTCCTTTCCCCTGACTGCCGGGTACCTGTGTGACTTCTGTCTAAGCTGTCACTCGGTAAGGGATAATGCCACAGGTGGGGGCCATTGCATTTTTTTTAATTAAAAAAAGGTGTGGTCACACCTTCTAGATTTGATCTCACCTGCAATGTGCCCTGGACTGTTTCAGCTCCCATCAGCCCTGGCTACAACAGCTGGTGTGGTCCTGGCATAAACTGTGAATTTTGGTGCAGTGCTATTCTACTGCTAGATTTGGAACTTAGACCCATAGATGCTACAAATGAAATCATGGCTCATGCGTACTCTGCGTCACAGCTGCATTGGGCTGAGTCATACAACAATGATAAAATGCAAAGTAACTGATAACCTAGTGGAGCTGCTTCTTTCGGCCAATTTTAGCCGCTTGCCAAATCAACAACTGATTTCCACCACTTACAAAATGCAATTAAGCCAATCGCACGCCTACGGAAACAGTCTGTAATGTTTGTCCATATTCCATATTTTATAATTATTATTTTTATTTGAAAACATATTTTGCAAGCAACAGAGTGAATCAGAGAGAGCGACAAAGTGCAGCTAAGTTCCATTATTATTATTATTATTATTATTTCACTGTTATGATATCCTCTTGTTAAAGAGAAGGCAGCAACTGTGCAACACATCCGTTGCACGTAACCGGAGCAGGAGTGACAGGCGGTGTAGCTTCACACTTATATACAAAATTCAACACACAACTCGTACCATACAGTAAGTAGCAGGAAAGTGTAGATGGGATGCATTCAGCCCTCCGGCGGTCAGAATGCCGACATTCACTATATCATTGCCAGCATCCCGACTACTGCTGAGAGACCGGCTGTGGAATACCAACATCATTTAGGATGCCGTCACCGAAATACTGATTGCCAGGATGCCACACATAAGTATTCCGGGGCAGGTTAGGGTGAGGCTGCAGGAGGAGGAGTGTTAGGCTGCTGGAAGAGGGAGGGTAAGTATACTTGCCTAATCCCTGTCCATATTCCTTTCTTTGGGATGACCGCATCAGTGTCCTGACTGCTGGCATCCCCATCATTTTGCATTATTGTTGGACTGGACAATTCAGGCGGTTATGGTATAAAAGATCGACAGTGTCTACTGTAAGTCTTCCATAAATGGTCAACATGGACAAGCTCAACATAGACAAAAGGACGCAACCGACAAAAGATTGCCGGGGAAATGGTCGACACATGAAAAGGTCAACATGAGTTTTAATGTTTTTCTGGTGTGGCTTTGTAGGCTTTAATGCAAGGACCCCAAAATAGTGTACCGAGTCCCCTCACATGGCTCTCTTCACTCTCCATGCTTATCCATTCCCAATTGGCATCCACGTAAATGGTAAAGTATTAAAAAGTTTTAAAAAAGCATGTTGACCATATATATTCTGTAGACTATTTTCATGTCGACCACATCGACCTTTTGACCATTTCAACTAAATGTTGACCATCGATCTATAGACGACCTCTCGACTGGATACTAAATCATCAACAACATTTCAGCTTGATCCAGGGTTTGATTTCTTGCAAGACCGGTCCCTCCAAACAGGTGCCTACTGTATGCATATGTTCCACAATTCCAGTAAGAACATCCACAAAACACCCGTACTGCATTATGTCCACCTCTATTTACTAACTGCCTAAGGCCTGCTGGTCATAGAGAGTTGCAAGTTCAAATTGCTTGGAGGAAAAATATGTGACTGCAGCACAGAAGATAGAATTACCTGTATAAGTGCTACTGTTACTGTCAAATAAGTGAACCTCACAGTGCATCTGATCCATGAATCCGGAGGGGCGTGCTGACATCACAATGGTAGAGGCTGTATTGGTGATGTGAAGTGTTGGGTGCCCTTATATTACCCTCCTGATAGCCGTTCAGGCTGAACAGCAGATAGTAGGAGATATGGGCACAGCTATGAGGTATGTTGAAATGCATGACGTAGCAATGCTGGAAAATGCACCAACACCGCTGGAGTCTGTTGTGTGTTCAGAAAATTACTACACACACAGGAATGATCGTTTTCCAGACATATTTACAAACATGCTTAATAATTATCTGAATTGCCTCATGGCTCAGTGACATCACTAGTTTCCAGCAAACTGATATATTGGAACAGCCCACATGTCCTAACATCCAAACTCAATAGGCGGGGCCATGGCAAATTAGGGTTTGGCCACAAATCCAGTGGGTGTGGTCATGTACCAAGTGGTCTTGTTTTGTTGTTATCTAATTTTTATGCTGCAAACCTCCAATCCATAGCTGCCAGTACCTGCAGCACCTTCCAAACGCACCGAAAATAAGGCCTGATTGTCCGGCCGACCATGGGACAGCCCCCCAAATGTGTTGACTGTGTTACAAAAAGCTGGACAGTTGGTAGGTTTGGCCGACAACATGTCTGCCTTGGCTGTGTGTACGTTACAGTTTCAGTTATTTAAAAAAAATGTTGTTTTTTTTCATCTTTCAGCGTGATCATTCCACTAGGGAAAGTTGAGACAGTGTTTAAAAGAAAAATAAATTCTAGGTCATTTTAATCCTTGAAGGATGAGCGCAGGTCTGAAATAATTTGCATTGATACGAGAATGATGCTTCGCATTAGCTGTGATCAAACAGCCACACTCCCCCCCAGAACCAAAATGAATTGTTTCAATCTCATCTTCATTTAAACTGTTTTTGAACAAAAATGCTGACTTTGATGAAATTCTCTTTTAATTCCTCACACATCTCCAAGTTATTTTTCTGTGAAAATGGAGATTTAATTGTAGTTGATATCCTTTTTTTCACCTTGATTTGAATGTTATAATTGGATTGGAAAGATACTTTTTTATAAACTTTGTTTTTTTGCAGAATTACAGAAGGACAGCGCTCGAACGGGCTTCTTTCTCTGCATTTTACAGTACGGAATCAGAGAGCTATTAACCTGTTCGCTTACCGACTAGCATACTGTAGCATTCTCCCCCTCTGTGCGCTTGCGAGATATATTTCACCTGGCTGATTTATGGGCCGATTGAGGAAGATTCATTACACATTATTTTAATTTTAAGTGAGAGAACATTGGTTTTTATGCATCAATAAAACTGCCAGCTTTGAACAAGCACTTTCTGAACCGGTCTTTGGAATTTGCGTCAAATTTATTAGAATTCTGAACAGGATGCAGGAAGCTATATTGCACGAGGGTGACATAAAAGGTGACATCACTATCATTTGCTTTGTACACAGAAGTGTACATTGTGTACAAATTGAACTACGACATTTCATATAACTGTTATTTATGGCCAGGGGCAGATTAGGAGAGGAATCCACACCGGGATCGGGGGGGGGGGGGGGTGTCCGACGTTGCAGCCCGGGGTGCTGATGCTAGAGTCCGGGGGGGGGGGGGGGGCTGACGCTATAGCGTGGGGGGGAGGGAAACATGCTTCGGTCCACTCGGTGGTGTGGTTACGTCATCCGCATCAGCGGCCGCAGAGTGGTCACAGCAAACAGTGCAGCATAGCCCAAAACAAATATGGCCGCCACATACGTGATTATAATATATGCATATATGCGGCGGCCATATTTGTTTTGGGCAATGCTGTCATTTGTGACCAGGCTGCGGGAGCTTGCACCTAGGATGACGCCAGCCCCGGAGGCACAGTCGACGGCCCTGCCAGTGGGGAATCTGGACCGGCCCACCGGGAAATGGCCTGGTTTCCCGGTGGGCCAATCCACCTCTGTTTATGGCCTAAGTTGAAACCATTCTCTACTACTACTACTACTACTACTACTACTACTACTGCTGCTACTACTACTACTACTATCGCTGCTGCTATTAGTACTACTACTGATGCTGCTACTACTATAGCTTCTACTAGAACTACTGCTGCTACTACTACTACTATACTACTACTACTACTATACTACTACTGCTACTAATACTACTACTACTACTGCTACTACTACTACTACTATTACTACTATACTACTACTACTACTACTACTACTACTACTACTATACTACTACTACTACTACTACTATACTACTACTATACTACTACTAATACTACTACTACTATACTACTACTACACTACTACTACTACTACTACTACTACTACTACTATACTGCTACTATACTACTACTACTACTGCTGCTGCTGCTGCTGCTGCTACTACTACTACTGCTACTACTACTACTACTGCTACTACTACTACTACTATACTACTACTACTACTATTACTACTGCTGCTGCTGCTACTACTACTACTACTACTACTGCTACTACTACTACTAATGCTACTACTACTACTACTATCGCTGCTGCTATTAGTACTACTACTGATGCTGCTCCTATTGCTATAGCTTCTACTAGAACTACTGCTACTACTACTACTACTATACTACTACTACTACTACTATACTACTACTACTACTACTACTACTACTATACTACTACTATACTACTACTACTACTACTACTGCTGCTGCTGCTACAACTACTACTACTACTGCTGCTACTACTACTACTATCGCTGCTGCTATTAGTACTACTACTGATGCTGCTACTACTACTATAGCTTCTACTAGAACTACTGCTGCTACTACTACTACAATACTACTACTACAATACTACTACAACTGTTAAATAACCTGCACTGCACAATATTCCGGAAAGCACTTGCTAAATAACCTGCACTGCACATTATCCCGGAATGCACCTGCTAAATAACCTGCACTGCACAATATCCCAGAATGCACCTGCTAAATCACCTGCACTGCACAATATCCCAGAATGCACCTGCTAAATAACCTGCAGTACACAATATCCCGGAATGCACCTGCTAAATAACCTGCACTGCACAGTATCCCGGAATGCACCTGCTAAATAACCTGCACTGCACAATTTCCCGGAAAGCACCTGCTAAATAACCAACACTGCACAGTATCCTGGAATGCACCTGCTAAATAACCTGCACTGCAGAATATCCCGGAATGCACCTGCTAAATAACCTGCACTGCACAATATCCCGGAATGCACCTGCTAAATAACATGCACTGCACAATATCCCAGAATGCACCTGCTAAATCACCTGCACTGCACAATATCCCAGAATGCACCTGCTAAATAACCTGCACTACACAATATCCCGGAATGCACCTGCTAAATAACCTGCACTGCACAATATCCTGGAAAGCACCTGCTAAATAACCTGCACTGCACAATATCCCGGAAAGCACCTGCTAAATAACCTGCACTGCACAGTATCCCGGAATGCACCTGCTAAATAACCTGCACTGCACAATATCCCGGAAAGCACCTGCTAAATAACCTGCACTGTACAATATCCCGGAATGCACCTGCTAAATAACCCGCACTGCACAATATCCCAGAATGCACCTGCTAAATAACCTGCACTACACAATGGGGGTTATTCTAGTTCATTCTTTCTGACGAAATCCTTCTTAGATGGACAAAACCATGTGCACTGCGGGTGGGGCAAATGTAACTTGTGCAGAGAGAATTAGATTTGGGTGGGGTTTTTCTTCAAGGTGAGATCTATATTGCAGTGTAAAATCATGCAGTCAGTATTTTCCCTGCACAGAAACAAAAAAACTCACCCAAATCTAATTCTCTCTGCACATGTTACATCTGCCCCCCTGCAGTGCACATGGTTTTGTCCATCTAAGAAGGATTTTGTCAGAAAGAATGAACTAGAATAAACCCCAATATCCCGGAATGCACCTGCTAAATAACCGGCACTGCACAATATCCCGGAATGCACCTGCTAAATAACCTGCACTGCACAATATCCCGGAATGCACCTGCTAAATAACCTGCACTGCACATTATCCCGGAATGCACCTGCTAAATAACCTGCACTGCACAATATCCCAGAATGCACCTGCTAAATTACCTGCACTGCACAATATCCCAGAATGCACCTGCTAAATAACCTGCACTACACAATATCCCGGAATGCACCTGCTAAATAACCTGCACTGCACAATATCCCGGAAAGCACCTGCTAAATAACCTTCACTGCACAGTATCCCGGAATGCACCTGCTAAATAACCTGAACTGCACAATATCCTGGAAAGCACCTGCTAAATAACCTTCACTGCACAATATCCCGGAATGCACCTGCTAAATAACCCGCACTGCACAATATCCCAGAATGCACCTGCTAAATAACCTGCACTACACAATATCCCGGAATGCACCTGCTAAATAACCCGCACTACACAATATCCCGGAATGCACCTGCTAAATAACCTGCACTGCACAGTATCCCGGAATGCACCTACTAAATAACCCGCACTGCACAATATCCCGGAAAGCACCTGCTTAATAACCTGCACTGCACAATATCCCGGAATGCAACTGCTAAATAACCTGCACTGCACAATATCCCGGAATGCACCTGCTAAATAACCTGCACTGCACAATATCCCGGAAAGCACCTGCTTAATAACCTGCACTGCACAATATCCCGGAATGCACCTACTAAATAACCCGCACTGCACAATATCCCGGAAAGCACCTGCTTAATAACCTGCACTGCACAATATCCCGGAAAGCACCTGCTAAATAACCTGCACTGCACAATATCCCGGAATGCACCTGCTAAATAACCTGCACTGCACAATATCCCGGAAAGCACCTGCTAAATAACCTGCACTGCACAATATCCCGGAAAGCACCTGCTAAATAACCTTCACTGCACAGTATCCCGGAATGCACCTGCTAAATAACCTGAACTGCACAATATCCTGGAAAGCACCTGCTAAATAACCTTCACTGCACAATATCCCGGAATGCACCTGCTAAATAACCCGCACTGCACAATATCCCAGAATGCACCTGCTAAATAACCTGCACTACACAATATCCCGGAATGCACCTGCTAAATAACCTGCACTGCACAGTATCCCGGAATGCACCTACTAAATAACCCGCACTGCACAATATCCCGGAAAGCACCTGCTAAATAACCTGCACTGCACAGTATCCCGGAATGCACCTGCTTAATAACCTGCACTGCACAATATCCCGGAATGCAACTGCTAAATAACCTGCACTGCACAATATCCCGGAATGCACCTGCTAAATAACCTGCACTGCACAATATCCTGGAAAGCACCTGCTTAATAACCTGCACTGCACAATATCCCGGAATGCACCTACTAAATAACCCGCACTGCACAATATCCCAGAAAGCACCTGCTTAATAACCTGCACTGCACAATATCCCGGAAAGCACCTGCTAAATAACCTGCACTGCACAATATCCCGGAATGCACCTGCTAAATAACCTGCACTGCACAATATCCCAGAAAGCACCTGCTAAATAACCTGCACTGCACAATATCCCGGAAAGCACCTGCTTAATAACCTGCACTGCACAATATCCCGGAAAGCACCTGCTAAATAACCCGCACTGCACAATATCCCGGAATGCACGGGTGGCCGTGCGGGTGGCCCTTGGTAGACTCGCAAGGGAATTTGCAGCCTTGTGAGTCAACCAGAATAAGGCCCAAAATCGCAGAAAGAACCTGCTAAATAACCTGCACAATATCCCAGAATACACCTGCTAAATATCCTGCACTGCACAATATCCCAGAATGCACCTGCTAAATAACCTGCACTGCATAATATCCCAGAATGCACCTGCTAAATAACCTGCACTGCACATTATCCCAGAATGCACCTGCTAAATAACCTGCACTGCACAGTATCCCGGAATGCACCTGCTAAATAACCTGCACTGCACAATATGCCGGAATGCACCTGCTAAATAACCTGCACTGCACAATATCCCGGAAAGCACCTGCTAAATAACCCGCACTGCACAATATCCCGGAAAGCACCTGCTTAATAACCTGCACTGCACAATATCCCAGAATGCACCTGCTAAATAACCTGCACTGCACAATATCCCAGAATGCACCTGCTAAATAACCTGCACTGCACATTATCCCAGAATGCACCTGCTAAATAACCCGCACTGCACAATATCCCGGAATGCACGGGTGGCTATGCGGGTGGCCCTTGGTAGACTCGCAAGGGAATTTGCAGCCTTGTGAGTCAACCAGAATAAGGCCCAAAATCGCAGAAAGAACCTTCTAAATAACCTGCACAATATCCCGGAATGCACCTGCTAAATATCCTGCACTGCACAATATCCCAGAATGCACCTGCTAAATAACCTGCACTGCACAATATCCCAGAATGCACCTGCTAAATAACCTGCACTGCACAATATCCCAGAATGCACCTGCTAAATAACCTGCACTGCACAATATCCCAGAATGCATCTGTACTGCACAATGGAGGTGATTCCATTTTACTCATGGTTTGCAAATTCCGGATATTTATGGCAGTGTATTAGAAACCTGTTGGGCACCTGCACAGAATCAGTATTTGTCTGGAGACTATGTTCTCTATTACCACGGTCTGTGTAATATACATTTGTATATGATTTGTGGATTGATTGATGTATCCTCTGTACTAAATCTATTTTGTGGCATATGACAAACTAAATCACACAAATCTGATGGTCATACATTATGTAGAAATCCTTAATAATCACTGGGTTGGGGTCGTTGGGTCTACAACAACTAGGTCGACAGGCATTGGGTCGACACCACTAGGTCGACATGCAGCAAGGTTGACATGGGTTAAGGTCAACATGGGTCAAGGTCGACATGGTTCTAGGTTGACATGGGTGTAGATCGACACGACATTAGGTCGACACAAGCATTAGGTTGACATGGGCTAGGTCTACAGTCAAAAGGTCCACATGGGGTTTTTCACTGTGTTTTGACCCGAATGTCAACACAGTCAACATGGACACAGTTTCAGGTGCACCGCATACCCTCGCATCACTCGCAATGCTTCGGCACGGTGCCTCGCTACGCTCCGCACACTATTTTATTCTCCCACCACTCCCTAGTGGATGGTAGGGAATGAAATACCGCCTGTCGGCACATGTCGGCTCAATAAAACAGTGAAAAATCCCATGTCGACCTTTTGACTGTCGACCTAGCCCATGTTGACCTAATGATTGTGTCGACTTAATGTCATGTCGACCTAGACCCATGTTGACCTAGATCCATGTCGACCTTGACCCATATCGACCTTAACCCATGTCAACCTTGCTGCATGTTGACCTAGTGGTGTCGACCCAATGCTTGTTGACTTAGTTGTTGTAGACCTAATGACCGTATCCCCTCATGTAGAAGTGTTGCAGAAACTATAGGGTAATACTGATTTTATGTGACAATGACCTGCAACCTGAAACATCTTTTATTCTTTGGTGAATACTTATGGATACAATATTTTTTAAAGGGAGAATCCATTCATTGATTTTGCCAATTAGAAAATATACTGAGCTACTAAAGCCATCTAAAGAGATAGCTGCTGCAGTACCCACTTAATACATTAGGGGGAAACAACACAACTTTCCACACAAAGGACTTCATAGATAGGCCCCACCCAAGGGTGTAACTACCATAGGTGCAGGGGGCGCAGCTGCTATGGGGCCCAGAGCTGAGAGGGGCCCACCTTGCCTGTCAAAGTATCATGTGCTATATACATTTTTCAGCATTAGGTGATGAATAGGGGCCCTTACAAACTTTTGCTATGGGGCCCACATGTATATAGTTACATACCTCCCAACATGACCCTCTCCTGGAGGGACACATTGCTCTGTTTCTGGACTTCTCTCTTAATGTATGATTGCTATCACCTGTGTGGAAACACTGTTCTTAAGGGCCCCATACATCAGCAATTAATTGTGACAATTTTCAGATATGGAGATGATTGCCACAATTAATTTTAGATGTGTGGGCTCCCCCTTTTGGCAATCCCAATCAAAATCGCCAATCGATTGCTTAATCAGGTTTTTAAACATGCTTAATAATCTGGTATTATCTGCAGATCTTTTTTATATGTGTGGGCATTCCCAATTCGTCTTCTTCATCTATTTACATTATGAACAGCTGAAATGACAATCGATTGGGGCAATTTCCAGATATGAAGATGCAATCTTTAGATGGAAAAATCTGCCGATCACTGAAATAAATCTGTAATGTGTGGGCAAAGTCAGATAGATTGTAAAATCCATTTATCTGGCCAAAATATCCCTATATCTGAAAATCCATAAATTGTGATTGCTGATGTATGGGGCCCATTACCTATTTACCAGTTTAAAACAGGTGACAGCAATCATATATTAAGAAGGAAGTCCAGAAACAGAGCAAAGTGTCCCTCCTGGAGAGGATCATGTTGGGAGGTATGTAGTTACACCACTGGCCCCACCTTTCTAAAGCTACAGATGTGTAGGATAATTGTGCACTAGGACTGGAAGATTACAGTTGCGTGGTGCATTCCGTGCTTGCTTTGATGTCACCCAGATACAGGTTGAGTATCCCCTATTTTTTTTTTTTCATGTCCACTGCTGTGGACATGAAATGTAACTGGCACTATATATGTACAAGAAAACGATTGCTTGGCATTCAAATTCAATATCTGAGATAGAACACAAATTTTGTTTCATGTTTTGAAACCTTGTTTTTTGAACAAATAAAATATATTTGTGTATATTTCATGTGTTTGATGTGTTTGTACAGCATAAATGCAAGATACTTCAAAATACATCATTGAAATATCAAAATATTCCGAAATACCGAACAATCCATTATCCAAAATTCTCCTGGTCCCGAGGATTTTGGATAAGGGATACTCAACCTGTAATAGGTAGGGTTAGGCTGCAGAGAATGAGGGGTCAGGGTTAGACACCCCCCCCCCCCCCCCCCCCCCATTTTCCAATCACCCACCACATTATATTAAGATCAGGACACCTTACTAATTATTGCAATTTTTAATATTCAGACACCTCTATAATGTTTTCTGCTAAATTACCAGGAGCACATGCACCCTACCCCTGTCTTTGGTCCCCTCAACTATCTACATAGATTATGCAAACTGTTCTATTGCTTAACTAGTGTCTTCTCTCCTTTATCTCTGCCCCCTTTATCTTGTGTACACATTCGTCTCTTATGTGCTGTCTCCTCTGCCACATTTCCATTTCCATGTCTCTTCTGTCTGCTGCACCTCCCTCAACTGTTATTTTTTCAATATTTAAATAATGATTCTTGTTCTATATTCACTGTAAAAAAATAGGAGTCTGTTATAGACAAATGACCACTGGCAAAAGCATCCGACTGTAATGAGATTCATCCTGTGACATCATCACACTGCCAGCTTTAAGTCCATTGGCTATAAATGATCACATGGGCCTAGTATAATAAGAAAATCTCTGCATATCGATGGCTATGTGGACTTACCTTATAAGGTATGGAAGTATATTTATACATACAGCATAGTATATCACATTTTTGTTTTAGCAAGCTGGTGGGGATTCAGTCAGGTGGTCGACCTAAAGATGGTCGACAGTCATTATGTCGACAAAACTAGGTCGACATACTGGAAGGTCGACAGGGGTCTAGGTTGACATGGCACATGGTTGACAGGTCATTAGGTCGACACAAGCATTAGGTCGACAGTCAAAAGGTCGACATGGGGGTTTTCCACAGTTTTTTGAGCCGACATGCGCCGACTGGCGGTATTTTATGCCCTAGGGCGCGGTGGGAGAATAAAATAATGTGCAGAGCACAGCAAGGCACTGTGCCTGAAGCAATGGGCGAGCGAAGCGAGCCATTCGAGGGGACGCGGTGCACTTAATACTGTGTCCATATCGACTGTGTCAACATTCGGGTCAAAAAACAGTGAACAGTGAACCCCATGTCGACCTTTTAACTATCGAACTAGACCATGTTGATTTTAATGCTTGTGTCGACCCAACGACCTGTCGACCTTTTGCCATGTCGACCTAGACTCCTGTTGACCTTCCAGTATGTCGACCTAGTGGTGTCGACCATACAATCCATACCCAGCTGGTATATAAGCAACTCCTATATACCTGGCTATATAGCCACTTCTTGATTATGTTTGACTCATAGACAAACGTTAGGAAGGATTCACTATTAACCCTTTCACATCGCAAATGCCGGGTCGTGCCCGGGATCATGGCACGGGTCCGTCCCGGGAGCGACATGGCATTTGCGAGGTGATTTGTGCAATGTAAAAGGGGTATATGAGACAGAATGCTAGGCTGTCATGGTGTCTAGGTTCATAATATCAACAGCAAGAGGTTCGACATTCATAGTTAAAATGTCAACATCATTAACTTCAATACCTGCACAATGTCAACATTTACAGAATCTAACCACGTTATCTGGTCTCATGTTGACTTATTGAAAGTTGACTTGGCAAATACAGACAAAATGTGCCAAACCCAAAAGAAAATACAGCAGATCCTCATTGGAGCTGCCCCTGGTGATTCTATCGCCTATCGCCGCTTCTCATCATCCGCCAGAAGGGGGCGTGACGGAGCCCTTCATCGCCTCACCTGCCACTGTCACATAGTTGCCAGCCCCCCCCCCACCTTACCCTGTCCACCTCCCTGAAGCACAGACAGGTAGGGATTCTGCTCCCCACCGCCCCGTGAAGGGGACATGCATGCGTGGGAGTTGCTCCCGCGTCCCCGTCAGATGCAGCGCCTCTCCGCCAGTAATCCATAATCCTGCATTGCATAAGGACAATTTCAGCCTACGATTTTTGATTAAATAGCTTTATTTCCTCTTCTCATTCCTGTAATGCATGGGTTCTCAGACTCGGTCCTCAGGAACCCACACAGTTCATGTTTTCCAGATTTTTTGTGACAATTGGTGATACAGAGTTCTCCTGCTGGGTGACCGGGAAAACATGACCTGTGAGGGTCCTGAGAACCATTGCTGCTATTCACACATAACTCCCAATACTCGGTAATGCATCCTTCTGTCATCCATAGAAGAATAACAGTGAAATCAGAACGTAGGAACAAGCGGAGCTCAGAGAGAGCACAAAAAGTCATTATATTACATCTTCTGTGGGAGCAACGGCATCAATGTCATTTCATTATTTTTCCATCTCTATATATCCATGGCTTGTTGTATATGCTGAGATTCTTCTGTCCTGTTGTTGATCATGCTCACAACATTTTCAAAGAAATCCATGTGCTAGGTTGGGCGGTGCTAGTCTGTACTGGTAACCAATCAGATCAGCCACATGCCAGATGGATGGGTGGACCTGATAGTATCAGTGAGCAGCTTGCTGTCCTTGTTGTATTATGACCTGCCCCTGCGGTTCCACTCCATGGCAGGTGGCCTGGGAAGCCCCGTGACACCAGCCGCACTGACCAATAATACTGTCTATTGCTAGGACTCCGGGCAGCCGCAGGGCTCAGGGCCCTAACTAAAGCAGTGCAGATGGTGCTTTGTCTTCAACACATTGGCCGCATGGATTCAAAAACATCCGATGGTCGCTCACCGTGGAATGATTTTTTTCCTCTCTTCGTGGATAAAAGTCTGGAAATTGCCGAAATGGGGGCGGGTGCTGATGTCATGTGATGTCAGGCAGGTACGGACAGTCCTGTGTTCGCAGGGGTATGCACAGTGTTTCTATGAGTGTGCCCAAAACCCAAGGGCGTAACTAGTATAGGTGCAAGGGATGCTGCTGCTATGGGGCCCAGTGCTGAACGGGGGCCCATCTTTACTATCTAAGTAATATGTTTAACATACATGTATCACCATCAGTTGCTACATAGGGGGCCCTTAAAAACTTTTGCTATGGGGCCTATAAATATCTAGCTATGCCCCTGCACAGGGCCACCAATAGGGGGGTGCTGTGGGTACAGCTGTCCTGGGCCCTGGCCTCTGGAAGGGCCCAGACAGCTCATTTTGCACACCGCAACCCCCCCGACTGCCTCCGCTGCGCTCAGTGCGCTGAACAAAGAAGGTCCCGGAGCACAGGTTTATTCAACCAACCCAGGATGTTGGCGGACAATTAAAATGCTGCACCAGCTTTTGAGCCAATCAGAGCTCGTGTACCGGCAGCCAATCAGAGCGGCTGCCGGTATGTGAGCTCACCAGCTGAAGCAGCATTTTAATTGGCCGCCGGCATTCTGAGTTGAAGAAGCCTGCAGATCAGCGGAGCAGGAGCCGGGTTATGGTAAGTCAAGCAAGGAGGGGGGGGGGCCTGGGGCCCGGACTAGAAATGAGTCCAGGGCCCCAAAATTCCTGATGGCAGCCCTGCCCTTGCATAAAATGCTGGGGGGGGGGGGGGGGGGGGTCACCTGCATCCCCTCTCCACCCATCAGTGATGTAGCTCTTATGTTTTCTATAAACATAAGTGATGTTTATGATAAAAGTTGCAGTGGGGCATTGGCAAGCCCAAAAATGAAAGTCACCTAATGGTCAAAGGTATAAAATGCTTTTAAAAGTAACCGTAGGTTTGTCAGTGTGTACAATGTGTCTGTTTCTGGTCATCACAGGGGTTGCAGTGTGTGTGTATTTAGAGAAGCATACATTGTGTGTGGGTACATGTATCTCTACAACCAAGTCATTACTACTTGGCCACTTTTGATTCTTTTATTTTACTCAAAGGTCAAGATGAATAAAAACGTCATCTTCAGATGATTCTCCCAAGCCCACAATCTGCGCCAGGATAGAATATGCTCCTATTTAGAATCCTTTGTTGATAGAAGATCTGTTGTTGCTAGTTACACTAGCGAAACAGGGCCAATGAAGAGCTAATTCCGTCTCATACAAGGTCACGAGGAGCCGATAAGGCAGCTGGAAGACCAGACAACAACAAACTGGCTGACTGGCATGGAATGAAGTATCTGACAAATAAGCTTTTCCCCCTCTCTCCTCCCTAACCTTGATTGTAAGATGTTACAATGTAATATGCTATGAACGCTTTGTGTTTTATTTTTACTTTGTTTGTGTACAAGCTGCCTGTTTCCATTTCTGATTAGGTGTCATCAAAGTGTAAAACTGGTTTTACTGGCAGATCATGGGGGGGGGGGGGGGGGGAGGGGGCGCAATTTTTATAGTTACGCCACTGGATTAGGATGTATGATCCTTATGCTAAAAGTAGTTTGTATGTACAGATAAGTCATTAAGTACCTCTGCAGTGATCACTGTCTCTGGATGGGAACCAGAGAGGGATAACTCTTACATTACTTAATGTAGATAATTACGTAACAAATTCTATTTAATTTCATGTAAATAAAGTGATTAATAACAATTATTGTATTCATATTACTTTATCTGCGGAGAGACTTGCACTGCGGAGTGACAGTCACTGCAGTGGGACCTTCTGAACTCCCTGTACTCTGTATATAGTATATCTAGGTAGGATGCAATACCTGTCACTGTGCAGTGCTGCAGCAGGATGATTTTGTGCCCTGTTCCTGCCTCACGAATGATGTCATTCTGAGAGGACAGGGCCACAGGTACCAGTAAGAAGGGCATTGCCCAGAGCGTCCTTAGGATAGTCCAGGCATCTGTACCAGCTGCAGAATGTATGCACAGAACATCCTTTGGGTGAGGCTCTGCAGCAGCTGTGATGGCTAAATAGGAAATTATTAGTCCTGCTTTTAGCTTTGATTTTTACTAAGACCCTCTTATTGTGTATGACCAAGGGGCTGATTCTGACAGGCGCAAATTTGCAGCGGTCAGCATTCAGTTAAGTTACAGTGAAATCCCGCCTATGGACTATGGACAGTGTATCGAAAATCATCAGTCATGCGAATTTGCAGCCGTGTGAACACGTTTGAATTACCCCCAAATGCCCACATGAGCACTTAATTTCATTCAATCAATTCACGTTCCATTCAAACACTTTTATTTTTTTATGGTACTTTTGGATGTATTGTATAAAGCAAGCATGTCTAAACTATGGCCCTCCAACTGTTGTAAAACTACAATTCCCATCATGCCTTGCCACAGTTTTGCTCTTAGGGAATGCTAAAACTATGGCAAGGCATGCTGGGATGTGTAGTTTCACAACAGCTGGAGGGCCACAGTTTGGACATGCCTGGCATAAAGGATCTGGTTCCAACCCGCTCACTAGGCACGCCTATATTTGCTGCCTACCGAGCGGGTAAGCACTGCCCCAATGCCAGCTGCCCATCCCGAGCAGGCATCGGCCCGCCTGCATTCCCAGGGGAACTCGCAGCATTTTCATGGGGATTGCACGTTCCGTACCTCTTCAGCAAAGCAGTTTCTGAAGCAATCAATGGGGAGTCCTGTTGACAAGTGACCTTGCACTGCTGCTGTAGAAATATTTTATAAAGCCATGAGGTAAAATAATAACCGGCAGCCGAAATGAAGTGCTCCCTATATGATATACAGGGATTCACATACCAAGAAATGTGTTTAACCTAAAATGTCAATTAATATCAAATGTTAGCAGCGCTGCATCAATGGGCACATTGTTCCCAACAAAACAGGCAGCATATAGTCTCCGGTGCGTGGGTTATAACCTTAGGACTGCGGCTTGTCTTAAATTCTGCCTTGTACGGTAAATGCTGCCGGCTTAATCTAAACATAGTTTTGCGCAAGGTATACAGTGAAGTAAGATGTCAGGATATATAGAAGCGGATGATATTGTACAGGAAAGGGAGGAAGTATTATCTTACTGAATAGGTAGTGGATTTGTCAGATGTCCTTTCTGTAGAGGTGAAAACAGTCGGTGGAGTCAGTCAGTCACAGCTTGGATACCATATCACATTTTTGAACATTTTACTTTGACACTAATTCAATTTATTTTCCTGACAACCCAGCAAAATAGCCTTAAAGATGATTATCAAAGGTCCGCCATCTTCTGCTGCCTCCTCTGTATAGCGCACGGATGGCTGTCCAATCAGCTGCTGTTATCGCTCACACTGGTTCACACTGCCCCCAGATAGCTGAGCGGTAGATGTATGAAGCAGAGATAAGGGAGGAGAAGTGAGCCGGTAAAGAAGTTACCCATGGTAACCAATCAGCATTGAATTAACAGCTATAATTTGCATAATATAAAAAAATACAGAGCAGCTGATTGGTTGCCCAGGACAACTTCTCCACTGGCTCAGTGCCCGCCCCTCTGTTGTTGGGAGGGAGATCCACCAAAATCCTGGGTATATGTGACCTAGGATTTTGGTGGAAAAAAAGTGTAAGTGCCCAAAAATGTCTCAGGAATTAATTTAGTTTCCTATTATCGTTGCTGTCAATAACTGGTGAATTCTATATAATGTTTTACAAACAAATGTGACAATATCTTGGATATCTAGATATATAGATATATAGATTCGAGTGCAAATCAGCCCCCATATCCTATGTGGATTGCATTGCTGTTAGATATAACAAGCTCTGGAATCTGAAGCAATCTCGAGATTGGCTCTGGTCACTAAAGAAGAACTGAAGATGCAATAGTGATGGGCTACTCTTTGATCAGAACCTGTTTCCTGACAAGAGTGTATAGCATGGTTGCCTATCCTCTCGGAATGTTTGGGAGGTTCCCAAAAATCGTGTCCCCCTCCCGGCCCACTGGGTAAGGTGGGCAAGTCTCCCGCATACCCTTGCAGCCCTCAAACACCCCCTCCCCCTGTAGCCGCTGAAACAAATTCCGGTTCTTTGGGTAGGGACTAAAATGACAGGAATTGCGGCATTTCACGTAATTTTAGCCCCGCCCTCTTTTTCTCAGACCCGCGAATTGCGAGTTTGTATGGAATGGGGGCAGGGCTTGGTGACATCAGCCTTGTTTCCGCTCCACAGTCTGCAGTATTTGGTCTACTCTCCGGGTTTCTCCCAGTAAGGCACAATTAAAAGTCGGCAACCCTGGATTATAGTTGTGATAAATAGCGCCATCTGTGCTCAGTCACTGAGAGTGCGCTCTATTAGGGGGTGTGGCCTAATTCCCATGAAGTCACACCCCCTATTGTGATGTTTTGGAGCTGTCTGCACTAGTGCAGGATTACAAAGCCTTGTATGATGCCGAAATTCTGCGAGATCAGATTGTAATATATAGGGAAAGTAAAATACTGTGCTTAACAGTTCTGTTTTCCTCACGTTAACTAAATTTGATCAATATCCTAAATACACCTGAAACTTCCAATGTTGTCACTGACACCAAATGTACATTATTAATATTTTGGTCTCGTTACCGTGGGGGCAGAGGTGGAACTATCATTGGTGCAGTGCACCCTGAAGGGCTCACTGCTGCCCTGTCACTCTCTTCCTGTCATCAGGGCCGGATTAAAGGGGGGGAAAGTGGGTCAGTACCCCTGGGCGCCCTGTGGTTGGCATGTATTTAAAGAAAAACATTTTTAGCTAAAGGTTTTGTGCATGGGAGTGGGGTAGTGCTGCAGCTTCACCTATCTACCAATATGACAATGATTAATAGTGCTGAGCATCAGGAGCCAAAGCACACTGACCGCACAAGTGTGCAGTGCATTACTGGGAGTTGACTAAGTTGACATTTTGCACAAGAGGGCAGAGGCTGAGAGGTTTGTGCTGAGCTCTGATTGGTGGAGCTCATTACATGCTTCTCAGGCCCATAGAGAACAGCAGCAGCAGCCTAGTCATGGGAGGGTTTTTAATCAGAGGCAGCACTGAGCCTGTGAGGTCTCCTACAGTCCTACAGAGTAAGGTGCAGAGGGACAAACACAGGTTTTTCATGTATATATACACATACAGTACACACACATAACGTAGACTACATGCTGTACAAAGTGGTAAAGTACCACCCTTATTAAAACAAGTCATTTTGAGACTGTGGTGAGTGCCCTCATTGGAGTATGATACCCTACATTGCATATATACACATAATATACACATATATATATATATATATATATATATATATATACACACCCCTGCAGTTACCCATTGACCAAGTTTATACTGCCTTTACTCTGTGTTTTGACAGTGTAATATTCTCCCATGCAGTTTGCAGCCAGTAATGACAAGTGCAAGAGGGCCCCCCTGTCTAAAGTGCCTTGGGCCCCCCAAAGGCTTCATCTGGCACTGCCTGTCATCCACAGTTTTTTCCTGCCACCGTGTGCCTCTCCCTGTCACCCCCTGCGTCTCCCCATCGCCCAATGCCTCTCCCTGTCTTGGGCCCACAACCCACAAGTTCCGCCACTGAGTGGACAGGAGCAGTTACTGGGCTGAAAGTTACTTCCTATGGAAATACAGTAAGTTCTGCTCGGTAATAACTTTTTGTCTTTGTCATGTCCCTGCGTTGAGAGCACAGACAGAAGAAACCATTCATGTTGGAATATAAGAATTGGTGTCCCTTTAAACCAGTCACCCCGGCTATGCTGGCACAGTAGTTGTTTTGGAAAGACAAGTGCAGCTAAGCCCTGGGAATGTAGAAGGAGCTTCAAGAATGGAGATCTCTCTAGAGATGACTGCGCAGGAGCTGCTCCCATCCTGCAGCTGGAGAACGTTTAGTATATACAAATCCCAGTTCATCTACCAGTCAAGGAGAATACAACTTGTGGCTGTTGTGCAACTACAAATCCCAGCATGCACTGAAAGCCAAAACTGCATGTTGGGTTCCAAAATAATATAACTATGACAGTCTCAATTTTTTTTTTGTCCTCTCCGGTGATCTGTGGATGTGAGAGATAGGACGACTGTACATGTGAATGGCTGATGTGATAAAGTGATACTGTAGGGGCACAGAGTTCACTATTATCTCGCTGAACAAGGAGCACAGCAGGTTCATGCCGTATGAGGCTGGGCAGATAGTCAGGTCTCTGTCTGATAAGGGTGGTCTTATCCCTGCAGGGAGAACTGATGGAGGGCTCAGGTTGTGGCAGCTGCCTATCAGCGCTCCCGTTATCACCAGCCAGCATTAGAGGCTGCAGACATGACAACCCCTCTCCTCTCAGAGCAGAAGATGCCTGTTTGGGTCATAGGGTTGACACAATGAAGCTCGACATACAATAATTCAACCACTAATGGTAGACATGGCTTAACAGGGGACACATAAAACAGTGTATCCCCAATATATATCCAAGGCTTGTCATGTACGGAGGTGGAGCAGCAGTGGATACAATTATTATATAACAATTGTTACTGTAATGTTAAGCTGGGTACATACTATCAGTGGCGTAACTATTAATTATGTACCCCTCTGCCAAAATTTTTGCCAGTGCCCTTCCCCCAGTAGGGTTAACCCTCTAGGGTTAACAACCCCCCCCCCCAGTAGTGTTAACAACCCCCCCCATAGGGTTAACCCCCTCCCGTGTGGCCGGTACCTCCTGCCACATCTGTCTTGCGGGTCCCGGCTCTCCCGGCTCCTGCTGCTTATAACAAAAAGGTGACATTGGGAAAATGGCTGCCCCCATGCCGCAGACCGTTTTTTTTAGGGTTGTCAGATTAGGCCGCCGCCTCCGCTAGCATCCTCAATATCTGTATTTCGTATGGGGGCAGCCATTTTCCGAATGTCACCTTTGTTTTACAAGCAGCAGGAGCCGGAACCTGCAAGACAGAATCTCCGGCGGCAGCGGCTAAATATAGCCCCGCAGCCCTCTCCCCCCCCCACCGGGCACCCACACCTTTTCAGCACCTCCTCGCCACCGCGAGGGCTGCGTGGCTATAGGTACGCCACTGCATACTATGCAATCTGTTCTCGTGCATATCGTTCAGTGTGTACCCACTATATAGGTAAGGATGCGTACTCCCGCGGGTTATTAACGATTCCCCTGTCTTCTGTCGTCAAATTTTACAATATCATCAGCGACTGCATGTTTGAAGGGGGTCCCGGTGACATCACTGAATGATATCCTTAATGATTTCATACAGGTCGGGATGTACTAAGGTAAAAAAAATTTGAGGTACATTTTCAAATGTACTAACACCCGGCTGCCGCGTTTTCCCGGGCAGGGTATCACCACCTTTGAGTGTGTAATACCCTATAGAAGCCTATGGGCTTCTTATCGCCGCAACCCGCCGCAGACGCCGGGATGCAGTTAAAATCCCGGCGGTCGGGATCCTGGCGTTCAGAATCCCGACGCCGGAATCCCGACCGCCGAAATACCGACACATTCTCCCTCCTGGGGTGTCCACGACACCCCTGGAGGGAGAATAAATTAGCGTGCCGAGCGTAGCGAGGCACCGGGCCCGCTGCGTGGCGAGCGCAGCGAGCCCGCAAGGGGGGGGGGGGCGATCCACGTCCCCCCCTTGTCGGCATTTCGGCTGTCGGGATTCCGGCGTCGGGATTCTGAACGCCGGGATCCCGACCGCCGGGATTCAATACTGAATCCCAGACGCCGACCCCACTCCGACGAGTCCCCAGCATACAGCAAGCTCAGTCAAACTCCTCCTCCCTCCCTCCGGCTGCAGGGGGAAGCAGGGGAAAGGAGGAGGCGGCCAGGACACCGTGGCCTGGATGGAAGTCCCCCATGATACCTGTGATGTGGTGTGCGGGGGGACTTCGTCACCACATTACGATGCTAGTCGTATATGTTAGTACATATGCGCTAGCATCGCTGCGGTTGCACGGCAAGGGGCGGTGATGTATTTGAATACATCCCAGTCTATTAGCAATATATCATCCTTTCCGCATTGACGTCGATATCATAACCGATAATAATAATAGTGTGTATGCAGCTTTACAGTCAGGATATGGATTATATTCGATCCAATAAGATTGTCCATGTAGCCAAACCAAAAGGTCTAGTAATGAAAGGAAGAAAGACATCGATGGGTAAATGTATTATACCCGCAGCATAGATATGGGTATAGCATTTGCTGCTTCACCTCTTTACTGAAAACTCCCCCCTCTGGCCTATAGCGCTGTAAGAGAGGCGGAGCCCCATGTGCAATATCCACCGCCAGGCCTCCTCCTCTCAGCCAGGAGCAGAATCCCGCTGCGTATGTTCAGACCTCCAGAAAAATGGCACGGTAGCCATTTTTCCAGGGATTCTGGCAGCGCTGCTGCCTTCATTGCGGGGCTCCAGAAGGTAAGTATTTCAAAATGGGGGCAGTGTGTGCGGTGTGGCCCCCACGGGACTCAAGGGCCCGTGTGCTGTGTGCGCCACTCACATTGCACCCATTATAAATATGCCACCGGCACTGTGTCTTTCCTCTGGTTGGCTCACTGGGCAAGCGCTTGAGCTCACATGCAGCCTGGAAATGGCAGCTGCAGCTATTGATAGCTGGAGGTATTGGAACGGGCAGTGCTACTGACAGAGGCATAGCTGCCGTAAGGCAGCCACCACGGTTGCTTGGGGGAGCAAGCGCCAGCGGGGCGCCCCCGGTGCCCGGGCACTCTGGTCAGACCCCCCCTTACCCCTCCGCATGCCGCCGCCACCGCATTCAGTCCGGCACCGCAGATAGCCTCCGGGCTCCGTCTCCTGCAGTAATGAAAAATGACACGACAAAATGGCTCCCCCCTAATAGCAGACAGTTTTTAAGAATGCTAGAGGAGGCCGCCGCCTCCTCTAACATCCCTAAAAAAACTGTCTGCTGTACGGGGGCAGCCATTTTGTCGTGTCATTTTTCATTACTGCAGGAGACGGAGCCTGGAGGCTATCTGCGGTGCCGGACTGAATGCGGGGCTGGCGGCGGCGGCATGAGGTAATTTTTTGGCGGGGGGGCGCCACAATATTAGTTACGCCTCTGGCTACTGACCATTCCAATGACCATTCATATGTAGCCAGGAGTAGATAGCAGCGAAGATAACGACACCTTGCACACTCCTTCTAACATGGGGGAGAAGCGGTAGCAGAGCAGATAACATATTTAACTGTTTAAGTGCCAACATCTCTGTGAGTGATGTTCAAAATCACATTTGTTATATAGATTCAAATACACAATGTTGTATAAAAAAGATTATATTTTCCTATAAGGTAACATTACAGGTCATTATGATGAATAAAAATTTGGTTTGGCAATTTTTTACACCTATTTTGACAAATTCACTTGGCACTTGGTTAATAAGCGTGCTGCATGTATGGATTGGGGTGGGCACCTATAATACTCCCCCAATCTTGTCACTCAAAACATTTAACCATTTGGAGGAATTCCACTAATGTCATTTAACATCAGGCTGATCATATCTAGAAATCAGTTTTCCTATGTGTCAGCGCATTAAACCGTTTCACTAATTACGGCGTAAACAGTATTAAACACGTATCATTCACAAAGCCAGC
Source organism: Crinia signifera (assembly GCF_055691185.1). Classification (NCBI taxonomy): domain Eukaryota; kingdom Metazoa; phylum Chordata; class Amphibia; order Anura; family Myobatrachidae; genus Crinia; species Crinia signifera. The sequence goes on from NC_139227.1 coordinate 24,950,914, forward strand.
GTATTACATTATATGCTAATTATGCTTGCCAAAAATCATGCTAAACATCAGTCCTCGATATACACAGACACATGCAATGATTCATCCTAGGAATTTACATTTTCCTGAAAATATAATGTAAATCCTCAATTGCAGCTGATATTCTTCAACATTCATGAGCTGCTTAACTATTCCCAAATAGTGTTTTCAGCAAGACTCCAAACTATTCTATAAATATAATATCCCAGCAGTTAACACTTCTCCACAGCCTGAAACGAGCAGATCCTGGATTCCATTATTTATCGCAGTCCTCTGCCTCTCCTAACTTCCTGTTGTCATTAATTATTAATCAGGCATTTAAAATAAATAAGTATGCAGAGTCACTGAGCCTCTCTCAGTGCACGCGATGGATGTTTTGGGTAAAGTGATAGTTTAGAGAACTTGAAAGCATTTAATTCCTCTCTTACTTGGCACAGCAACGCTTTTACTACCCTGGAGTCCTGAGAGATGCCCAGGTCCAGCATTGTAACAGTGTAATGTGGGCTAGGTGAAATGAGGGAGATTGCTAGACTAATGAGGGAGAGATGGAGATTGCTGCTATGTCAGGGAGTCTCCTGCAGAATGCAGATGGGGAGGTAACTATGATGTAACACTGTAATGTGGGCTAGGGGACATGAGGGAGATTGCTAGACTAATGAGGGAGCGAGGGAGATTGCTGCTATTTCAGGGAGTCTCCTGCAGAATGCAGATGGGGAGGTAACCATGATGTAACAGTGTAATGTGGGCTAGGTGACATGAGGGAGATTGCTAGACTAATGAGGGAGAGATAGAGATTGCTGCTATGTCAGGGAGTCTCCTGCAGAATGCAGGAGGGGAGGTAACTATGATGTAACAGTGTAATGTGGGCTAGGTGACATGAGGGAGATTGCTAGACTAATGAGGGAGAGAGGGAGATTGCTGCTATGTCAGGGAGTATCCTGCAGAATGCAGGAGGGGGAGGTAACTATGATGTAACAGTGTAATGTGGACTAGGTGACATGAGGGAGATTGCTAGACTAATTAGGGAGAGAGGGAGATTGCTGCTATTTCAGGGAGTCTCCTGCAGAATGCAGGAGAGCAGGCAACTATCCAGCACATTCAATCAGGCTCAGCATACCTCCCAACTGTCCTGATTATGGCGAGACCGTCCCTTTTTTGGGAACGGTCCCGCGTCCCACCGGGGGCTGGCATTGGGAAGGAAATTGGTAGGCCCCCCTGTCCCGGCCTGCAATGCTGTGCAATACTTTATAGAATCCTAGGGGCTTCGCAGTGCTGTATGAGGGATCTGTCACGGATCACTCCCAGCATGCATCATGGCCGGCGATGTCACTTTACACATGCGCAGAGAGACTCCCGGGTTTCAGACCTGAAAGTCCAGGGCCGGCGCTGCATCGCAAAGGACAGCTGTTATCGCAAGAGCTGCCCTTTGTGTTACTAATTGCATATGTTAGTGCATATGCTATTAGTATGGATGCGGTAGCCGGCGGAGAGGGGGCAGAGGACGTTAGAACATCCCACCCTAAATGCCATATTGTAAGCTGTTTTTGAAAAATTATAGTGATAAACTGGTTGGTTTGTAGTTTATATCTCTCCACTTTATATCTCCCCAAATCTTTTTTATTAATAATAATAGTAATAATAATAATAATTATTATTATTATTATTATGATGCAGCACATTCCATTTTACTTTACAATTTAAACAGTTATAAAACAGATTAGTTACAGATAGTCAAAATGGTAGGAAGGCCGTCAAAGTCTAATAGGGCCTACACACGTAGTGATCCCTGGCAATTTTCTAAGCGATCTCACTAGGGGTGGGATGCCGTAACATCTGCAGCCCTTTATCGCCACACATCGCCGGCTACTGCATAGATAATAATCGCATATGTACTAACATATGCGATTATTATCGCAAAGGCCAGCTCTTCCGATAAGAGCAGCCCCTTGTCATGCAGCCGGTAGGGGGGTGAGCGGGTCCCCGGTGGCTCCCTGCAGCAGTAGCAGCTGGGGACAGGGATTCCGCTGGCTCCTCCTCCTGCACCCGGAAGTGGAAGTATGGGGCTGGGGAGGAGGAGCTCACTGGTCCGGGCAGCACAGCAGGAGGCTGCCCAGACACAGGTGAGGGGTCGGCGCGCATCGGTGCGGGGGTCGATGCGGGGCAGGGAGAGTCCTGATAAGAAATCCAAAGGCTTCTATGGGGTATCGTCAGGTTTTGCTGCCGATAATCCCTGTCACGGTAACCCGGCATTTGTGTTTTAGTGCATTCTGAAATGCGGTAAAAACCCTGATAACGGGGTTTTACCTAATTTTTGCTTTAGTGCATCCCACCCTGAGGCAGTAATGATAACCATTACACCATCCGTGGTGCCCAAATAAATAGATCCCTTTATCTCTCCCTACTTTATCTTGCTTTAACCCCTTCCCGACATTTGACGTACATTTACGTCATGGTCGGGAAGTACTTCCCGACACATGGCATAAATGTACGTCATGGTTTCTAACTGTCACTGCGTCTATAGACGCGGTGACAGTTAAGAGATGTCTGCTGTCCCTGACAGCAGACATCCCCCCTCGCCGCCCAGGGGGGGCAGGGGTGCCCCCCCCGGTCGGCGATCGCTGTGATTGGCTGTTCAAATCTGAACAGTCAATCACAGCGTTTCCTGTGTTACCGGCGGCTAAGCCGCTCGGTAACACAGAAAACGGTGGTGATCGGTGCAGCACCGATCACCACCGAGCGGCAGCACCCCCCTCCCACCCGCCGGGCACTCACCCGGCAGCAGCAGCAGCTCCAGCGGCTCCACCGCTACGTCCGGAGCGCACGCTGCGCTCCCCTCCTCCCCCCTCCCCCCCGCAGCAGCAGCAGCAGCAGCAGCAGCATCATGCTGCTGCTGGAAAAGTGAAAAATAAAATAAAATAAAAAATAATGTGCAAATGTGTGTATATATATATATATATATATACACACACATATATATATATATATATATATATATATGTGTGTGTATATATATGTATATATATATATATATATATATATATATATATGTGTGTGTGTGTGTGTGTGTGTGTGTGTGTGTGTGTGTGTGTGTGCGTATACCGCACCGATCACCAACGATCGCCAGCCCCCCCCCCCCCCTCCCACCCGGCAGCCCCCCTCCCTCCCACCCACCCGGCTGCCGCAGCGCCAGCACCCCTCCCACCCCCCCGCCAGCCGCAGCGCCAGCCCCCCTCCCAAAGCTGGTGACCAAAATGGGGTCACTTGTGGGGGGGTTCCACTGTATTGGTGCTTCGGGGGTCTTGCTAATGCGACATAGCACCCGCCATTCATTCCACCACCAAAAATCACTCCTTCCCTTCTGAGTCCTGCCATGCACCCAACTGGTATTTTTTGGTCACATGTGAGGCATTGCCGTACCCGGGAGAAATTGGGGCACAGATTTTGGGGTGCTTTGTCTCCTTCATTCCTTGTGAAAATTAAAAATTTTGAGCCAGAACTGCATTTTTGTGTAAAAAATTAAATTTTTTTACACAAAAATGCAGATCTGGCTCAAAATTTTTCATTTTCACAAGGAATGAAGGAGACAAAGCACCCCAAAATCTGTGCCCCAATTTCTCCCGGGTACGGCAATGCCTCACATGTGACCAAAAAATACCAGTTGGGTGCATGGCAGGACTCAGAAGGGAAGGAGTGATTTTTGGATTTTGCAGCACAGATTCTGGTTGAATGACCCCCGAAACACCCATACAGTGGAACCCCCCCACAAGTGACCCCATTTTGCAAACTACACCCCTCAGGGAATTCATCTAGGGGTATAGAGTACATTTCAAACCCCCCGGGGTTTCACCAATTTTGATACAACTGAGCTGTGAAAATGAAAAATTATTTTTTTTCATTTTCACTGCCCAGTTGTACCACAATTGGTGAAACCCCTGGGGGTTTGAAATGTACACTATACCCCTAGATGAATTCCCTGAGGGGTGTAGTTTGCAAAATGGGGTCACTTGTGGGGGGGTTCCTAACTTTTAGCATCTTATGGTGCCTAGAAACCTACATGGTGCCTAAAAAATAATCTCATAAAAAGGAGTCTCCAAAATCAAGTAGGTGCTCCTTCTATTATGAAGCCTGTGGTTTGGTCACCGTGCACACTAGGGCCACATATAGGATATTTATGAAAACCAAAGAATTGGGGGAATCAATTTTTAGTCACATTTCTCTAGTAAAATGTACTGTGTTCCTTAGAAAAATGTATTAAAATTGAAAATCCGAAAAAAAAATGAAATTTTGAAATTTAACCTACACTTTGTTTTAATTCCTGTGAAACACCTAAAGGGTTAACAAACTTCCAAAATGCTGTTTTGAATACTGTGAGGGGTGCAGTTTTTGAAATGGCATCATTTATGGGGGTGTCTCACATACAAGTCCCTCAAAGTCACATCAGAACTGAACTGGTCCCTAAAAAAATCAGTGTTTGAAATTTTCTTGAAAATTTGAGAATTTGCTAGTCATATTTGAAGCCTCCTAGTGTCCAAAAAAATTAAAAGGAAGTTGAAATAATGATTGCAACATAAAGTAGACATATGGTCTTTGTTAGTTATTAACTATTTTGAGTGGTATGATTATTTGTCTCACAAGCAGAAAATGTGACATTTTGCATATTGCTAAATTTTCCATTTTTTCACGATATTTTGGTATTTTTCACAAAAAAACACAGACTGTATCGACCCAAATTTACCACTAACTTGAAGTACAATGTGTCACGAGAAAACAATCTCAAAATCACTGGGATAAGTAAAAGCAAAAAAAAGTTATCCCCACTTAAGTGAGACATGTCAGATTTGAAAAAAATGGCTCTGTCAGGAACGCAAAAACTAGCTCTGTCAGGAAGGGGTTAAGCGTTGATTCATCACCCATATTGCCCCGACACATACTGTACACTCTATGGTTACAGTACATCTTGTTTGGGTTTGTCTAGTCAGCAGCCAATTAACCTACTTCTATATACTTGTAAGTGTGGGAGGAAATCAGGAAGACCCTGTCTCTATAAATGTAGCAATTTACAGATGTACAGTATATACACAGGCCTCTACACCATGGTAATTATGTATTGTTGTACATATTCAGCCTGAAACGTTAAGTTTGCATTTAAGCCGCCACTAAATTTCCCATTTGCGTAGTGTTATTCAGTTAATTAGATGATTAAGTTAGATGAGGGAGAGTGCTTTATACAAGGGTCCTGAACCAAGATCACAATATCCAACATGCAATGTAATTTTCTCCTCTGACCCATCACTAAAGGGCTGCATTGTTTATTCACTGGTCTGTTCCCGGCTAGAATTCATTAGCAGCTGCTTTAATTGGACACCTACAGATACTGCTTATGTCGTTTTATTTGTTGAAAGGCTAACCGGGATCATTTGTATGCCATTATCATCAAGTGGTTCAGCGAGGGCCACCGGACTGAGGTCTGCGGTCCTGCCTCAGGCAAAGGTTTGCTAGCCCAGTGGCAGTATGGGGCATCACGTGATAAGAATTATGTTAATAATCATATTAAGATAAAACAAATTAACAAAGTTTGTTTCGAAAGAAAAGAAGGAAATTTTCCGAGCACTTTTTCCGCTGTAAGTGGAGGTAAATCTGAAGCGGATATTTTTACATGTTAAACTGGTTTTGTTTAACTTCTACTACTGTACGTGAATGTCACAGTAGTTCTGGTTAGTCAGGAAATGAATTAAGTTGCTCCCTAAATGCGACGAGTGCTGACATATTTCTGTGTTATACCCCTTTCACACTCACAGAGCCGGGTCATACCCGGGAATGTGTTCCCGGACGCTTCCCGGGAATGCACCCTTTCACACTGAACTCAGACCTGGGATCGACCCGGGACAGCCCCATTCACACTGATCCTGGGAAATCCCTGCAAATACATATGCATGTCATTAGAAATGGACTCCAGGGGCGAAATGTAATGGGAGGCGTTTTTTTTTTCCGCAAAATATGCCGTTTTCGGGCATTTCCCGAAAATCGCATATTTTATAGGGTGCGATTTGCGGCAAAAATCACATTTTTTAAAGGTGCGATTTTTAGTTAGACTAAAAATCGCATCCAGATGTTTTCCCATTAAAAAGGATAGAACTCGCATATTTAATGGGTTGCGATTTTTAGTAAAGGTTACTAAAAATCGCAAAAAAAATAGACCAGGTACTGCCTGGCGATTTTATCAGAAACATGCACAGATCATTGAGATCTGTGCATGGTTCTGTTGTAAAAAAAATAGTTAAAACAAAAAAAAAAAGAAAAAAAAACGGCGTGCGGTCCCCCTCCTAAGCATAACCAGCCCCGGGCTCAAAAAGCCGGTGCTGGTATTATAAAATCATGACTGAAAATCGCACATTTTCAGGACTTAAAAATCACCCGAAATCGCACCATATCGCACTTTTTTGCCGCAAATTCGCATCTCATTACATATGCGAATTCGTGGCAAAAAACGCGATTTTTAAAGGTGCGATTTGGTGCGATTTTTTTCTTACGAAAAAATCGCACCCTATTACATTTCGCCCCAGGACTCTGAAAGATTACATCAGCATTTGTGAGCCCAAGAAAGCTCCAATCAGCAGCTTTTTTAAAGTCCTGTGTACCCAATCCCGGGAACGGGACCATTCACACTGACCGCATCCCGTGTCGATTCTGGAATCTACCCAAGTCAGGACCTGGGTAGAAATCCCGGAATGCTTTTCCCAGGATATTCTTTCAAGACCCTTTCACACTGAGCTAAATCCCGGGTTGATGTGCAAAAACCCAGGATAAAATTGCCAGTGTGAAAGTAAGTAATGAGTCCATCCCACTATGCCAGCACTGGCAAATCTAGAAATATGATAACGGGTGGTCCCAGATCTAACTAATCCCGGAAATGGGCATGGCCTTACAAAAAGGGGCATGGCATTACACATTATACCACACACCGTAATGCCCATTACACATGATAGCAAATGCCGTAATTCCCTTTACACATTATTCCGCAAGCTGTATTGCCTATTACGTATTATGCCACACAACGTAATGCCCATTACACATTATGTTACACAATTGGGGTGGTTACAGCGCTATAAACCTTTTGTATGTGGGGCAGCTTAACTGAGTGGTCCATGCTCAAAAATAGTATAAATCAAAGGTTTTAGTTAAGCGCTCTCCTTTGTATGTGAAAATGAGTGACAAGATGCTGATAGTGTGAAATCAAAAAAAAATTTATTTATAAAGTTGCAAACAAATGTACATATGAAAATAGGGTAAAAGGTGAGAGCCTTGAATGAGCCCCGTGGGGGAATTGGGGTGCCAGCAGGCCTAGCAGGCTTATGTCTCATACAGGTTAGGGTGGTGTGGATGTTGCCAGTGATAAGCCCTTGCGGGTGTAAGGGGTCAGCAGAACCCTTTAACCATAAGCCAGCAGGCTTATGTCTTATTGTAGGCAGATGAGCGTGTTTAGGTAGGGGAAAGGGGTATACAGTGGGGCGAGTGGGTGGAGGTAACATTATGTTACACACCGTGATGCCCATTACACATGATGCCACACACCGTGATGCCCATTACACATGACGCCACACACCGTGATGCCCATTACATGTTATGTCACATAAGTGCCACTTACCTACATGCTCAATGCCTGGAGTTATATGCTCGATGCCAGGAGCTTAATGCCTGATGCCAGGGGATTCATACTCGATGCCAAGGGGGTTTCATGCTCGTTGTTAAGGGGGTTTCATGCTCATTGCCAAGTAGGATTACATGTATGTTGCCACAGGGGAGTTAAATGCTTGTTGTCAAGGGTGATTACATGCTTGTTGCCAAGACAGAGTGAGATGCTTGATGCCAAGGGGGATTACATGCTCATTGTCAAGGGGGCTTACATGCTTGTTGCCAAGGGGGATGGAAATGCTTGTTACCAAGGGGATTACATGCTCATTGTCAAGGGGGATTACATGCTCATTGCCAAGGGGAAAGGAAATGCTTGTTACCAAGGGTGAGCAATAGTGATGGGTCAGTGAAATGCTCAATGCCAAGGGGGAGCGAAATGCTGCTGCTCGGTGACAGCTGGGTAGTGGGCTGCTTGGCTCTATTCAGACTCGCAGGGCAGGTCAACGTTACTGCCGGCCACTGAAGGCATAGAGGACGGGTCAGTCCTCCTCCGAGAAAGGTGCGCTGCCCGACTGTCAGAATCAGAGCAGGACAGGTCCGGGCCGGGGCTATTTTGAAATTTTGTGCTACCTCGCTACCCAATAAGAGCTTGCGGTCTGGCAGCCAATCAGGAGAGGCAGTTATGGCTCCTGATTGGCTTCCGACCAAGTTTAATGGAGGCATGGTATGTTGGACGATGATAGCCTAATTTTTAAAGTGCAAATCATTGGTCTGTCCTAGTTAATCACATTGCTATCGTATCCAACATCCCTCATCTTCTGCAAACTCAAGGGACATTACATGTACCTCTTGGATGGGCCTATTAGAGAGAGAGACCAGGAGTCACCTGTGTTTGCCACTGTGTAAGGGAAGAACGCTATTGATTTGGATCAGGAGTCCCCCCTCTGGGTCAGGCCAGTGCCATAGTCTCCTGCCCTTGTCTCCTGCCCATATTTTGAATGAATTGCAGATACCGAAATGTGTAATTGATATTTATTGGCATATTATCTTCAGGTTTCTCCCTATTCATTTGTGCATTGAGCGGAGAGCAGTCGATGTATTCACGTTCCTGCAGCAGAGATATTTGAGTCCTACTAAAAGGGAGAGCTAAGTTTACACAGTCAGCTGCATATTCCCTCTCAGCATTACTGCGTGCTATCAGCAGAGAGCGTTCCTATAGACAGCCAGTCTGCCCAGCCCTGGCATTTATTATACACACAGAACACATTTCTTCTAAGGCGTTACAGACAAGCTTTTAACTCCTCCAGTCTTAAATTAATATTACCCTGTAGCAAAGGAGTTTAGACAGAGAGTCTAAAATATATGTATTAATGTCTGGGGAGAGCAGTGAGGAGAAGTTAAGTACAGCGCATGCCAAATCTCCCCGCCATTAGCACGGTATGGGTCATTGGGTCAAACGCTGAAGATCGTCAGGGCAAAGGTCAACAACTGAAATAGATCGACATGGCTAAGATCGACAGGGTTGGAAGGTCGCATAAGCATCACATCGACAATGAAAAGGTCGACATGAGGTTTTCCTTTTTGTCCTGAATGTTGACATAATGGACATGGACACTGTGGTATTCAATGCCGCCGGGGAGGAGGTGTCTGTGGCGAGGGTGGCTTGTTTTGGGTGAGGATCATCGCCCTTTTCAACATTCTGGGAGGCTCACTGCTCCCACTGAGTAAACGGTCTGGACCCTCCTCTGGTGTCCGGACCGCTCCCTCCCAGCACCGTGTCACCTCTCTCATAACGCCATGTTGCATACTTGCCTACTTTTGAAAACTAGTTTCAGGGATATTACAGTTGGTAATAGAACTTTGAACAGTGCCCCATGGAGGGGGTGTGTCATGGTCCACCCAAAGGGTGTGTCTAGTTGCATAAATGGAGAGATTGTGAAAAGAGATTGTGAACGAGGCACCTAGAAGCGTGGGAGTGTACTGCTACATCTGTGAGGAATATTTTAAAATGACTTATGTACAAATGTAGATGAGCCTCAAAGCAGTTAGTAAGAGTTACTATACTTGGTAAAGTGCTGGGAAATGGCGCTGATGATTCAATGTAAATATATCTGTCTCTCATTCCTTTTCCCCAAAAAAAATATAACAGTGTAATGTGGGCTAGGTGACATGAGGGATATTGCTAGACTAATGAGGGAGAAAGGGAGATTACTGGTATTTCATGGAGTCTCCTGCAGAATGCAGGAGGGGAGGTAACTATGATATAACAGTGTAATGTGGGCTAGGTGACATGAGGGAGATTGCTAGACTAATGAGGGAGAGAGGGAGATTGCTGGTATTTCAGGGAGTCTCCTGCAGAATGCAGGAGGGGAGGAAACTATGATGTAACAGTGTCATGTGGGCTAGGTGACATGAGGGAGATTGCTAGACTAATGAGGGAGAGAGGGAGATTGCTGCTATGTCAGGGAGTCTCCTGCAGAATGCAGGAGGGGAGGTAAATATGATGTAACAGTGTAATGTGGGCTAGGTGACATGAGGGAGATTGCTAGACTAATGAGGGAGAGAGGGAGATTGCTGCTTTGTCAGGTAGTCTCCTGCAGAATGCAGATGGGGAGGTAACTATGCTGTAACAGTGTAATGTGAGTTAGGTGACATGAGGGAGATTGCTAGACTAATGAGGGAGAGAGGGAGATTGCTGCTATGTCAGGGAGTCTCCTGCAGAATGCAGGAGGGGAGGTAACTGTGCTGTAACAGTGTAATGTGGGCTCGGTGACATGAGGGAGATTGCTAGACTAATGAGGGAGAGAGGGAGATTGGTGCTATGTCAGAGAGTCTCCTGTAGAATGCAGGAGGGGAGGTAACTATAGTGTAACAGTGTAACAGTGTAATGTGGGCTAGGTGACATGAGGGAGATTGCTAGACTAATGAGGGAGAGAGGGAGATTGCTGCTATGCCAGGGAGTCTCCTGCAGAATGCAGGAGGGGAGGTAACTATGGTGTAACAGTGTAATGTGGGCTAGGTGACATGAGGGAGATTGCTAGACTAATGAGGGAGAGAGGGAGATTGCTGCTATATCAGGGAGTCTCCTGCAGAATGCAGGAGGGGAGGTAACTATGATGTAACAGTGTAATGTGGAATAGGTGACATGAGGGAGATTGCTAGACTAATGAGGGTGAGAGGGAGATTGCTGGTATGTCCGGGAGTCTCCTGCAGAATGCAGGAGGAGAGGTAACAATGATGTAACAGTGTAATGTGGAATAGGTGACATGAGGGAGATTGCTAGACTAATGAGGGTGAGAGGGAGATTACTGGTATGTCAGGGAGTCTCCTGCAGAATGCAGGAGGGGAGGTAACTATGCTGTAACAGTGTAATGTGGGCTAGGTGACATGAGGGAGATTGCTAGACTAATGAGGGATAGAGGGATATTGCTGCTATATCAGGGAGTCTCCTGCAGAATGCAGGAGGGGAGGTAACTATGATGTAACAGTGTAATGTGGAATAGGTGACATGAGGGAGATTGCTAGACTAATGAGGGTGAGAGGGAGATTGCTGGTATGTCAGGGAGTCTCCTGCAGAATGCAGTAGGGGAGGTAACTATGCCATGTTGCCACCTCCCGCTGTTATCATGCACATCACATATAATGTGTATGTAGAATCAGAGTGCTGAAGTAGAGTCTGGAATGGGTATTATGGGTGCTAGCTGTATCAGCCTATGACATATCCCATATTGCATCAGGCGGCCGCACCGCATCTAGATCACATACATGGGGTATATTTACTAAGATAACAACCAATCAGAATAAACTTCTTATTTCTTTAGCACCTTCTAAAAGATAATAGATAGAATCTGATTGGTTGCCATAGCAACATCCCATCTTCGATAGAACCCCCACCCAGTAATTCCCCTTTCAGACATACCACCCGGGATTTTAAACCTGGTACAATCCATGGTTTTTAAAAATCCCAGGTCAATTGCAGGTGCACAGGACCCGGGATTTTAGTCGACTAGAATCCCGGGAAGAGCCATTCAGACATATATGCTAGTCCTGGGATTATGAGCGTGTGTCTGAAAGGGGTATAAATAAACGGGATACGGTCATTGGGTCACCACTAAGTAGGTCGACAAGCATTAGGTTGACACCACTAGGTCAACATGCAGATAGGTCGACATAAGTTTAGGTTGACATGACTTTAAGTCGACATGCAGTAAGGTCAACAAGACTTTAGTTCGACATGGGTTAGGTCGACAGGGTCATTAGGTCGACATGGGTTAGGTCGACAGGGTCATTAGGTCGATATGGGTTATGTCGACATGGGTCATTAAGTCAAAATGTTTTGTTTTTTTTACTGTTTTTTTTTTTAGGCGACATGTGCCGTCAGGACGTATTTTATGCCGTACCATCCACTCTCGGGCGTGGTGGGAGAATAAAATAGTGTTCGTGCCCGAAGCGAGCCATGCGAGGGGACGCGGTGGTACGTTCCGGTGTCCATGTCGACATGACATGTGCCGATAGGCAGTATTTCATGCCCTACCAACCTAATGACCCTGCTGACCTTACCCAAGTCGACCTAATGACACTGTCAACCTACCCTGTCAACCTACACTCATGTCGACCTTCCTGCATGTCGACTTAGACACATGTCTACCTAATGGTGTCGACCTAATGACTGTCTAACAACTTGCTGGTGACCAACTGATCCTCACCCAAATAAACCTGATGCTGTCTCTGATTTTAGCCAAGGCCACATAGCAACTGTCCGTTCTACAGGCAGACTCCCGATTTTGGGGTCTCCCAGGAGATCAGAAAAGCCTCCCGGATCCTGCTGGGCGGTAAAACCTCAAGGTGTTTTATTACTTTATTTACTGTCTCATCTTTTTCATATAACTTTTTGTTGATAAAGCATCACACATATATGGAGGATCTGAGCAGCGCCATTTGCTAACGCTGAGCATTTACAGGTGAAACCCAATACCGCATCTATGTTCCACATTTCGTAGGCTAATATACCATTAAGCGAGCCGCGCGCAGGGTCGCCCCTTATTTGCATGTTGATAGGGTAACGTGCAGCACTGCATAGCTTCCAGGCAGCTGATGTCAGGCGGAGTCATTGTTGCTCCCCCTGTTTGTTTCTGTAACACAGCAAAGCCACTGGTAGACTGCCAAGCCCATTCCAGCCTTTCCCTGCTTTCTCCTCAACTCACGTCAAAAGATTCTGTGAAATTGCACAGCTATACTTCCCCTGTCTGTCCCAGAACCGTCTTGGAAGAATAGAGATCTAAAAACCAAACTGGCCCAGAATAAAATGAAATGGATGTTTATGTAAAACACACTTGTTCCCAATGGTCATAACTCTGATTTTGAGCTCAAATGGTTTTTACAAGATTACCTTAAAAAGCTCATGATGTACAGTAGATGCTTTTATCATTATTACACTTTTTTACTGTATTTTTTAATTCATTTGTATTTATTATATATTCTTCTCTCCTCACGTGTATTCCTGATATTGTCCCATCTGATGAATATGGATTGTTATTGGGGGTGGCGCTCCCGGGAAACAGGGATGGACAATTCTGGAATACTAAGTATGGCACAGAAAGGTATTTAGAGGAGCAGCCATTCCGCATAAACACCTCCAGAAATACGGATAAATGGTTTGCCCTCATCTGTGCCTTACTGGTTATTGTTGGAGAGGAAGAATAATGAAGAAATTAAATTGTCGCCGAAATTAACAAAACCGAAAGCAGAACACACGATCGTGAGGTGGAACGCAACCGGAAGTGCCGTGTAGACCGCACGGCACTTCCGGACCTCAAAAATAGCGGTAACATGATTGGTCCACTACCCAGGAAATCGGTACGAAAGGAGAACAGGGACCATTTCATTTCAAACCCAGCTTGAAAAAAGAGACATTGAGGTCTCAGAAATGCGTTGCTGCTACATCTATGCCTCTGGACTACTGAAAATTCTGCACCTTGGCACTAGAACACTTTTACTGGACGCACTTTACTTGGATGCGCTTGCACTTCTCTGCCTGTGACTTCACCTACCTAAGCCGACTGCGGTGGTGACTTGTCCACCAGGCATAGTCCACCGCAGTACGTCTACATGGTGAGATACCTTGATGTTTATCATTGATTATATCCAGGATCAGAGCACATCATCCAAGTAGTGTTTGTATTCACCAAGTACCTTTTTCTGCTTTTTTGCATGCATTTTTATGTTCATATAAATGTTGTCTTTCACAAATACCAGTGTGAACATCTTTTAAGAAGGTTGTGCCACACTATTCATTATATCATATGTTTGTCCATTGGGGGACGGGGTACCCCCTTTTATGTTATAATGGGCAGCACCCTCTTAATCAATTGCGCTCTCCATTCCACCACTACTGTTCATATCCATAGGAATTAGGGAAATGTCACGGAGTGCATCTTTAACTCTCCAAATGCAAAATGAGTCTGACATCTCATGTGCACAGAGAGTTAGATTTGGGTGGGGTTTGTACTTCAATCTGACATCTATATTGCAGTGTAAAAATAAAGCAGCCAGTATTTATCCTGCACAGAAACAAAATAACGCACCCAAATCTAACTCTCTCTGCCCATGTTACATCTGCCCCACCTGCAGTGCACATGGTTTTGTCCATTAGAGAGAGATTTAGCTTTTGCAAGTGAACCAGAATCATCCCCATGGTTTGCTGATAGCAATTCTCCCCCACAAAGAAGAATCTACCCGGAAATCCCAGACTACAGTTAATTCCCAATTTAATTACCTCCAAATATCTCCTCACATGTGTAATATAAGCATACCGTACAATCTAGGTGCATAGAGCCCCGTGCTTTGATTTATCGGGTGTGGATTGTATTGTCGACCACACTTAGGTCCACAGTCATTAGGTCGACACCGTTGGGTCGACAGTTGGGAAGGTCGACAAGTGTCTAGGTTGACATAGGTGAAGGTCTACAGGTGGCAAGGTCGACATGGGACAATGTCGACATGGGTTTAGGTCGGAAGGTCGACATGTTTTTTTTGCAGTTTGTTTACCCAAATGTCGGCACAGTCGACATGGACACAGTTGGATGTAAACCGCAGCCCCTCACATCGCTCACTTTGCTCGCGATGCTTCGGGCACACTATTTTATTCTCCCACCACGCCCTAGTGGATGGTAGGGCATGAAATACCGCCTGTCGGCACGTGTCAGCTCAAATAAACAGTAAAAAAAACATGTCGACCTTCCGACCTAACCCATGTCGACCTAACGTTATGTCGACCTAAACCCATGTCGACCTTGTCCCTTGTTGACCTTGCCACCTGTCTACCTTCACCTATGTCGACCTAGACACCTGTTGACCCAACGGTGTCGACCTAATGGCTGTCGACCTAAGTGTGGTCGACAATACGGCCGTATCCCCTTCAATACAGCACCAATAAAGGCGTTGATACAGGCTCCATGTGACATTACTTTCTATAACAAATGCATGATATACATGAGTGTAGCTGCATACATTTGGAGGCACCCAGCAAGATAATATAGGCCCTTATTCTGATCGGTGCGGATACTCCTGCATTCTTACGGAGCGGTCCGCACGCCACGGTGTTCTGCCGCGTGCGGCCATCGTCCGTAGAAACGCCCACGTGTCCTCCGCATTCGGACGGACTCACTCTTTAAGAACAGGGCGTGTTTACGGACGACATACAAACCATGCGTGTGCGGGGGAAACACTCAGATTCTGCACGGTATTACAGAGTATTACAGAGTATGCTCGGGAATACCGCATCCGAACGGGAGCCAAGCGGTGCTACCGCCCGTAAGCGGAGTATTTACGCCAAACAACCCACTATTATGTATATTCTGCAATACATCACATGACCCACTTATTCAATTACCTATCCTCATAAAAAATTGCTTATTTGGAATTGGAATCAATTAGATGCCAATATATCCTTACAAGCATGCCTAACACATGCATTGCACACATTAACCCTTACAGCAATTGAAGCAGCAATGGTTTCAATTAAAGCACTGACAAGCGTCCTATTAGTGAGTAATGAGTAAAGGAGTCGATTTTATTGGGTTCAGGTGTTAATGCTTGTAGTCATTAGGCGGTCCGTTCGCCTCCCGCAGGAACGAGTGGTGTCCGCAAAGCAATAGTGGCCTTTTGGACACCGCACATTTCTTCCCTTTTTGTTCGCGTGCATTCGGAGTGCTATCCGAATGTACGCCCCCCAACATAAGTGTACTCCCCCGTGTCCGCCCATGTTTCCGCCCCGTTTTGCCCACTTTGAAACTACGCCCATGTGTCATTCCGCATGACGCCCATAATACGCCCATATTTCCCGAATGATTGCGGTGACCAGTTTTGTACGGGATTTGGCCGAACAGGTACGGAGTCAACGCGTGGCACATGCGCGTGGCGTTCTCAACGCATGCGCAGACGCCGTAAAGACGCGATCCGAAAGTATGCGGTAAAGTACGCGTCAATCAGAATAAGGGCCATAGTTACAAGTACCATATATACTCGAGTATAAGCCTACTTTCCCAGAAGTTTTTATGCTGAAAAAGCTCACCTCGGCTTATACTCGAGTGAAGGCCCCACTTGAGTCAATAAGTTTTCCCAGTTTCTTGTCGTAAAATTAGGTGCCTCTGCTTATATTCGGGTCGACTTATACTCGAGTATATACGGTAAGTGCAAGGATCAATACTGTGTTTTCAACATTCTATTTTAGAATTCTGCTCCTGCCAACATTCTATTTTAGAATTCTGCCGCTGCCAACATTCTATTTTAGAATTCTGCTGCTGCCAACATTCTATTTTAGAATTCTGCAATGGCGAGCCTATAAATATGAGTGCCCAGAGTTACTGTCCTCATTCTGCTGCAGCCTCTTGAGAAGACAAGTCACACCTTAGAGAGCTGAAAGCAGAAGAGTCAGTTGTCATGCCTGCTGAACTGTCAGCAAAACCACATTGGCCTCAGTTTCGGCCTGTGGTACCCAAACATGGGCCGGTCTCTGTATTTTCAGATCTAACGCCAGCCAAGATCAAGCCAGTGACCCAGGGCAAGTCCAAGCCAGTGACCCAGGCCAGGGGCAAGCCAGTGACCCAGGGCAGGGCCAAGCCGGCAGTCCCAACGATGCCGAAGCCAGCAGTCCAGGCGATGACGAAGCCGCTAGTCCCGGTGATGCCGAAGCCGGCAGTCCTGGTGATGCCGAAGCCGGCAGTCCCGGTGATGCCGAAGCCGGCAGTCCCGGTCAAGCTGAAGATGGCAGTCCCAGTCAAGCCAGTGACCCAGGGCAAGTCCAAGCCAGTGACCCAGGCCAGGGGCAAGCCAGTGACCCAGGGCAGGGCCAAGCCGGCAGTACCAACGATGCCGAAGCCAGCAGTCCGGGCGATGACGAAGCCGGCAGTCCCGGTGATGCCGAAGCCGGCAGTCCCGGTGATGCCGAAGCTGGCAGTCCCGGTCAAGCTGAAGATGGCAGTCCCGGTCAAGCCGGAGGCGGGATTCCCGCTAACTGCCAAGAAGGGATACATGGTCCTGCCCAAGCCATCAGATGAGGTCCTGCCCGAGCCATCAGACATGGTCCTGCCCAAGCCATCAGACATGGTCCTGCCAAAGCCATCAGTCATGCTCCTGCCAAAGCCATCAGTCATGGTCCTGCCCATGCCGGAAGAGATGAAAACTGATGCTGCCGCATGCACACCTGCTTCCCCAGCCGAGCAGATGAAACCTTGCTCGCTCAGGTCAAGGGTCTCCAAAATGATGAGACGTGCATGCTGTAGGGTGACAACTGACTCAGATTAACCCCCCCCCCCTCCCTCCCCCAACCAACTTGGTGAGACTACTATGATATTCTATGCTGTGCTTAGCTATGCTATGCTAAGGACATGTTCTTAGTATAGCTTAGTTAAGCACAGCATAGAATATCAGAGATATTCTTAGCTAAGATTATGCTAAGACTGTGCTAATCTATGCTATGCTTAGTTATGTTATGCTAAGACCATGGTCTTAGTATAGCATAGCTAAGCACAGCATAGATTAGCATAGTTTTAACATAATTTTAGCTAAGTCTATCTATGCTATGCTATTCTATGCTATGCTTAGCTATGCTATGCTAAGACTATGGTCTTAGTATAGCTTAGCTAAGCACAGCATAGAATATCAGAGATATTCTTAGCTAAGATTATGCTAAGACTGTGCTAATCTATGCTATGCTTAGTTATGTTATGCTAAGACCATGGTCTTAGTATAGCATAGCTAAGCACAGCATAGATTAGCATAGTTTTAACATAATCTTAGCTAAATCTATCTATGCTATGCTATTCTATGCTATGCTTAGCTATGCTATGCTAAGACTATGGTCTTGGTATAGCTTAGCTAAGCACAGCATAGAATAGCCTAGACTAGTCTTCCCCTCCTCCTCCTCCTCCAAAAAAATAAAAAAAATAAAAAAATAAAAAAAAATAAAAAATAAAAAAAAATAAAAAAATAAAAAAAATTACAAAAAATAATAAAAAAATAAAAAAAATTACAAAAAATAAAAAAAAAATAAAAAAAAATAATAATATAAAAAAAAAAATACCCGCCCCTCCCCCCCACCTGATGAGGTCACCTTGACGTGGTAGGTGGGCTCACATTAATGTGCTAAGAACCTCAATGTCCCCCATGTTACTGTTATTGGTCTCTGTACTTTGTGTATTTGCTTTCCTTTCTGGCTGAGCTCTGCTTTAGCATAGAATAGCCCAGCACAGTCTCCCCCTCCTCCTCCAAATAATAAAAAAAAAAAAAAAAAATTTAATAAAAAAAACCCTCCCCTCCACCCACCTGATGAGGTCACCTTGACGTGGTAGGTGGGCTCACATTATTGTGCTAAGAACCTCAATGTCCCCTATGTTACTGTTATTGGTCTCTGTACTTCATTTGCATTTGCATTTTCTTTCTTATCTGGCTGAGCTCTGCTTTTAAACCCTCAGTGCCATTATTATGACATCATATGACCCCCCCCCCCCCAATTAGGGGTGCTTCAAGATATTTCCCGGGCTGGTTTTAATCCCCAATCCGCCCCTGACCCTGGCCCAGCTATTAGCTGGAATTTAGCATGGACATCCTGTCAGGTGAAGTACTTTGTAGTAAGTGTAACACAATTTGCTCTGTTAATTGGTTATGCTTTCAGATTCCTCATTCCCCAGTCCCTACTGCGAGAACCTTAATACATTAGAGCAGAGATGTACTGTAGCCTTCTGCAAGTATTTTGTTATACTGAATCCACTATTAACTCTTACAAACTTCTTCTCAAACTCGGTCCTCAGGACCCCACGCAGGACGTGTTTTCCCCGGGTCATCCGGCAGAAGCACTGTGTATCCCCAATTGTCACAGCTACAGGGACCAAGCTCCAGGATGCTAGGTAAATCCAACAGTTTTGCGGTCCTCCCAGTTCTGACTTCAAAACAGTCCCCGCAGGTTTCTATGGGGGCTGTATTGCGGTCAGAAATGGAGAGACTGTGGCAGATATTGGAGATGTTAAATTTGGGGGATCCTTTATATTTGGAGGCACCCCCCCTCCCCCCAAAAAAAGTGAATTTACAGTCATCACGCCACATCTATTCATAGACAATTAGGGGTAAATTTACTAAAGGAAATTTGTAAAAAAAATAGGTGTATTTGTATCCAGAAATACACTTATTTTTGACATTTACTATCCCGAAAATACGGCAATTCGTAGTCGTATTGATGTGCTACAGTATCAATACGAATATGAATTGCCGTATTTTCGGGATAGTTAGGGGGAAATTTACCAATATGAAAAACCTAGTTTTTCGTATTGGTATTTTCCCTACGACTGCATACGACTGTTTAAGTCGTATGCAAAGTCGTGTTCCGGAGGATCAGTTACAAAGCAGTCATATACGACTGCTTTGTAACCCTCCGATGTCGTAGGAATTCGTATTAGCAGCCGTATATACGGCTGCTAATACGAATTATTTGTAGGCAGTCTGCACGGATCAGTCAGATCCGTGCAGGCTGCAAGGTGTAAAAAAAAAATTAAACAAATAAATAAATAAATAAAAAACCGGCGTGGGGTCCCCCCCACAGCCGAAACCAGCACCAGGCTGACAGAGGCTGGAGCCGGTAATTAAAAATCAGGGAACCCGACAAATAGGGGTTCCCTGATTTTTAACAACCAGCCCCAGGCTCCTGCTCTGGGGCTGGTTCCCAAAATACGGGGGACAAAATGACTAGGGGTCCCCCGTATTTTAAGAACCAGCCCCAGGCAAAACCAGCCAGCAGGGTAATGCCACAGCCGGGGGGAGACTTTTTATGCAAGTCCCCCCGGCCAAAGCATTAACCCTACCGACCAGTCAGCCTGGCCAGGGGCCCTGGGGGAGTGGGGACCCCCCCAATAAAGGGGTCCCCCCCCCCTCCAGGACTTACCTGACCAGGCTGAAGCCTGGTGCTGTCCTCGATGCCCCTGGGCGGTGGGCATCGAGCTGATAGCGGTGTAAAAAATAGAAAAAACTATTGTTTTTTACTGTGGCACTACAAGTGCCAGCAAGCCTCCCCAGCAAGCTGGGACTTGGATAACCACAAGTCCCAGCCTGCTGGGCATTAAAGGGCCCGCTGGGTCTTGTAGTGCCACAGTAAAAAAAATAGTTAAATAAAACACACTGACACCAATTTTAAATAAAAGTTTAATACACACATTACATACATACTGATACTTACCTTTCTTGATCCCGTAGGTAGCCCTGGTCCTGATGTCCTGTGTCGTCCTCCAGGTCCATGTCGGCTGTCTGCGTCGTCCTCCAGGTCCATGTCGACGGTCCGTGTCGTCCTCCAGGTCCATGGCGGTGTCCGGGTCCGAAGAAATCCATGTTGGAGCTGTGGAAGGAAATCCTACTCACCTGGTCCTGCGCTGAAGAAGTCTTCTCTTGATCCGACGTAATCCAGGTAATCTTCACAGCTGTCGGCGCTCCCCGCTGTCTCCGCTGTCTCTGCATCGCGCTGAGGAGAGATGCTAAGATGTTTCATATTCGGCGCCTCTCCTCAGACTGAATTCTATTGACCGCCTAGCAGGCCAATCAGGAGCCGAGAAAGTCAACTCCTGATTGGCCTGCTAGGCGGCCAATAGAATTTAGTCTGAGGAGAGGCGCCGAATATGAAACATCTCAGCATCTCTCCTCAGCGCGATGCAGAGACAGCGGAGACAGCGGGGAGCGCCGACAGCTGTGAAGATTACCTGGATTACGTCGGATCAAGAGAAGACTTCCTCAGCGCAGGACCAGGTGAGTAGGATTTCCTTCCACAGCTTCAACATGGATTTCTTCGGACCCGGACACCGCCATGGACCTGGAGGACGACACGGACCGTCGACATGGACCTGGAGGACGACGCAGACAGCCGACATGGACCTGGAGGAGGACACAGGACATCAGGACCAGGGCTACCTACGGGATCAAGAAAGGTAAGTATCAGTATGTATGTAATGTGTGTATTAAACTTTTATTTAAAATGGGTGTCAGTGTGTTTTATTTAACTATTTTTTTTACTGTGGCACTACAAGACCCAGCGGGCCCTTTAATGCCCAGCAGGCTGGGACTTGTGGTTATCCAAGTCCCAGCTTGCTGGGGAGGCTTGCTGGCACTTGTAGTGCCACAGTAAAAAACAATAGTTTTTTCTATTTTTTACACCGCTATCAGCTCGATGCCCACCGCCCAGGGGCATCGAGGACAGCACCAGGCTTCAGCCTGGTCAGGTAAGTCCTGGAGGGGGGGGGGACCCCTTTATTGGGGGGGTCCCCACTCCCCTAGGGCCCCTGGCCAGGCTGACTGGTCGGTAGGGTTAATGCTTTGGCCGGGGGGACTTGCATAAAAAGTCTCCCCCCGGCTGTGGCATTACCAGTGGCGGATTCAGGGGGGGGACACCCGGGCACGTGCCCCCCCTGTCATTAATTTTGTAGATGAGGACCAGAGCTTTCCAACGAGCCCAGCCCCATGTCTCTAGCCCCCCGGGAACCTGAGATATCGCCTGGCAAAGCTGTAACATTTTTTCCCCATAGGATAATATGGGATCCCGTCAATTCCGACCCCCACCCGGTTCCGACAGCTGCCAGTTCACCACCTGGAATCACAGGAGCTTGTGATTGATGTTATTCAATTCCAAATCGCTGGGCCTTCAATATGATACCAGGATGGCCCATTCGGTTCCAGAGATATAGCGTGTAAATCGATTTTTTTATTTTTAAAATGTAATTTCATGGCTGTTCATGTTCTTTGAGGGCAGATTACTCTGGAACCAAACGTTCCAGTTTCACTGGACCAAAATCATTCAAAGCCCACTCAAAAGTTCTTCAATATGATACTTGTCTCATGTAAATGGGTCAGTTAGTTCCGAAGATATAGCCGGTTAAATGAGATAACTAGTTAAAGGGGGGTTCTCTCCCCCTCACACCAGAAAATGCAGGGACTTGGCTGGTGTAAAAGGGGCCAACCTGGGAATGCATTTTCTGGTGTGAAATGGGTATTATTTCAAATAGCTGGGACCTGCAGTGCTCGGAATACAGCCAGGCTCTGCCACTGTCAGTGGCTATCACTTCTGCCTGGCGGCGGCTGTCCCCCATTTACCACAAGCATGTATTCCCCGTTGGCAATGAGCATGTAATCCCCCATGGCAACGAGCATGGAACCTCTGGCAATGAGCATGGAACCCTTGGCAATGAGCATGAAGATAAGTAGCACTTACTGTATGTAGCATAATTTTTAATAGGCATTATGGTGTTTGGCATAATACATAATGGACATCATGCCGTGTAACTTAACGTGCAATGGACATTATGGTGTAAATGTTTAATGCGCGCCTTTGGTGGACAATGTCCCTGTTTATGAAGCGTATTGTGAATTCTGGCTCAATCCGTGTGGCATTATGTGAATTTTGTCTCAATCCATGTGGCATTATGTGAATTCTGGCGCAATCCGTGTGGCATTATGTGAATTCTGTTTCAATCCATGTGGCATTATGTGAATTTTGTCTCAATCCGTGTGGCATTATGTGAATTTTGGCTCAATTCATATGGCATCTTATGAATTTGGCTCAATCCGTGTGGCATTATGTGAATTTTGGCTCAATCCATGTGGCATTATGTGAATTTTGGCTCAATCCATGTGGCATTATGTGAATTTGGCTCAATCCATGTGGCATTATGTGAATTTTGGCTCAATCCATTTGGCATTATGTGAATTTTGGCTCAATCCGTGTGGCATTATGTGAATTTTGACACAATCCATGTGGCATTATGTGAATTTTGACACAATCCATGTGGCATTATGTGAATTTTGGCTCAATCCATTTGGCATAATGTGAATTTTGGCTCAATCAGTGTGGCATTATGTGAATTTTGACACAATCCATGTGGCATTATGTGAATTTTGACACAATCCATGTGGCATTATGTGAATTTTGGCTCAATCCATTTGGCATTATGTAAATTTTGGCTCAATCCGTGTGGCATTATGTGAATTTTGACACAATCCGTGAGGCATTATGTGCATTTTGGCTCATTGCATTTGGCATCATGTTTAAGGGGCAATTATAATGGGGTCTAGTATTTTGTTGCATAATGTGTAGAAGTTGTATATGGTGTTGTACACTACACTCAAGGACATGCCCCCTGTTGAGTGGCCACACCCCCTTTTCCAGAGCGCGCCTTCGGCGCGCACACAACTACCTCCTTCACTTTTGTCACCATGGTGGGACTGCGTACTTTAAATGCCAGGGCCTATTTTTAATCCCATTCCCACCCTCTCTCTGCCGCTCTCTTAGCATGTACACTGGCACCACTAACACTGGCCCTCCACCACCTAAACCCTCTTTTATCATGGTGCCCCCCCTGTCATTTTATCCTGGATCCGCCCCTGGGCATTACCCTGCTGGCTGGTTTTGCCTGGGGCTGGTTCTTAAAAAACGGGGGACCCCTAGTCATTTTGTCCC